>NC_058134.1:243975646-244029099 GCF_016433145.1 Gracilinanus agilis
TTCTGCCTTTTAAACTGTTATTTTCTTGCCTGGTTTCCTTTTGAGCTATTTCCCATTTCTCTAGCCAAATCTTTTCCCACCTTTTCATCATCTCATATTTGAACTCTTCAAGAGCTTGTGACCAGTTTTCATTATTTTGGGAGGGTCCGGATGCTTGTTTGTTCTCCTCTTCTGTTTGCTTGGTTGTCTGGATTTTCTCTGTGTAAAAGTTGTCGAGTGTTAAAGATTTCTTCTTGTTGTTGTTAATCTTTCTCTTTTGGCTTTTCTGATTCTGGGTTGCCATTGTTAGCCCGGCCAGTTCTCAGGTTTATCCTCATGCTGACTCAGGTCTGGTTTTTCTCAAGGTCAAGCCCCCTGGTGAACCCCCTTGCTTGATCATCTGCCGGAGGCTCCTTTACAAGTCTCAGGGCGCTGCTTCCACAGTCGTATACCTGTCTACACTGGTTCCCCATTCAGGGTTTCAGAGCCTTCACTCACGCGATCCTGTGTCCTCCTCCGCTCGCTCCAGTGCTCCGTGTCTGTGCTCAGAGTCTGTGCACGTTCTTTAGCCTTTTTGGGGTCCTAAGTCTTGCTGCTCTCAGGAACAGGCCCTGGAGCTGCCAGTGACTCAATGGGTGCCCCAAACTTGCTCTATTTCTCTTGAGCTGGCTTTGGCATTGTAGGTGGTATGTGTGTGGGGGGGGGGGAGGGGAGGGTGCTTAGCCCGCGATTTAGTGAGAGCTGTTTCACTCCTTTATAGCATGGAAATGCCCCGATTCCACGTACCTTCCACACTGCGCCCTATTGTGGGGTCCCTCCGTTCGTCTGAATTTGTTTTTATGTCCCCTTGAGGAGTCCTGTATGTTTCAGTTAGGAGAGGTTAAGCGCTGTTTTTTTCTCTGCCGCCATCTTAACCCTATTCATTTTCTAGAACAAAACATCACCAAAAATAGAAGCATATCTACCTTGAGGTGTATAATGAATCCATCTCAGATTTTCTTTCCAGATCTATTCAGATATACCCCACAGGTTAGATGTCCCACATATGAGAGCTTTCTTACACCAGAAGAATGTCACAATCATGATGCTGATTCAAAAGAATTAAAGTGCTCTCTCTGTCTCTCTCTCTGTCTCTCTCTGTCTCTCTGTCTCTCTCTGCCCCACTCTCTCTGCCTCTGTCTCTGTCTCTGTCTCTCTCTCTCTCTCTTTCTCTCCCCCTCCCTCTCTCTTTTTAAACCCTTGCCTTCTATCTTAGAATCAATACCTTCTATCTTAGAATTGATACTGTGTATTGGTTCTAAGGCAGAAGAATGGTAAGGGCTAGGCAATGGGTATTAAGTGATTTGCCCAGGGTCAAATAGCTAGGAAATGTCTGAGGGCACATTTGAACCCAATACCTCTTCTTATCCACTGAGATTCTTAGCTGCCCCAATTTCATTTTTTTTTAAATTACTTTCTGTCTAAGATCAAATATAAGACAAGATTGGCAAGGAGTACACAATGGGGTTAAGAGTCTTGCCCAGCTCACATAGCTAAAGAAGTGTCTGAGGCTAGATCTGAACCCAGGTCCTTCCAACTCTAGACTTGGCGCTCTATCCACTGTGCTACCTGGCTGCCAAAGCCCTCTTTAAAAATCATGAAATTGGCATGGGCATTGTACCCCCTAACCCAGGCAAACTGTAAGCAGGGAAATTCCCTTGCTCCTTTCTGTCCTTGTGACTCCTAACCCAAGAACATCTGATAGCTTCTATAAAACCCTGAGATAAGTATCATCTTTGAATCATCCTTTAGGTTGAGATGGACAAAGAGATGCACCTCCAGGCTACACCTTGATACCATCAGACTGTATCTCAGGCATCCATCTATTCCCTAAACTATGAGGGTCTCCAGGCAGACCCTGGTCAGATGACCAAGCATCCCACCGAATGCCTGAGTGTTTACCACTCAGGAATCACTTCTCACCATAACACAGCATCACGTACTCACTGTTGTAAAGAGTATAAAAACCCCTGAACTGAAGCATTCTGGGAGCAAGCTCCCAGGGTTGTTCCACTCATGCTGTATTGCTGGCCAATAATTCTATCTTACTAATAAATCTTTCTTTTTTACTTTTAAGCTAAGTTTCAGAGTTCTGTATTCTTGCAAAAGGTATCCTTCCTGAACCCAGGGGTTCACCATTACACCCTACAACATCTGGTTGTCACCCCACAACAAAATCTCTTTGTCACCTTAGTTGGAGGATAGTCTATTTGTTGGTGTCTCTGCGAAAGAGCCCTGGAGTCAAGGTTTGAATTCAAGTCATAGATGAGCCACTTCCTATTCTTTGGTGGTGTGAGCCTGAACAAGTCAGTTCTCTTTGGACTTCAAATTCCAGATCCTTAATTTGAGAAGATTAGGATCATTATCTCCTTCTTAGGTCAGACTAATGGAATGCTAGAGTCAGAGGACATACCTGGGTTTGAATCTTAACCTCTCTGGCATTTATGTTCCTCATCTATAAAATGAGAGTATGGGGTCAGCTTGGTGGCTCAGTGGATTGAGAGCCAGACCTGGAAACAGGAGGTCCTGGGTTCAAGTTTGTCTTCAGACATTTCCTAGCTGTGTGACCCTGGGCAAGTCACTCAACCCCCATTATTTAGCTCTTACTGCTCTTCTGTCTTGGAACTGGAACTTAGTATTAATTCTAAGATGGAAGGTAAGGGGCTAAAATAAATAATAAAATGAGAGTTTTGGATTGAGCTCAGAGGACTCTTCTGGCTCTGTCTGGATGACTCTATGATACACACCTTGAATACTTGAAAAGCGATGCAGTGAGTGGATAGTTAGCCCTAGGAACAAGAGAACTCTGGATTCAAGAACCACCTCTAAGACATGTTGCCTGGGTGAACCTGGCAAGCCATTTAAACTCATTATTTTAAGTTATTCTCTAGGACTCAAAGTTTCTGAGAAATTGATGACCTGTATTGGTAAAGAAAGTTCCATCTGATGATGATGATATCAAAAGTCCAGCCTTTATCTTTGTTCACTCTTTCCTAAGGTCTGCTTAAGGGCAGTGAGGTGGCAAGATGGATAGAGCGCTGGGCTTCGAATGAGGAAGATTCATCATCAAGAATTCAAATTTAGCCTCAGACACTTATTAGCTATGTAACCTGAGGCAAATCACTTACCCTTGTTTGCCTCAGTTTCCTCATCTGGAAAATGAGCTGGAGAAGGAAACAGCAAACCACTTCAGAATCTTTGCTAAGACAACCCTGAAAAAGATCAGAAAGAGTCAGATATGATTGAAGATGACTGAACAACCAGATCTGCTTGGAACCACAAGGAAACTTTGTTTACCCTTGTCACATTTCCATGACATACATCCCATGAATTCCCCTTCTATGGATCTTCATGGATTCAACGTTCAAACTGTGGAGAATTTTAATGGTAATAAATCTTTTTTTAACTTTGCTTATTCCTTATACCCTATCTAAAAACTGGGAACTTCTGAAATGAACTCAAGTCTAAGTTTTCCTCAAGTACTAGATTTTCCCGGGGGGAAAAAAGCTTAGGAATTCTGAAAGTAACTCCAGCCTTAGTGGTACACAAGCAAAGAACAGTAATGCAGCAATAAACATTTAATCCAAGCATGTATGTATAGTAAAGATATGGATCCAGTAATGTCATTCGTGTAAATAATGCGTACAAGTCATTTTTGTTCCATGCTAGTTGGGACTCAAGATCCTCCATGTTCCTGGCTATATGAAGTGAAAATACCTCTCTGTAGCTAGAGGACATATTCTTGGTTGTTCCTAGGAATGAAGACTTCAGAGAAGGACTTAGACAGTGTCTATAATTGCCTCCTTCCTCTGCTTGTCTTCATTGCCCCATTTTACTCAACTCTCTCTCTCTCTCTCTCTCTCTCTCTCTCTCTCTCTCTATCGCTTTCTCTCTCTCTTGCTCTCTCTCTCTTTCTGTCTCTGTCTGTCTGTCTGTCTGTCTCTCTCCCCCTCTCTCTGTCTTTCTCTGTCTCCCTATCTGTCTCTCAGTCTCCTCTCTCTCTCCTTCCTCTCTCCCTCTTTTGCTCACTCTCCCAGTCTATGCTATCTCCATGGAAATTACTGGCTCATTTCTTCACTCCTCATGTTCATTAATCCTCCCTGAGGCAGAAGTATTTTCTCTCCAGCAGTGTCTGTGAGGGGAGGATAGAGCAAGGCTTGCCTCTCTGCTGGAGGGAAAACTTTGGCTGGCTCCATGAGCCACCAACTTCAATAACATAACTCTTGTATAACTTCCGTCTCCTTGAAAAGTAGCTTGCATTGAGATAGAGTTTGTCTATAACTGTTTGTACTGTGCTTAATTAGGGCCTGATTAATAATATCAGAAAGGGCAGGTCTGTATGTCCACATGTTTTATCTTTTAAAAATATTTCTGTTTTTTCCACATTTATTTACATAACTGAAGGCTATTGTGGTCCCCATTAGCTGGCTTAGCACCTAAAAGAGAATTTAAAACATCTACTGTTGGACAAACACTAAAGTAATTCTATTTTATTAGTTTGCCTAGCTTGGGAAGCAATGTTTTGATATAGTAAGAGTCCCTAATCAGGGCATGTATCAGTTACATAAGGAAATCATTACACTGAGAAAAGGTCTAGTAATACTAATCTGCTGATTTTCAGGACCTCTGATGTTCAAACCATAATAAATGTGCATATATATATATATTGATATAAGTATTTGTGCATACATACATACATACATATGTGTGTGGGGGTGGTTGTGTCCCACTGTGCAAAAGAAAAGCAAAACAAAAAGAAAAAAATAGACATGCTCATTTAAAGAAAAAAAACTTTCAAGGTTCTTATAACCCAAAAGAAAAAAAAAGCCTTTGAAGAGAAGTGGAGAAGCCTTTGAGAGAAATCTCTCTCAGTCAGGGAGAAACATTCAGAGACTGGCTGGCTGGGTTCTTTGGAGATATTGTTTCAAGGAGACAGTTCTGTCTTAATCTTACCCTGGCAGAAACTAAGAGTGTGGGAGTGCTGCTTAGAGAGTGGGCAGGAAAGTTTGAACTGAGTAGCAGGAGGAGATGAGTGTTCAAGAGAGCCATGGACTCCATTGGAATCATCTCCTAAGGCAGACAAGACAGCTGTGATCAGACTCTGGATAATAACTAATCACTGGCGAATTTTCTCCATCCTCCTTCTTTTCCTTCTGAAAGGATGAATGCTTAATCTCTGCTTTCCATGGTTCAAGGTGTTTTTTAATTGTTTAAATTAGTATCAAGGTGGGTGGATTTGATACAAAGGATTCATCTTAATTGCTTTTGAGCTCTCTGTTTCTTTATTTGTGACCAGGGAGATTGGAAGGGAAAGGAGCAGGGTTGGTGATTGGGATACAGAGATACAGAAATGAACAAGATTCGAGTCACAGGCTAAAAGTGTCAGTCTTTCTCCTGACTGGGTCTAAACTCAGCCAAGAAAGAATCCTAAGGATCTGATTCACAATAAAACTTTCAAACTGACAAAAGTCATAACTACCATGAAATTGGTCCATCCCCCAGCCCCTGCCCCTTGCCTTAATCTAGCAGCAAGTCGTAATAATATTTTGCGATCTGGGACAAGGCTGGTCTTGTCATGTCACACATATTCATTTACTTCATGGTCTCCCTCTCCTCCCCTTTGTGTAAAGAAAACTCTGCAGGAGTGAAGTTGAAAGCATTTACGAGGCAATGGGAAGAGAAGAGATGAGGCTGAAGGTGTCCAGTTGGAGCCAGAGGAGGGAGGAGGTCCTCCTATCCCACCTTTAAACTTATAAGCTATACAAATGTTGTATGCCTCAGTTTCCTTATTTGTAAAATAGGGATCATGATAGCATCTAACCTGACAGAGTTGTTGTGAGAAACAAATAAAATTCATAAAATGCTTAGTCCAGTGCCTGCCTTTTTTAGATTTTTTTAGTTTTAATAAATTTAAATTATATTTAAATTTAAAATTAATGTACATTTTAATAAACAGACTGCCGTTTATTAAGTAGGCACTTAACAAATGCTTGCCTCCTCATTCAATTTTGAGTCTAATTAATTATTTGCAAAGTCTGTCCAAGATGTATGTGTGTGTGTTTGTGTGTGTGTGTGTGTGTGTGTGTGTATGAATTGGATGATATCTATAGATTTTCCATCCAAATATATATTGTCTCAGAAGACAGACATCCCTTATTCATTTAGATTTTCCTGGGTAGACAGACTTCTAAGTTGTTCTACAGCAGTGATTCCCAAAGTGGGTGCTACCGCCCCCTGGTGGGTGCTGCAACGATCCAGGAAAGCGGTGATGGCCACAGGTGCATTTATCTTTCCTATTCATTGCTATTAAAATTTTAAAAAAATTAATTTCTAGGGGCTCTATGAAATATTTTTTCTGGAAAGGGGGCGGTAGGCCAAAAAAGTTTGGGAACCACTGTTTTAAATGCTGTTATGAGGCATTTTGATGACTCAAAAAGCAGTAAGGACTATGTTATATGGATGGACACTTTAACCAATTTATGACAAGACTAATAACCTGGAGCACGGGGGGGGGGAGGTTACATATTTTTTTAGAGACAGCTGAGAAGCTGTTGTGGGTGCCTCATCTTACAGAAAGACTGAGGAGGCTTGAGCTGAGAGATCACCAGCCAGCACAGATCAACAAACAAGAGGACAAGAGAAGCAGATGCCCACCTGGAACAAAGCCAAAAGCCTCAGCCCAGAGCTGCACACATGACACAGACTTAAGGACAAAACGTGACCCTTGAAATGGTATTTTTTGACAACGGTTGCACTATTAAGCATGCCAGAGACACAAGCAACTATTGGGCTTACCTACCACCTTGGGTGAGACCCCTGACATATTTTGGCAATATTAAGACTGATAATTCTTTACTACTATGACCAGTACAAGTTAATACACTGTACAATGACTCAATTGCTATGATACATAAGCTCTAGCCCCGAGACCCCCTCGTCACTTAGCTGCACAAGAATATGTGCCAAAGTCTTGTTTAAAGCTGCAGCCTAAAGCAAGATGGGTCAGTGATAGAAGAACTGGACATGGAAAATGGAGAATGACTTAGGACTTTTCTGTTAGAAGGTCTGAGCAGCCTTTGCTGCCGTACTCCATTCTATAGCTCTTGAAAAGATATTAAGGGCTTCCTGGAATATAGCACTCCAGTAACATTTCAACGGACATATGAGATATACATGCAGGAAAACACTGTATTGAAGACAGTAAGGTTCTTAATGCAAACATAAAAGCAACAGCACATTCAATACTCAATGTATTTCAGTCTCAACCTTTTTGGAAAAATTGTCTCCGATTCTAGCACAAATTATTCTTCTTTTTGTTATATGTATAGTTTTGTGTATTATTCTATGGATTGTACATATCATTCTATAATAAGTTCTTTCTTTCTTTCTTACTACTATTAACAATGTCAAGACTTTAGTGCATAATATACAGCATTTAAAAAATAAAAGTATAAAGGGGGTATGTGAGGTCCATTGAGGAAAGCAGCCATGCTTACCTGAGATTGGGGGCAAGTCCCCGATCTCTCCCACAAAGACCCTGCTGCTCTTGGCCAAAGATAATCACTAAACCCTGAGTCTCCCCTCACATTTATAGATTAACCCTGGCCTCAGTGATTTTCCCAGGAGCAGCGTGAGCATTTACATCACAGTGGAATCTGTTTTCAATGCTAGCATTTCCAGATGGATATCTTGAATCACTAAGGATGCCATACATAACTTGGGATTCAGAGCTTCAAAGCATTCTGTTGTCTCCTTTGGTGGGGTAGGAGGAGTGATCCTGAACTCATTTGTCATTCTGGGATGATCACCAATAGGTCCCTACTCAGAGGGAACAGAAATCTTCTTGTTTTTTCTTTATAGTTTTATAAACTCTTAACCTTTGCCTTTGAGGCCATCCACAATCTGGTTCCTCCCTCCCTTTCCAGTCTTATCTCATCCAACTCTCCATGTACTTAACATTTTAGCCAAATTGGACTTGTCTCAGTCTTCTGTTTTCTTACTGCTCTTTTCTGTTTGTTTTTGCCCAGTTAGATCCACCCAAAGGCCTGGAATGAACTCTTCCTCCATTCCCCTCTCTAGCTATTCTAGTGCTAGAGATTATCTAGCCCAGTGATGGGCAAACTTTTTAAAGAGGGGCCAAAGGAAAGGAAATGCTCCTCTGTCAGTCTGTTTCTAAGGCAACTCTTTCAATGTTTCATTGTATTGTATCCTACTCATTGGGTTCATCAGATTAGGAATAATGTCGTGTGGCTGGATAGAACATTTCAGGGGGCCACATCTGGCCCTCCAGCTGTAGTTTGCCCATCACTGCTAGCCCCATCTTCTCATTTTATGACTGAAAAATCCTAACTAGAGAGGCTAGATGGCTACCCATGGTAATAAGGGTAAGAAGTAACAATAATAATAGTAATAGTAATGATGATGATGATAATTATATTTATATGGCTCTTTAAGGCTTATAAAGTGCTTTACATATTATATCATTTGTTCCCTCTGTGGTAGCTATTATTTTTATTCCTGTTTTACAAATGAGGAAGACAAGATAGAAAATAGTTAAACGACTTGCCCAAAGTAACACGATTGTCAGTGTCTGAGACAAAATTTCAACTCAAAGGAGTATATCAGAGCTGAGATTTGAACTCAGATCTTCTAACTACATTTACTGCCCGATCCACTACAACAGGAGGTGAGATTCTATCCTATAATTATTGACTTCAGAACACATAAAAAATATGCTCTCATTCCCCATGAGGGCTAAAGTGGTCCCACGCTTTGGTGACAAATGTAATGAGTCACTACGACAGAAAAGCATCCTGACTTTTGAACTTAGCTAACGTGATTCTTGGATGACAACTACATGGCTTGTCACCAGGTCACTATTGAGAGTCTTCCCAATGGTGAGACCTGCCAGACTTTTTGTTTTACTTGCATTGTCTTTGAGAGGCAGCAAGGATCAATGAACTGAGCCTGGGACCCAGAAGGAGACAGTTATTGTTCAGTCACCTCAGTCTTGTCCAACTCTTTGTGACTCCATTTAGAGTTTTCTTACTGGAGATATTAGAGTGGTTTACCATTTCCCATTCCATTTTATTTTATAGATAAGGAACTGAGGCAAACCAAGTTAAGTGATTTGCCCAGGGTCACACAGCTAGTAAGTATCTGAAGCCAGATTTGAACTCATGATAATGAGTCTTCTTGACCTCAAGCTCTATCCACTGTGCCATCTGACTGCCCTCCACAGAACTGAGTTCAAATTCTGCCTCTGATACTTAGTAGCTATTACTTAATAGACTTGCTAAAGGTGAACCATTTAAATTCTCTAAACCTCCATTTCCTCATCTGTAAAATACGGATAACACTAACTATGTTACTTAACTCACAGGGATTGTTGGGAGTCCCAATTGAGAAAATGTATGCAGAACTTGGTATATTATAGCTGCATCTATTGATTACTATCTCTACCATATCTGTCTATCTCTCTATGTCAGTTATCACTATTTGAGATTAAATGAATGACTGAAAAACAATTTAGAATTATGCCCCCAAAGTCAGCAAACTGTACATACTTTCCAATCCAGCAATACCACTGCTAGATCCCAGTGAGGTCAAAGAAAGAAGAAATGGATCTTTAGTTGTAAAAAAAATTCTAGTTTCTTGTTCTGCAGTGGTCCCAGTCTGGAGGCTAAAAGGGATACTCACCTCAAGGAATAGCTAAATCAATTGTGGTGCCTGAATGTAAAGAAATATTCTTATGCCAGAAGAAATGATGAAATGAGCAGCTTCAGAGGAAAGTGGGAAGACTTCTCTGAATCAATGTTTAGTGAAGTGAATAGATTCAGGAGAACAAGTTTATACAATGACAAAGCATTGTGAAGGAAAAGAACTCTGAAAGACTACAGAGCACTGAGCAATGAAACGATAACCACGATTCCGGACGACTGATGATGGAGCACACTATTCACCTTTTGCCAGAGAGGGAGGGAATAGAAAGGGGGAATATACATTTAGAAGCCCCTACTATGTGCAAGGCATTATGCTAAGGGCTTAACAAATAGTATTTCATTTGATTCTCACAAGGTAAGTGCTGCTATTAACCTCATTTTACAGTTGAGGAAACTGAAGCAAAGGTTAGCAACTTGCTAAGTTAGAAAAAGTTAAGCTAGAAAATGTCTGAGTTTGAATTTGAATTCAGGTTTTCCTGACTTTAAGCCCAGTGCTCTATCTACACTGTACCACCTAGTTGCCCTAGTTGCCCCTACTGGAGAGGCAATGGGTTTAAAAGATAGAATGAATGAAACCTTTTTGGACATGGCTAATTTGGGAATGTTTTTTGCCTCTTGGAAATCCATATTGTTATGAAAGTTATCTTTTCCTGTTTTTTACTTAAATGGGGGAAGAGGGAGGAGAGAGAATAAATGCTGGCATTTTAAAAAAAGAATACATGAAGAATTGGAGAACGTTTAATAAGTGTTTATTATATACAAAGCACTATACTAAGCACTGGGATTAAAAATAGAATACCAAAACAGTCTCTGCTCTCAAGTCACATTGAGAGAGAGAGAGAGAGACAGACAGACAGACAGACAGAGATAGACAGACAGATAGACAGGCAGAGAAAGACTAGCTTCACGGCAGATGGAAAGGCCCAACCTCTATGCAATAGATAGGGAAGGATATTAGTGGAGACATATCAGTTCAAAAGAATAAAAATTAAAACTTTAGGAATTGTTGCATATTTTTTCTCCATCTCATTAATAGGAAAAATTAATATTACATATTGAATTTATGGCATGAAGGGATTATCAGAAATTCCAACTGGTAACTCCATTTTTTATTAGAAATAATTAACTATGTGGACAGCTAAGTGGTTCAATGGATAGAGAGCCAGGCCTACAGATGGAAAGTCCTAGATTCAAATATGACCTCAGACACTTCCTCGATGTGTGACCCTAGGCAAGTCATTTAACTCCAGTTGCCTAGCCCTTAGCATTCTTCTGCCTTGGAATCAATACTTAGAATTGACTCTAAGAAGATAAAGGAGAAAGGAAGGAAGGAAGGAAGGAAGGAAGGAAGGAAGGAAGGAAGGAAGGAAGGAAGGAAGGAAGGAAGGAAGGAAGGAAGGAAGGAAGGAAGGAAAGAAAGAAAGAAAGAAAGAAAGAAAGAAAGAAAGAAAGAAAGAAAGAAAGAAAGAAAGAAAGAAAGAAAGAAAGAAAGAAAGAAAGAAAGAAAGAAAATAATAAACTATGTGTCCCATGAGGAATCCTGATGTTCAATGGGTCCCTCCTTTCAAAACTCTAAGTATATAAAAACAACTGGATTTTTATTTTCACCATAAAATAAGTCTTTCCTTATCCCAACAGATTTCAATCCAATGATAACACTCCCAACTCTCAGACCTTCGGTTCTGAACTTTCAAAATCATCTCCTTTAGATTTATTTCCCAGCAATCTCATCAAGGTCAGGAAGAATCAGAGGCAAGCAGCTGGGAGACAAGTTAGACCAGATCCTCAGCTTGGATAAGTCTGCATCAGTGATTCCTTGGGAATATATGAAAGAGAAAAGTAAAAGATTATCAAACAAGATAGAGTGATTTAGTTCAAACAGACCATGCTCCACACACACAAGCAGATGCTCCATTGTTTGTCTGCCAGCTGAGTGACTCAGACTTGGGGTCTGAGAATTCCATTTTGCTCCTAGAGTTGAACCTTGTCCCCATGAACAACGAGGACATATCCAGCATTTGCTTTGCTTGTCGGCTTTGCTGGACCCTGGGTGTTTGTCAATCAGTAAACACTGGCAGGAAAGCTCATCTCTAACACCCATGAGCTGCTACGTCCTGATGTAGTTGTCGTAATTACTGTTAATACTTTGACTGCAAAGTAAGCCATTGCTAGTAGACCATGTCAGCCTTTTCCACGTATTTGATGCTTTTGTTGATTTCACTATTTCTGAATATGAACCTTTTTGCAGATTGTTTCTCTCTCCTTCCTAAGCTCCTGGGGCCATTTTCCCCTGCTTACCCCAAAATACTCAATCTGAGAAGCATTGAGACAAACTGCTTAATATTCCTTCAGCTACACATCTGTCCTGTGGTGGCTTGAAGGCAGGTAGGTGGCACAACCCATACAGCACTGGGCTTGAAATCAGGAAGACTCATCCTTCTGAGTTCAAATCTGACCTTAGAGACTTCCTAGATGTATAACCCTGGGCGAATCACTTAACCCTGTTGACCACAGTTTCTTCAACTGGAAAATGTACTGGAAAATGGCAAACCATTCCAATATCTTTGCCAAGAAAACCCTGGTTGGGAACACGAAGAGCTGAACACAATTGAAATGAAATTAGAAATATTATCATACCATTAATTATTATGTAAATTCAAATGACTGAATAACAACAACTATATTTTATAAATTAAAAACATTATGTTAATTAATATTATGCAAATAACATTGATCATAACATTAATTACTATTAACAGTTAATAGTAATTTCACCATTAGTAATTCATGGTGATATATTTACTAATAGTGCTACAATTAATTGCTATCAGTGATTAAATAGTACTATCATTAGTTACTATTAGTAATTAATAGCAACAGCATTAATTACCACAGGTAATTAATATCAATAGTTATTGATAGTAATATCATTGATTACTATTAGCAATTAATAGTGGTGTTAATTACTAGGCTGGTAACATTAACTTTATATGCAAATACTATTGATTAATAGTCTATCAATAGCATAATTCAATATTAAGTTTAAAATGAAGGATTCATTAATATCATATTAATAATATTGATAAATATTATATTGATACGATTGTCTTGACCTCACCTCCAATTGAAGTCTGGACCCCTTCCTATGGCTCTCCCCATTTTCTCCCTAATTATATACTTAGCCTTTCTCCCTCAAAGTCAACATTCCCTTGACCTGTACCTGCTGTAAATATTTCCCTATTCCTCCAGGCTTTGGTTTAATGTTTGAACTCTGCTGTCTAGAAGCCATCCATGATGGCTTGCTCCACTGTCTGCAACAGCCAGTTTCTAGAGGAGGAGATATTGGCAGCTGTCACGATGCTCTGGCTTTGATCCTTTAAGCCATTTTGGGGCTGGGTCCCTTGTTGCACCACAACAGAGAAAGCTCTTGTCTTGACAAAATACGCTCTAAGAGACACAGAGCTTTCAAAGGCCGATCATCCCACGTCTCTAAACAAGGACAGCCATTGTTGGAACCTTTATAAATGTTGTGCTGGCCAATGAAGCAACCACAGAATTCATAGACACCCGCTAAAAGAGCATAAAAAGAGAGGAAGAGCCTTGTTTGTTTACTTTTTTGGCATGTACTCTCAAAATACAATGGTGGGAGAAGGTCTTTTACAACTTTTCCCATAGATCCACCTTAGGGAATAAATCTGAACCGGTATGAAGTGGCCTTTTTATGACTCAACAGAAATAGAATTTGCAGCATTATTTTCGTCCAAATCTGATGAGGCTGGAGCATGTCTTTGTTTTTTGTTTCCTGTACCAAAAGGTGACATCTGATGCAATGTTTTCCTTATGTTTCCTTATCTGAAAAGAAGAAAAATGGAGAGTTAAAAAAAAACACCTTTCTGAAGAAAAATTAAATCTTAAATAGACACATTATGCACACTATTCACACGGAACCAAACATCAATTCTGTTTGCTCAAAAAATGACTAAAAAAATTAAAATGTTTTAAATATGTCAGTCACTTCTGCCTGGGCTTCAAAAGTGCTTAAGACACTTCTTCCTGAGTCTCGGTTTCTATATTAGTGCAATGAATTTGTACATTCTAAATGTACTAAATTTAGTACTAAAAAGTACTAAAAATACTAAATCAGTACAATGTTTGATTATTGGATATCTACCTCAAGAGAATCAAAAAGAGAAAGAAGGGGGTAGCTAGGTGGCTCAGTGGATAGAATACCAGCCTATTGATGGGAGTTCCTGGCCAATATGACCTCAGTCACTTCTTGGCTGTGTGACTCTGAACAAGTCACTTAACCCCCATCGACTAGTCTTAATCGCTCTTCTACCTTGGAACCAATACACAGTACTGATTCAAAGTTGGCAGGTAAGGGTTTTAAAGAAAGAGAGGACAGAAAAAACCCTCATATGTCAAAATATTCATGGCAATAATTTTTGTGAGGACAGAAAATTAGAAAGAAAATAGCCACCTTTTCTGTGCCCTCTTTGGAAAGCTTGAAGGACTGCAGGTGCAGCATATTACCTACATTATCAGATCTAATACATGTATCAATCCATTTTTCTGAATTTTTTTCTTCTTTGTTGAAAGGGAACAATATATTTTGGAAAGGAAGATGAAATAAAAACAGACTATCTCATAAAAGAAAGATTTTAAGAAGACAATCAATGTCCATCAATGGGGGGGGTGGAAACTGAATAAATTGAAGTATGTGAATATAATATATTTTACTATGTCAGTCAATTAACACATATTTATTAAGAGCCTGCTATGTCCCAGGCACAATGGTAGGTGCTAAGGATGAAAGTATAAAAATAAAACAAATTCTATTAATGAGGAACATATGGTCAAATGAGAAAATGAATTCATGTGTGGAGCTTAGAAATGAACTTAATAAATATAAATATATACAAGATAGTTTGGAAAGGAGAGTACTAGCAGTTCTGGGAATCAGGATGGATGCAACAAATTCTGAAAAACTTGGAAAGACTTGTATGAACTAATACAGAGCAAAAGATTTCTTTTGTAATGGAGGGAATAAAATACCTGTCTTATTCCTCATATGCACCTTGTTCATTAAGTACCTTGTTTTAGAAGGGACTCTGTCCCTCTTAGGGGCTTTTTTGAGGATATCCTAAACATAAGCCATTTCCCCCAGAACTCCAGGGTGGGGTCACAATGAACCAGAGACAGCTAGAAAGAACCTGGAATGCAGATCGAAGCATGCAATTTTTCACTTCTGTTTATTTTTATTTTTGCTTGGAGGTTGGTTTTGGTTTTATATGATTATTTTCTTACAAAAATGATCAATATAGAAATATGTTTTGCATGATAATACATTATATAATTCAGATTGAATTGCTTGCCTGCTCCTGGAAGGGAAGAGGAAGGGAAGGGAGAAAAGGAGACAATTTGGAGCATATAACTTGGGAAAATATATGTGGAAATTTGTTATTATATGATATTGGGAAAATAATATATCATTATCATTTTTTTAAAACTGACTCCCTTCTTTGGGATCAGGCTTTCTAAGGATTGAAATTGACCTAGCCCTGGGCTGGAACTTTTTCTGGGAGAGGATCCCCTGAATTGTGGGTTATATGTCAAAAATGTAAAATAAACATAAAAAAGCATTAGATTAGATGATTCCATGATCCAGTAGTGTTCAGTCTTCTTACTCTGTATTTTCCTCTGTGATCCAGTGACATCGACCTCCTTATTGTTCCTCGAGAAAGAAATTTTAAAGGTTTCTGTATTCCACGTATTCTCATTCCATGTGTTAGTCTGGTCATGTTCTCTATCCTTATAGCCATCTCTTTACTTAGCAGGTTTCCTTCAAGTCCCAAATAAAAGCTCACCTTCTACGAGAAGCCTTTCCAAATCTCCCAGCGCGTTCTCTCTGCTAATTGTCTCCAAGCTAGCCTTAGATTGCACATTTATACCTAGTTATTTAAATGTCATCCTCTCCCTTAGACTGTGAGCTCTTTGAGAGCAGGTTCTCTTTTGCCTTTCTTTTTAACCCCAATGCTTAGCAAAATGCCTGGAACCTAGTGAATGCTTAATAACTGCTTATGGACTTGACTTGCATGAGTCTATGCTCTAGCTGATCTCTGAAAACCATGAAAATTAAATTGACATAAAAATAGGTGTCTTCTAGTACACACGCATGAAAGAAAAGTTCAAGATTTTCTCCTTGTCACCCCTTAGCTGCCACTTCTTCTTTGGCTATAATAAGGACCAGGATATTAAAATGATAACAGAGTTAAATTGGCAATACAGAACTACACGCATTGCCCAAACTCTTCATATGGTTTAAATCAAGAATCGAGCAATCCATTGGCAGGATATCGACATTCCTCACCATATAAGGTCAAATCTCAAGGGCCTCTATATCCTAGAAATGCTTATCCATTCCAATATTTCCAGATTGTAGAACTTCTATAGCTAATAGGTTTGGAGAAGCTGAGAGAATATAGTATGCATGAGACTGGGGGAATATAAGCAGTAAATAAGAGACTGGTTTGCAGAATACCTTGAAGAGGAAAAGAATAAAAGCATGGGGGAAAAACCACTCAAATTCTGTCATTAAGGCCCCCCAAAGGTAATCAAAAGGACATTAATAATAGACATATATGTCTATTCTGTCATATATACAAAATCTGTATCCATTACCTATACACAGCATGTTCTAAAGTCTTAGAATAGTTTTAAGCTTTAGTCACTTAAGAAATATAAATGCTGGGGACAGCTAGTTGGCTCAGTGGATTGAGAGCCAGGAAGAGGTTCTGGGATAAAATCTGGCCTCAGACAGTTCCTGGCTATGTGTGTGACCCAGGCAAATCACTTAACCACCATTCCTAGCCATTATTGTTCTGCTTTGGAACAAAAATTGATTCTTAGATGGAAGGTAAGAGCTTAAAATAAAAGAAATAGGGGGCAGCTGGGTAGCTCAGTGGCTTGAGAGCCAGACCTAGAGACGGGAGGTCCTAGGTTCAAATCCGGCCTCAGACACTTCCCAGCTGTGTGACCCTGGGCAAGTCACTTGACCCCCAGTGCTGACCCTTACCACTCTTCCACCAAGGAGCCAATACATAGAAGTTAAGGGTTTAAAAACAAAAACAAAAAAAGAAATATAAATGCTACAGAAAAGACCAAAAAAATTATTTGATAGTTTGACAACGTAAATTTCTTTTCCACTTATCTAATTTTGTGAAATCTGGATAAGAAATTTGTAATTTTAACTTTAACAAGATGGGATGCTTTGCCATTATGCATTATGTATGCAACTTTTTCTGGATGATACTTTCTCAAACTAGTGCATCAGTAGAGGAGGTAGGTCCTCTTGCTTGGCCACCTTGGTCATATGATCTATACTCGATAGATTTTTTTTCCTTTGACACACTAATGCACTGTTGGTGGAGTTGTGAACTGATCCAATCATTCTGGAGAGCTATTTGGAACTATGCCCAAAGGGCTATAAATCTCATACATTATCTTTGACTCAGCAACGGCACTACTAGGTCTGTATCCCAAAGAGATTTATTGGAAAGACATTCATGAACTAATGTAAAATGAAGTTAGCAGAATCAGGAGAACTATTTGTACACAGTTACAGAAATATTGTAGGATAATCAACTGTGAATGACTTGGCTATTCTCAGCAATGCAATGATCTAAGACAATTCCAAAGGATTCATAATGAAAAATGCCATCCTCCTCCAGAGAAATAGCTGATGGAGTCTGAATGCAGATCAAAACACACTATTTTTCACTTTCTTGATATGTTTCATGGTTTTGTTTTGGGTTTTTTTTGGTCTGAATTTTCTTTCACAGAATGACTAATTTTGAAAAGTTTTGCATGATTGCACATGCATGACTTTTATCAAATAGTTTGCCATCTCTAGGAAAGGGGAGGGGATTTGGACCTTAACTTTTAAAAAAATGAATTTAAAAACTTTTATACAAATAATTAAGAAAAATAAAATATTATTAATTTTTTCTCAGGTTATATCAAATATGTCATGTAGGCATCAATGTTTCATTCTTTGATACAGATTAAGGCTAGGATTATAAATGTAATCTTTTCAGTTATTGAGTAACAGTTGAGTCAAATATTTTGCAAAGTTCTATCTAAAGTCAGCTAGAGTGATGGTGGTTATTTTGAATGTTAACAAGAAATATCAAGACTTAAACATTTGAATTAACCTTTCAATTTTTAAAACGTTTATAGCATTTATTCTTTTAAAGTTATAAAACTTTAAATTGCACCAAGACTTTTGGAACATGCTATATAAATCAAAGACATCCTAGATGAGGAGAATGATAGTTTTATTAATAATGACAGATCACATTTATGAAGTGTTTTGAGGCTTGCAAATCACTTTATGTATATTTTCTCAGTTGACCCTCATAATAATTTTGGGAGGTAGGTGTTATTTCTGTCCCCATTTTACAGAGAAAGAAACTGAGACTGAGATGTTAAGTGACCTGGCCAGAGTTACAAAGCTAGTAAGGGTCTAAGGATAAAATTTGAACTCAAGTCTTCTTGACATCAAATGTAGTGCTTTATTCACTAAAGCTCTTATTCACTATTCACTACTGCTCTTGTAGATATTATTCAATAGACCACATCTTTACCTTTTCAAAAGTGTCTGAAATATGGGTGTATTCCAACTGTACATAATGTTGGTTGAAAAGGCACTTAATTGGAAACACCTCTGTAAAGGTTCTTTTCCAAGAAGTAACCCAATGTATACTACATAGAATTCATTGAAGAATCCTTTTATAAAGTGATGCTCCTTCAGATGTGGACCATTTTGCCATGGGAAAGGGGTAGAATGAATGACATTTTTAAAAGGAGGGGCAGCTAGGTGGCTCAGTGGATTGAGAACCAGGTCTAGAGATAGGAAGTCCAAATGTGGCCTCCAACATTTCCTGGCTGTGTGACCCTGGGAAAGTCACTTAACCTCATTTGCCTAGCCCTTATGGCTCTTCTGCTTTGAACTCAATATTTATATCAATTCTAAGACAAAAAGTAAAGTTTAAAAAAAAGAATAAATAACAGGAGAGAGAGGGGGAGGGGAAGGCAAAAAGAGGGAGAGAGAGGAAGAGAGGCAGAGGGAAAGAAAAAGAGAGACAGACAGACAGAGATAGACAGAGACAGAGAAACTGGGGAAAAAGCAGCCCTTTAGAATAAAGCTTACCAAAGGTCCAGATTCCCACCATATAATTTACATATGACTGATATCATGACTTAGGGATCATGAGCTGGGGAACCTTCATTCTTAGATCTATATGAGGACAATGAGACATTTTGACATGGCCTGGTTGTGGTTTGAATGATGGGAATCTGGATTTTGATTTGTTACCATCAGATAGAGAGGAATCATTTCACAGGAGACCCTAACTTAAGGCATCAGGGCTAGTTAAGACTACAGAGCTGAGGAGAAAGACCAGAATTCCAAATAAACCAGAGAAGAGATGAGAGCTGGAGATAACTTCATTGTTGGATCACACCAAATTTTAAGTCTGCACTTCAACTTGCTGCTAGGAAGAAGTAATTGAAAGAAAACCTTTTCTGTCTGATAAGGCTGGTTCCTCATGGACAGATAACATCTCCCAATGTTCCTGTGGGTGAATGCCATTGCACTAGTCACACCTAGTGTCAGTGTCTCCTAAACTGGAGGGAGGTCCTTCTAGATGAGGTAAGAGAGCATAGGCTCAATGAGAGGCTTTAGCTAGAAGTAATAACATCTCTGAGATAATAAAGAGAGCATAGCTGATAATGCTGAGAGGTTTTGAGGATCAGAGATGGTGATTTGAGAAACTTCTCATCAGATGCCTTCAGTTTCCTTGTCACCTAGAAGGCAAAGGCTATAAAAGCCTATGAGTCTATAATAGGCTATAATCCTGGATGGTAGTAGGGGAATAAAAGGGAGGTTAAGGACTGGAGAACAGTCACTGTGGACAATGACATAGGAAACCAATAAAAGTAGAGAATACAAATTATGTAGCATCGAAGATATAATTTCTCAGGTTACATGCCCTACATAGATCATTAATGGGTGAGGTCAACTCACTTTCATTATTTTCTACAGCAATTCTGAGGAACTGGGGAGCAGGAATGGAAGAATTGAATAGTGAAGATAGGAGTGAAGAGATTGGTAAGGTGATAGTAGAAAGTCTGGAGAATAAGGAGTTACAATAGTGGGGGACAATGGGATTATGGGTAAGTATGAAAACAAGGAAAACAGATTAAAGGAGATAGAGTGAGAGATATAGAGGGAAAGGAAAAGGGACCAAGAATTATAACAAGGGGGAGAAGAGAATTTAGCATAAATGAGGAAGCAGGAGAGAGGTACAGTAATGAAATGGAGGTCAAATAATGCAATTGGAAATTTTAATATTTATTAATTTAAAATATTAAAATTAAATATTAATTTAATTTAAAATATTATTTAGAGGTAGTATAAGCCCATGAATGTTTTTCTCTGTACAATGGGTGTTGGAATTAGGAGGACACAATTCTAATTTGTGCTATTTAGAAGTCTGTCACCTGAAAAATGGACCAAGTGGAAGTGCCCCAAGGAATCTTACTTGCCTTTGGATTCTCTTGTGGAAACAACAAAAGAGGAAATTTGAAAAATATAAATACAATCTTATGAACTCTCAGATGCAGACTACAAACTGTCTTTGACTTCATAGATATATGTCTGAGGCTCATAGAGGTTGTGACTTGCTCAGGGTCACACACCTAATAAATGTCAGAGGTGGGATCAGAATCCAGATTGTTCTGATGCATAAGGCAGTATTGTGTAGTGATTTTTTAAGAGAGTGAATTAATAATCTGGACATAAGAGGAGGTACTATTTACTAACATATATTTTCCCTACAATAATTTTTAAACCCTCATCTTCCACCTTAGAATCAATACTGTGTATCCACTGAGCCACCCAGCTGCCCCTCTCCCCCACTATTATTCTAGCCTGATGCTTTACCATGGTGTTCACTATAAAAGACTCACTCTCACATGTTTAGTGGAGACAGGGGATTTCATTGACATTGGGAACTTCTAAGGGAAGTAAACAATGTAATTTGATACTTTCCTTGCAATTTATAATCTGGAGAGGTGGCTGGAGACCAGAGAAATTGTAATCTATGCAGGATTATACTGTCATCAAACTCTAAAGCTGGAGGCATCCATTATATGCCACTGCCTTTGCCTCTACCAGCATGATGAGAAAAAAATAAGATGAACCTCCATGTTTCTTATAATTCCTACAGTAGACGAGGAACCAGTGATTCCCAAAGTGGGCGCCACCACCCCCTGGTGGGTGCTGCAGTTATCCAGGGGTGCAGTGATGGCCACAGGTGCATTTATCTTTCCTATTAATTGCTATTAAAATGAAAAAAAAATTAATTTCCAGGGGGCTAAGTGATACTTTTTCCAGAAAGGGGGTGGTAGGCCAAAAAAGTTTGGGAACCACGGGAATAGACAAACATTTGAAACTGGCTTTGAAATCAAGGAGCTATCAAGAAATAATTATTATTATTTGGCCAAGGAAATATAAACTAATTTTTTAGCATTCTTTTCCTGGCTTTTATAATAATAAAGATATTGAGGTATACAAGGCAGCACATTAAGTATTTGTTTGTCCCCCTCATAAAAAAATACAAGTCATGGTAATTGCAAAAACAAATGATCCTTTTTTTTTTTTGGTTTGGTTTTTATTCTTTTTATTGCAGCTTGGATACCAGCTGGCAGTTAGATGACTGTTAATTAGAAAAATCTAATAGGCCTTTTATCTGTGTTCTCATTTATTCCTCAAAAGGAGCTAGCAGATGTATCCCACATTCTACACTGGGATAGTATTTTAGCATGACAAGTCACAAACCCATTTTTCAATGGACCATATTTCTTTCTCCATAGCAAAAAACCCAGTTCCTATATAGCCTTGTGAATAAACTCCTCATACAAACACTGAGGCTTACTCCATCCCTACCATTACATCCAGCTATTTTCTGCCTAGAGACACCAGCTAAAACAGCTTCAAATATGCCAAGGGAGGATTCCATCAATGGATAGTAAGGGAGGTGTGGAACAGAAGTCTTTGGCTGGAAAAGAATAATAATTCCTTTAAGGGAGGAGGGGAGGATTTACCGAGTCCAATCATCTTTCTCATTTTTATTCTTCCAATTGGATAGTGCCTAGAATAATTTCTGTTACCTGTGCATTGCTGCACTATTGAGAATTAGTCAAACCAGTGTAAGAGCAAACAAATGTGTGATGAGGGCCATCTCAATTTGACAGTGAAAGTCTGAGTCCAGCTCTCCAAATCAATTGTCAAATGTGTGGGTTGCCATAACGTTATGGAAGGGAATTATCCTGGCATTTTGCAGTGGTTGCTTGGCAAAGGACAATGTATTCTGTTGAGTTTGAGCAGAGTGACACTGCCCTCCAATGATACCTTTTGGTTTTTCTCTGGGCTTATTAGTATCTCCTGTCTACTCACCTAATTACCTGAATCATATGCTTCTTTCAAGACCAGTTCTATTTTCTTTGTAAAGCCCTCTTTGGCTATCTGAATCCACATCTAAGTAATTTTAAAACTCAAAGCCTTATTTTATTTATATTTTTGCTAGAGTTCAGTGGAGAAGATCTGAATCCAAACCTGTGATTGCACTGATGCAGGAAGTCCCTCAATGAGGAAACTCTATCAGTCAATGAAACAACAAACATTTATTATTTTTTTCTCTGCCAGGTACTAAAGAAAGACAAAATCTATGGTCTCTTCACCCAATAACCCCACATTCAAATGTGGGAGATAATAAGTAAGGAGTTATATAATACAGGATATAGATATAAATGAAATATAAATGAAAGGTAGTTTTAGGGAGGTTGTATACTCCTGAAGTTGTTGGGAAGTCCTCCTGAGGAAGGTGGGATTTGAGCTAAATCGTGAAGGAAGTCAAGGAACCTTTTGAGAGGAAGAGCATTTCAAGTGTGGGGCCATCCAGTAGAAAGGCATAAATTCTGGAGATGAAATTTTGTGTTGTGGAGGAAGGAGAACTGGGATGATGGAGCTGGATAAGCCAAGTAGGTGAGAAAATAATGGGAAATTATGAACAAGCCAGGTGGGGAAAGGATTTAATTGCTAAAGAGAGAATTTAATTTGTTGTTGTTCAGTCCTACCTGTGTCTGACTCTTCATGACCTCATTTGAGTTTTCTTAGCAAAGATACTGAAGTGGCTTGCCATGTCCTTTTCCAGCTCTTTTTACAGGTGAAAAAAACTGAGGCAAACAGTGTTAAGTACCATGCCCAGCATCATGTAGCTAGTGTCTGAGACTGGATTTGAACTCATGAAAATTAGTCTCCCTGATTCCAAATCCAGTGCTCTACCAATTGTGCCACCTCACTGCTCTACCTTGACTCTTAATTTTCCTAAATTTTCCTAAATAACATGGCCATGTAATGACCCAGCAGATAGGAAGCCAAGTGGGTTCAAAACCTACCTCTGACACATATTGATCGTGCAATCTTGGGTGAGTCACTTAATGTCTTAGTAATTGAATTAAGTCAGGAGCAGAGACAAGAGGGAGAAGAAGGTACAGGGACCTATGTGATTTCTACCAAATTAACCTCCCCAAAACTATGATATAATGCCTCAAAATGAGTTCTGAAGCAACACAGCCCGCAAAAAGACAAGGCAAAATAATTTTAAGCCAAAAACAGCTCAGAAGGCTGTCAAAAAAGGATCAGGGTTGAGGTAGAGCTCAGGATGCTAGGTCAGACCCCATCGAGGCAACAGGCCTTGGGTGCAACTGAAGCAGCAGCCATGGCTTCTGAAATTTTCAGTCACAGATGGTAATAGGGAGGTCAGATGATTGCTCAAAAAGAGATTATAGAGGTTCCTTTGCTGACTCTGGGTGCAAGACTCTTGTCATATTGCCCATACGCACAACTAGTTTTCAATCTTCTGCACACACCAGCACTTGCAGCACAAGGGAGTAGGGGACCCTGATTGTAATTCCAAAGTAAAAGAATGTTTGGGGTTACTCACAGACCAGAGCAGTAGCCAGGAGTGTACTGAACCCACTTTTCCTTACATCATACCACCTTGGAGGAACTGAAAACAGATTGATCCCCAGAGCCAACTGAAGGCAATTGCACAAAGAACCTGAAACTTGGAAGAGAGCTCCCTTCACCATAGTTTCAGAACCCAATTTGACAGTTTTTTTTTAAACTAAAAGAAAAGAAAAAGGCTGTAAAACAAGCAAACAACAACAAAAAAGAAACCCAGCAGTTATTTTGGTGACAGGGTAGCCTCAAACTTATAAGAAGACAACAAAGTCAATACTTCTGCATCCAAAGCCTCCAAGAAAAATACCAATTGCTCTCAAGTCGAAAAAGAATTAACAGATAAGCTCAAAAAGTATTTTAAAAATCAAATAAGAGAATTATAAGAAAAACTGGGAAAAGAAATGAGAACAATACAGGAAAATTATGGGGGGGGGGGAAGAATCAACAGCTTGGTAAAGGAAGCACAAACAAAATTGAAGAAATTAATACCTTGAAATGCAGAATAGGCCAATTGGTAAAAGAGGCCAAAAAAAAAAGAGAAGAACTTCTTAAAAAGCAGAATTAACCAAATGGAAAAAGATATACAAAAATGCACTAATGAGAAAAACTTCTTGAAAGACAGAATTGGCCCTTTGTTAAAAGAGTATAAAAATTCACCGAGAAAAAGAATTCTTTACAAAGTAGAATTGACCAAGTAGAAAAGAAAGAACAAAAGCTCACTCAATAAAATCATGTCCTAAAAATTAGAATGGGGCAAGTGGAAGCTGGAAACATCAAGAAACAATCAAAGTCAGAAGAATAAAAAATTGAAAACAATGTCAAATATCCTTGGAAAAACAACTCACCTGGAAAATAATTCTGGGAGATATAAATTAAGAATTATTAGACTGGCTGAAAGCCATGATTAAAATCTTTCAAGAAATCATCAAGGAAATCTGCCCTGATATTCTAGATCCAAAGGACAAAATGGAAATGGAAAGAATCCACCAATTAAGTCCTGAAAGAGATCTCAAAAGAGTAACTCCCAGGAATATTATAGCCAAATTCCCAAACTCCCAGGTCAAGGAGAAAATATTGTAAACAGCTAAAAAGAAACAATTCAAATATTGTGGAGCCACAGTCAGGATAACAGGAAATTTCGCAGGTTCTACATTAAAGGACTGGAGGGCCTGGAATGACCTTACAAAGGACAAAAGAGCTAGAACTTCAACCAAGAATCATTTACCCAACAAAATTGAGTATAAACCTTTGGGGGGGATGGGTATTCAATGAAATAGAGGATTTTCAAACACTCCTGATGAAATACCAGAAATGAATGGAAAATCTGACTCTCAAATACAAGACTCAAGTGAATCATAAAAAGAGTACACAGGAAAAAGATATCAAAAGACATTTAATAAGGTTAAACTGTATGCATCCCTACATGGGGAGATGATTCTTATAACACCAAAGAACTCTGTCATTATTAAGGCAGTTAGAGGGAGTATACATAGACAAAGGGTGAAGGTATGAGGTGAATACAATGGGGTGATATAAAAAATAAAATTAAGGCATGAGAAAGAGGAAATTCATTGGGAAGAGGGGGAAGGGGAAAATAGAATTGGGCAAATTGTTGCACATAAAAAGAGGCATGAAAGAACATTAACAATGAAGGGGAAATTGAGGAATGTGGGGAGGAGAGCATGTGAACCTTACTCTCATCAGAACTGGCTCAATGAGGGAAGAATATAGATAATCAATTTGATATAGAAAGTTATCTTACCTTCCAGGGAAGGGGGGCAGCACTGATAGAAAAGAGGACAAATTGGGGAAGGTAGAAGTCAGAAACTAAATAGGGTTAAACAGGATGGAAAGGAACACACAGTAATCATAGTGATGAAAATGTTTTTTGCAAGTCTCTCTAGTAAAATCCTCATTTCTCTTAGAGAAAATTGGTTGAATATATAAGAATACAAGTCATTCCCCAACTGATAAATGGTCAAAGATTATGAACAGACAGTTCTCGAAGTAATTAAAACCCTCTCTAGTCCTGCAAAAAAATTATCTCAATCATTATTATTTAGAGAAATGCAAATTAAAAACAACTCTTAAGTAACACTGTACACTTATCAGATTGGCTATTCTGACTGAAAAGTAAAATGACAAAACTTGAAGGGGATATGAGAAAAGCTAGGGCATGAATGATTTGCAGGAGTTGCAAACTGAATCCAATCATTGAGGAAAGCTATTTGGAGTCCAATGAACTATAAAATGGTACATATCATTACTTGGTTTGTATCTGAAAGAGATTTAAAAAAGAGGGTGGAGGAAGAATCTATATGTGCAAAAATATATAAAGGAATTTGTTTTAGAGGGACAAAGATTTTGAAAGTGAGGGGATACTCATCAATTGGGGAATGGCTGAGTAAGTTATAATAGATTATTGTAATGGAATACTGTTGTATTATAAGAAATGACAAGCAGGAGGAGCTCAGAAAGACCTGGTAAGATTTAGATGAACTGAAGCAGAGTGAAATAAGCAGAGCCAAGAGATCATTGTGAAGACAGGAATACTTTACAATGAAGAACTGTGAATAACAGCCGTTCTCAGCAGTACGATGATCCAAAACTATCCAAAAGAACTCATGTTAAAAAATGCCATCTACATCCAGAGAAAAAAGATCTGAATCCAGACCAAAGTAAACTTTTTCACTTTCCTATTGTTTTTCTATTTGAGTTTCTTTCCATAAAACAATTAATATGGAAAAATGTTTTACACAATTACACATATAAAATCTATATGCGATTGTTTACCATCTCAAGGGTGTTGGAGAGGGGGAAGGGAAGGAGAGAATTTGATACTCAGTATTCTTTGGAAATTGTTTTGACATGATTTTGGGGTGAATAAAATAAAAATTAATATTTAACAAAAAAATGAATTCTCTAAGATTATAAATTGCAGAGAAGATGCCAGCCTGAACTGGTAGGAGTTTCCTCAGCTAATAAATTCTTATCCTACTAAAATGCAGTTCCAGGCTCCATCCCTAAATAAATAATAACCCCTACACATGATATAGACTATCTAGCTTTCAATTACACAGACAAAAGGTCATTTAAAAATCTAATGGTCAAGAGTAAAATTATTGTAAAATTCCAAAGAAATGTGATTCAAGGTAAAGGAACTGGATAAACAACATCCCAAACAGAGGGAAGCTTTTGCTTAAATTTGATGATAGTTCAGAAGACTTTGGGAAGAGAAATATCTCAGGGTGGGACCTATCTCACTTCAAAACTCTAACATTTTGACAGCAAGTTAAAAACATCCCATTGCCACAATTCCACTTCATAGATGAAAGAGGGAGTAGCCAGATGACTCAGTGGATCAAGAGCCAGGTCTAAAGACAGGGGGTTCCTGGGTTCAACTCTGGCTATGTGACCCTGGACAAGCCACTAAATTTCTATTCCTAGCCCTCATCACTCTTCTGCTTTGGAACCAACACACAGAATTGTTTCTAAGACGGAAAATTGGGGTTCTAAAAATAAATAAATAAACAAATAGATGAAAGACTAACATAATATTGCTAAATATTTGGTGAGTTTCAGAGATGATAGTCCTCAAATATATGGCAAGTTAAACCAATATAATGTCTTGTCCTTTCAAACAGGAAGAAGTTTTAGACTCATAACTTTGGCTGACCACCTCCCAGGCTACTTATGAATCCATGTGCCATACTGGCTTGTCATACATATAAAGGGATTCCTTCCTCAGAGTGGGTGCCATGCACAGGCTCAAATATCTTGGAAGGAAACCCGGACACAACAAATTATATTACCGCCTCCACCCCAGGTAACTTCCCAGAAAGAAGCTCAGTCCATGGATGGAGCTCACAATAAATGTTTAACGGGTCCAAGATCCATCTGATATACTTCCATCCTTCCATCAACTGGACAGGATTACAAATGTAAACCTTTGTGTTTTTTTAATCTAATTTTTTAATTTAAGTATTTTTCCAGGATTACATGATTCATTTTCTCTCCTTCCCCTTTTCCCCTCCCCCATCCCAGAGCCAACAAGCAATTCTATTGGGTTATACATGTATTATCACTCAATATCTATTTCCATATTATTCATAAAATGTAAACCTTTGAAGAAAGTGCTTCTCCTATGGAGCTACAACTGTCCTCTAGAGCAGGGGTCGGCAACCTTTTTGGCCGTGAGAGCCATAAACGCCACATTTTTTAAAATGTAATTTCGTGAGAGCCGTACAGTGCTCACAGTGCTGCTCCTGTAACAGCGCCTGGAAAAAAATTGACTTTACGGCTCCTGCAGAAAGAGCCATATCTGGCCCTCAAAAGAGCCAGATATGACTCGAGAGCCATACATTGCCGACTCCTGCTCTAGATCCTTGCTGTGGTGACACGGGGAACTCTTTCTCACTGGTCCCTAGTGACTAGGGCTGCCTCTCAATGATTGGTTGAAGCTCAGGAAGAGGTGCTTGTTTTGGGTGGGTGGGGGACATCTTGATGATGGTTATTGAATTTCTATTATTTTTAAATAAGTGAATTCTAACTGCAGAACATAGATGGCAAACTTAGAGAGATAAAGGTCTGGATCCTTACAATTAGCATTTATTCTTGCCAAAAGGTCCCATTACTCACACGTAAACTTCTTTGGCAATTGTTTTAATTTTCTTCCATATGAATTTTAAACCTTAAAATTGTCTGTTTTAATAAATGTGTATGCATTAAAAAAACTTGAACACTTGTCAAAGGAGCCACCCCTTTGGTAGACTTTGAGAGAAAGCTGTGAAATACTTGACTTTCTACCCCCTTTTTTTCTTTTCCCATGATTTGTCTTGGATTTCCAGGCCAGAGTATAACAACATGTAGGCAGACAGATTTTTTTTTTCCTGCCATCATCTCAGCAGAAAATGGTGATTTGTAGGAGAAGCACATAGATAATGCCCCAAAATTGGGGACTGGGTATCTGGATTTCCAGATCTTAGATGGCATCTTAGCACTTTTTGTTTTATTTTTCTGAGCACAGAATAGAAACTAAGAATTCTGAAAGTATGCAGTTTCAAGTATTGGGTGTGTATGGGGGAGTTACTTCTTGGGTAATACTGAGTTAGAATTCCTAAGTCCAAGAGTTTCTGACTTTAATAGTTCCTGGGTTGGAAAATATGGAAATGGACTGCCAGAAGAGTATTTCCTGAGCACTTTCTTTCTCAGAAGAACAAAATAGAATACTTCTTTGAGGTCTTCCCTGCAGAAGAAAAATTAAAGTTGTACCATAAGGAGCTAAAAAATCTAGTTATCAACCTTATCTGCATGTGAGTTGGTTGGATAGTAGATGATGGGATGGGAGCAAAGTAGGATCAAAAGGTGGTAAAGAGGGGGAGATATCAATGAGGGACACTAAGGATACAAATATGGAATACAATCCAATGGGAAAAGAAAAAACAATTAAAAAAACTGAAGAGGGTAGGGAAGGTACCCCCAGAGAGAAGATGGTGGAAGAATCCATCAGAGAAATCACAAGGTAGAGAGTGCAGCCAGGTCAGAAATGGGATATGTGAGCTGAATTTTCTCCTTAAAGAGAGGTTTTGAGTTCATGGTTCTACCCTCCAACCAGAGAGGCAGAGAGAGGGTGGTGCCAAAGCTGAAGAGGTTTTACAGGATGATAAGTTTATGCCAATAATGAGTATCATGGGGCATGGTGAAAAAGTCAATCCCAAACTATTTGAGCCAGGTAAGAAATGAGGAGCTTCAGACAATTAATCGTATGACTCTAGACAAATAATTTAACTGTTGTCTGCCTTATTTCCATTATTACTGTATGACTTTGGATAAGTCAATTCACTTGTCTGGGCTTTAGTTTCTTCAACTGTAAAAATGAGAGTGATGGCTGCTCTTGGGTCCCTTCCAAATCTACACAGATATCATCCTAATGTGATGTGTAAGTCACTTCACCTCAATTTCTTCATTGCTGAAGGAGAGATGGATTCATTTTGAATTCAAAGACCTCTAAAAGCCTTTCAAGTATTAATGCTATGATCCTGCCACTTTAGTTCATGTCCTTGTTAACTTTCACCTGCCTCCCAACTGATCTCCCTCTGTGCCTCTCCCACTCTAATACATCCTACACATTACTACTAAAGGAATTTTCCTTGAGAGAAGATGAGACCATGTGATTGAGCTGCCTCACAAACTCCAAGGACTTCCTGCTGCTTCTAACAGCCAATGTCTCTGTTCAGCTTTAAAAGTCCCACACAGCCTAGTGCCTGGCTATCTTTTTTTTTTTAATTAATAGTGTATGTTTTACTTTTCATTAAGGAATGCTTTTTTTATTCAACACTTTAAAACTGGAGGAGGTTTCTCTGGATGCCTCAACTCTCTTGTGATATAAAAATGCTTTCCATTTCCATGTTGGATCAACTGTTAAAATCTTACCTTTCTAAAGAAACAGATTAGGAATTCCACACCAGAGCAGAGTTAAAAAATGTTCACAAAGTGTGTTTTGTTGTGAATGAGAATTTTTGTTGTAGAATAAAAATCTGAATGATCAGGGCTTCCAGATTATCCAAGGGCAGATGGGAAACGAGCAAAATTGATGGATTTGAGTTTCCAATTCCTTTAATTTCCTCTAGTCATCCTTGGGTTGAAGTGCTAATGAGCAGCAAAATGGCCGGGAAGGAGAAGGAGGAGGAGGAGGAAAAGGAGAAGGAGAAACCAAGGGCTTACATAATGCTCAAACTGGATAATCAACCTTGAAATGAATCAAAGCAGACTGTAGTTAGGAGTTGTATGAGTTTGAGAGAGGAAGGAGATATTGGATATCAGAGCCTTAACCTTCACCTCCCAGTTTAATCCATAACAACATTTCCTTAAAATGATTCCAGTGCAGAGAGCCAAGCACCTGGATTCCTCGGCTGATTAAAAATTTCAAAGGTGCCGGACTCATTAGTCGGTTTCCTAGTGATGCAGGGAGTCTGTCTTTAAATATATAACAGGTTTATAAATACACACACATATACATGTATATGTACATAAATATATGCGTGTGAATATGTTCACATGCAAACACAGGCTGTGCATACATGTGCACATTTTTATATGTTGGACATATAAGAACATGTGTGTATACTCATACACATGTGTGTTATTGGATCTCCAAACATGTATGCATACATGTATATATGTGCATATGTGTGACTGTATATACAGAGAGAGAGTATAAAGAATGTTCAGGGCAGTCTGGTACCTCTGCTGTGAGGGCTTGTCAAGTCTTTTTTTTTTTTTTAACCCTTACCTTCCATCTTGAATCAATACTCTTTATTGGTTCCAAGGCAGAAGAGTGATAAGGTCTAGGCAATGGAGGAAAAGTGACTTGCCCAGGGTCACACAGTTAGGAAGGGTCTGAGACCACATTTGAACCTAGGACCTCCCATCTCTGGACCTGGCTTTCAATCCACTGAGCTACTTACTCAGCTGCCCCCTTGTCAAGCCTAAAAAGGGCTACTCCCCTCTTTTGTTGTCCACTTGCCACCTAGCTCTCATGTGTAGCTCCAAGAAGCTATAGCATGCACAGTGCCCACACACCCCAATAAACCATCTTGGCAGGTGGGCTAAACCAGGCTTCAGAGTCACTGATGAGCTAAGAGGCTGTCCACTCGAGGCATGCAAAGACTTCCCCTGTGGAAGGGATAGATGAGAACAATTCATTCTAATAGCCATGAAGGAAGCAGAAGTCGGCTCTCTGGAGCACTTAGAGCTCAATCACACATCAAAGAAGCCAAGCTCATTCCCTGGATCCCACACCATCACCCATCATCTTGAGTATTGCCTTGCCACTGGACATGGATGGCTCTGGAAGAGAGAGCGAGTCTGAGGACTTTGGGCAACTCTGCATTGCTTAAGTCTAATTTATGCACAAGTCCCCCATGATGTCATTGGTCCTCTTTGAAAACAAAGGACCAACAACATATAACATATCTGAATAAATACATGTTACATTTCATATATATGTATATATATGTATACATGCAATCCAAGTGTACATCCACCTATTCATTTTTGTTCATGAGGCATTCCTGTATACTAGAGGATATGGATATTTACATACTGGGTATCTTCTCATTACTTACTAAATTGAGTAGAAAATTTTCTCGGCTGGACCATCAAGGTAAATTCTTAGGAGTTTTTGGTGGGTTCTTAAAATGGGTACTATTTTTCTGAAGTTATTTTTTCAATTTTTCATTATATTTGAGATTTGCAAAGAAAACCATTATGCCACATGCAAATATAAATTCTTTTATTTCCTTTTTGCCCGTGTTTCTGACAGGCAGTATGGTATAGTGGTCAGAGAGCTGACCTCAGAGCCAAGAGGATGTGGGTTCTACACATATAAACTGTGGATAAATCACTTAACTTCTGAGTGTTCCAGCCAACTTTTTAGAAAGAGAAAGTATCAGCCTCTGTGGGTAGAGGAATTTTCCCCATCTGGAAATATCAATGAAATCGCTGATCTAATCTCTTTATCTTTTGCTTTTTGCTTATTCCCTCAATTTTATTTTCTTTCTTTCATTGCTATTGATAGTATTTCCAGAACAAAAGCAAATAATAAGGATGACAATGGATATCTTTGCCTTTCACCCGATCTCTTCGTCAGGTTGAATTGGGAGACTGGTAGTAGCCTAAAGGAGCTGAATTTTAAGAGTCCAGAGCAGGACAAGGAATCAGAGATGCCTTTTTGTTGCTGTTATTTTGGAATATACAGTTGTGAGACCATCTTTGTCATTTTTGTTGTTTTCAGAAAAGAGAATAAGAAAATGTAGGCTATAACAGCTGGATTTAACCTTTCAGTCATACAAGCTCTCTAGTAGAATGTCAGCTGTTAGAAAAACAGTTTTGTCATTGTTTTCTCAGAGGCTTTGCATATTGCTTTGAACATCGTTGATGCTTCATACATGCTTGAAATGAATTGAAATAGGTCAGACCTCTTTTAGACAGCTTCATCTTTGACTTATTGAAATGGGAAGGATGCAATTTACAGACTTTGCTGTTTACTGCCTGTTTGACTTTGGATGTCATTGGGCAAGACAGTCTCTAGGTCAGTGATGGCAAACCTATGACACGTGTCCATTTTCAATGACACGTGGCCACATATGGCTGCATACATAGAGAAGTATGGGGCTGCATGCCGAGGATGAAACCTTGCTGTAGTGTAATGTGGACACTGCATGATCGATGACAATTCTACCCATATTAATTTACATATTTTGGTTTATTAAATACAGTTATATATTACAATTATGCATTTATGTTATTTAAACTATAAATAACATGAAATCATGGTGTTTTTTCTCAAGTGACACACCAGCTGAGTTATGCTCGGGTTTTTGGCAAATTTTGACACACCAAGCTCAAAAGATTGCCCATCACTGCTCTAGGTCTTTATTTTCTCATCTGAAAAGTAAAGTCTTTGAACTAGGAGAGATCCAAGGTACTTTCTAGTTTCTGAATTATGATTTCATGATTCTAAAATCAATAGGGTCACAAAAGATACTGCTGCTCTGACAAAATGAAGGAAATTGCTATGGAATCTGGATTCTCTCTTTTTACCCACAATTATGTGTTCCTTGATTAGGGATGGTTTGCAATATTGGCAGCTAACAATAATGTAAGAAAACTTATCTTTAGAGCAATAACCAAAGATCGATGATAATGCTTTTGACTCAAAAGGACCCCCTCCATGGTTCTTCGTTGATGTTGATCTCACCCTAAAAGGCAGCCTTCCCTCCCCTCACAGTGAATGAGGGGCAGCTGGGTAGCTCAGTGGATTGAGAGTCGGGCCTAGAGATGGGAGGTCCTGGGTTCAAATCCAGCCTTAGACACTTCCCATCTGTGTGACCCTGGGCAAGTCACTTGACCCCCATTGCCCACACTTACTACTCTTCCACCAAGGAACCAATACATAGAAGTTAAGGGTTTAAAAAAATTTTTTTAATTAAAAAAAAAAGGTGAATGAGTATAATAGCCTACATTTCCAATCCAATTCAATAACATTTGCTACTTCTATGTGCCTGGTCCCACCATGCTAAGCATTGGGAATTAGTAAAAAGAAAGGCAGTTCCTGCTTTCATGGAGCTTACAATCTAAAAGAGGAGACAGTACATAAAAAAAGGTGGGAGAGGATTGGGGGAGATACAAGTAGGAATTCATGGAGAAGGCATCTTGTTCCTTGGCATTGAAAGTAGGCAGGACAGTGGATCCAAAGCAGAGTGAGCTAATTCCAGCTTCTAACCTTTTTCTTTATGGAAGGTATTGGAAGGAGTTAGGTACTCCACCCTCAAGCCCTCCAATCAGAGGGGAAAGGAAACTTTGGGAAATAGTGTCAATCAAGGCTTGATGGTGATCTTAGAAATAATAAGCTTATCCTGGGAGGGGCATTTATTAGAATATTTTCTAATTTATAAAGCACTCGCCTCACAAAATCCCTGAGAAATAGGTAATTATAAGAATTATTATCTTTAATTAATGAGGAAATGGAAGCTTAGATTGGTAAAGGAACTGGCCCAAGGCCATGGTGCTATAAGTAAATCAGGAAAAGGTATGCTTTTTCATCTAGAAATCACCCCTTGTGTTCATCTACACTTTCTCTTCTTTAAACTCTTCCAATCTATCAGCCTTTCCTTGTTGCCTACAAAGATTTCCCTCACTGTTTTGAGAAAAAAATAAAAAACAAAAATCCTTTACTTGACCCCACTAGCACTTCAATTAAGGGCAATAGGTCTTTCATGGTCAAACTCCAAATGAAGAAATTGAAGAAAAAGAAGAAAATGAAGCCTAAATTCATTGAATCCAATTCTTCACTGCCCACTTACTTATCAGTCACTTGCAATCTGGCTTCCAACCTCAAAGATCAACAGAATTTGATCTGTTCTCTCCAAAGATTACCACTGATCTCTTCATTGTAAAATACCACATTTTCCCCCTCTGTCTTCAGCCTTCTTGACCTCTCAGCAGTTTCAAGTAGAGCTGTAAGGGACTTTAGAGATCAGGTAGTCCAACATTTTCATTATACAAATGAGGAAACAGAGGTCCATAGACACAAAGTGGCTCAGTGCCTAAAGCCACTTGGGTTTTAAGTGACAAAGGCAGAATTTGAAGGCACCTCCAAGGTCAGTGATTTTTCCACACTTGAATGTAACTTCTGACATGGTTGACCATCCTCTTATTCTGTTGTCTTTTTCAGACTTAAATACTATGAGTCTATGCCTCAAAACCACATTTTCCAATTTCAAATCTAGTGCTCTTGCCACTATATTTGAGATATTATTTTTATTTCTCCACAATTCCTTGCTTCAATACCTATGAAGACTTATATGAACTGATAGAGAGAAGGGAGCAGAACCAGGAGAACATTTTATACCATTTACAGCAACATTGTAAAGACAACCAACTTAAAAAAAAATCTTGCCTTCTGTCTTAGAATGGATATTAAGTATCAATTGATTTAGAGGTAAGAACTAGACAATTAGGGTTAAGGGACTTGCCCAGAGTTATAAAGCTAGGAAGTACCTGTGGCCAGAGACAATTTCTGAAAGATGCTAAAATTCTGACATGTGACCAGCTATGATTCAAGAGTGCTGATAATAAGCTATTGTTAATTATTGTGTCCCAGTAACTTTGCTAAGCGCTGGAGATATAAAAAAAAAGTTGTTGTTTTTTTAAAGACAAAAACATCAGTTCTTGTCCTCAAGGAGCTTATATGGGGAAGACAACATGAACATAACTATTTATGTAAAAGATATACTCTACACAAGTGGGGGATAATGTAAGAGGAAAGTCACTAATGGTGGAAGAGATTTGGGAGACTAAAAAAGGCCTTTTGCAGAACTAAATCATAAGGGCAGAGAAGTAAGGAGATAAAAATGAGCAAGTAGATCATTCTAGGAATGGAGAATAGTCTGTGAAAGGGCACCATCAGAAGATGGAACAGATAGAACAGCAAGGAGCTCAATGTCAGTGACTTACATGCAGTAGGTGCTTCACAAATTCTCATTTCATTTCCTCCCTCTCCATTCCTTCCAAATCAATAGTAGTTATTGATTTAGAAAGGTAGAACACTATGTAACTATGTGATTGTGACCTGCCTTCCCTTAATAAAATCAGTTGGCTTTGCACAAGCCTAGAGGCACTGGAATATATCAAGTCTGTTGAATATTTAATATCAAAAATTCACATTCTAGCACAAGTGAGATAAACTTGAAGAGGCCAGAAATTAATGTCCTGCCTAGCTGAGAAGAAACAGAAGATGCCAAAGATCAGCTGTGGCAGGAGAAAAGCAAAACAGGACCTGTAAGTTTGGGGATTCCTTTGGCACCAGTCCTTGACTTGAAGGAACATGAGATTAATACCAGAAGTGTATTGTTATTAAATTTCTGCCAGCCAGGGGAAATTTTTAACATCTTGTTAGTAGTATCAGGTTCTCAGGGTGGATGAGAACTACACTAACTCCACCTTTTTCTTGACAGAAATCTTTTTCAAGCACCAGCATACACCGTGCCCTTGACCCACCTCTTGGGTTTTTTTTTAATTCTTTTTTTTTTTCTTTTTAGTTTTCCTTAGACCCAACAGTCATTCTGAAGCTGCTAGACATTTTATTTTTAAAGTTTTTGGTAAAGCTATAACCATTATAATTACAAATGGCACCTCTCTAAGATTTGGGGGATGACAGTAATAATTAGAAATATACTAAGACTGCATTTTTCATGCAATCAGTCATTAGCTGGAGCAACCATTAGCCCTTTCTCTAGCCCTTTATCTTTTAAAACAATTTTTAAAGAATTGATCACTGAGCTCCATTTCTGGTAATTCATAGGCTCAAGAGATCATAGACCTAGAACTGGTAGAAGGGTACTGTATCATTACACCTATTTTACAGATGAGGAAACTAAGGCAGAGAAATGTTAATTGACTTGCTTGCAGTTACACAACTAGTGTGAGAAGAAGGATTCGAACACAGGTCACTTTCCATCACAGAAATAGTCGTCTAATCCATCCCCTCATTTGGTATGTAAAGAGACAAAGATTTAGGGAAGTGACAGGATTTATTCAGAGTTACACAGGTCATAAGTGGCAGAGATCAGATTTAAACTTGGATTCTCCGACTATACATGAAGAACTTTTTACAATGTATTATGGTGCCTCTCATAAAGGAACTGCCTTTTCCATGGGTAAAGGAATTCTCCAACAATAATGATAGTGATGGATGGTGGTAAAGATGGTTAGGGTGATAATGGTGGTGGTAGTGATAAGACCATGGTAAAGATAGTTGGTGGTAGTGATACTGGTGATTCTGATTGTGATGATGGTGAGAGTGATGAGAGTGATGTTGATGGTAATGATGGTGATGAAAATGATGGTAATATTAGTGATAATGTGACAGTGGTAGTGATAGTGATGACAGTGATGGTAATGTTGGTTTTAATGATGATAGTAATGGTGATAGTGATAATGGTGATGGTGTTGATAGCCATGAAGATAGATGATATTAGTGATGATAGTGATTATGATGCTCCTGATGTTCATAGTCGTGATGATAATAGTGATGGTAGTGAGGGGTTGGTAGTGATGATGATGACAGTGAAGGTAATATTAGTGATAATGATAGTAATAGTGATAGTGATGATACTGATGGTAATGAAAGTGATGATAATGTTGGTGATGGTGGTAATGATGATGGTGTTAGTGGTAAAGATGGTAATGATGTCTGTTGGAGGCAACTAGATGGTTTTGTGAGTAGAGTACTGAATTTATAGTCAGAAATGTGAGTCTGAATTGTCCCTCAACCTTACTAATTGTATGACCTTGGGAAAGTCATTCACCCTCTCTCAATCTCATTTTCCTTCCCTGTAAAATGAGGATAATAATAACTTACCTTACAAGCTTGCTGTAAGACTCAAATGAGAACCTATGTAAAGAGCTTTGTGAACCTCAAAGTATTATATAAATGCCAGCTATTATGATGAGTGACATTTTATAGTGTTTGCAGGTTGGCAAGGGGATATACACATATTGTACTCCTTTTAATCCTGACAATAACTGGGGAGGTAGGTGCAGGGGGATTATTATGCCAATAATAAAGGCAAAACTGAGACACAAAGAGATTAAATAACTCACATATCAATACACAGCTCATGTAGGTCAGCGAATTGTCATAGGATCATAGATTTAGTGCTGAAGGTAACTTAGAGGCTGTGCAATTCAATTCCTTCATTTTTACTGATAAACTGAGGTTACTGGTTTGCCAAGGGTCAAACAGCTAGTACGTGTCTGATATAGAACTTGAGCCCAGGCCTACCTGAATCCAAGTCCAGTATCCTATCCACTATACCATTGTTCTTGTTGTTCAGTCATTTTTCAATTGTGTCTGACTCCTCATGACTCCATTTGGGATTTTCTTGGCAAAAAGCTTTACCAACAACTTAAAAAAAAGTGGTCTTCCATTTCCTTCTCTAGTTCATTTTACAGATGAAGAAACTGAAGCAAACAGAGTTAAGTGACTTGCCTGGGGTGACCTAGCAAGGAAGTGTCTGAGGCCAAATTTCAACTAAGGAAGATGAATTGTCCTGACTGTAGGTCCAATGCTTTATCTATTATACCACCTAGCTGTCCTATGAAGAAAAAAAAATGTATTCTAAATTGAACTAAGGAAATATGGGGTGTTTGGAGTGTTAGAGAAGACTAATACCCACCATATAAGGATTTGCCCAGCCCTTTCCAGGGCTGCTTTCTTCCTTTGGTATCTACCTGCCAGCTATCTCTCACCTGTGTCTCCAAGAAGCTGGAGCTTGCCCAGCAGCCATACCCTGGCAAACTGTCAGGTTAGGCAGGCTAAACCACGTTGAGGGTAACTGACACATCTTAGACCTTTTCTGAGTTTGGAAGGTTCCTATTCCAGGAATATGAATACTTCCCCAACAGAAAGAACAAATGAGAACAGTTTGTCCAGTAGCAATGAAAGTAGAGTCAGGCACCACAGAGCACTAAGAATTTGGTTGGATATTGAAGAAGTCAAGATCATCCATTGTATCCAGAGCCATCTCTGGTTGTCTTGGATTTTGTCTTGCCATTGGACTTGGGTGATTGGAAGAGAGAAGAGGGCTGAAGACTTTGTATATCTCTGCTTCACTTAAATCCATATTATATTTGAGACAAAAGATATCACCATGGATATCATTTTGATCCTCTTCCAGTATGATGGACAACAAGAAGAAAATGTAAAGAGTTTGCATATGTTCCATCAGAAAACCAGGCACTCATGCAAGGCATTCTTTCCTATTGATTTTCAATTCTTTTGTTCTAGTTGGCCAGGGGCCCTACTATTCCACATTGTCTATAGAAAAAGTTACCTTTCTTGCTTTGGGTGCATATAACAAAAGTCATCTTTTTGAGCAGCAAGATAATGCATGCATTAACTTGTTGTTACAGTTTTAAATGGCATTAGACATTTCCTTGTAAATCTTAATCTCTTTTTTGACAAGAGATGTGTAAATCACCTTAACTAGCCTCAGAAAAGAAGGTATTGTAGGGAGTGCTCTGTTGTTATATTGATAATCTGTCCTGTTGTGTATTTCAAAGGATTTTCTGAGCCCCAGCCCAGTGTCAAGAGCAAGCTCCAACAGGGGCAAGGATGCAGATGAAGCAGTAATTATAGAATTTGTAAGATAGACTGTTCTTTTAATTTCCAATAGAGCAGAACATCCATAGACCAGAAGGAGATTTTTCTTGGGGAACCCAATGTTATATATAAGACAATATTTGCTATGGAAAAATTTAGGGAGATTGCAGAAGGGAAATAGGAAGAAAGCAAAGAATACAGTATGGACTTCAAAATAAGTAAAAGGTTCTTTTTGGGGAAAAAAAAGGCCCTACCTTCTGTCTTAAGAACCAGGACTGCCTATTGGGTTCCAAAGCAGAAGAGTGGAAAGAGCGAGGCATTTGGAGTTTAGTGACTTGCCAAGGGTCACACAGCTAGGAAGTATCTAAGGCCATATTTGAACCCAGGACCTCCTATCTGTAGGCCTAGCTCTCGATCCACTGAGTCACCTAGTTGCCCTTCTTTTCCTTCATTTTTGTCTTCACCTAGTTACCCTTCTTTTCCTTAATTTTTGTCTTTTTTTTAATCTTAGCATGTGGTAGAGATTCCTCTCCCCCCAAAATATCCTCAGTGGATCCGTATCATGGCATAGAAGTGAACTGGGCTTCTTCTAAAGATTATGCCAGCAGAGAGTAAACAGGAAATTACATAGTTGAAAAGGTTTAAATGGAAATCAGAATCAGAATCAAAGCATTTATAAGTTGGAAGCAAGTGCTAGGCTAACCCATTGTTAGGGCACTGCACATGGAATTAAAAAATCTAAGATCTAATCAGTGCATTTAGGTGGCACAGTGGATAGAGGCCCAGACCTGGAGTCAGAAAGTGGTTCACTCATTCCAGTTGTCTAGCCACACTGGACTCTGTGACCCCACTGGAGGTTTTCTTGGCAAAAACACTGGAATAACATTCCTTCTCCATTTCCTTCTCCAGCTCATTTTGCAGATGAGGAAACTGAGACAAACAGGATTAAGTGACTTGCCAAGCATCACGGAGCTACTAAGTGTCTGAGGCTAGATTTGAACTCAGACATTATTCTGAGAAGGGGTCCACACTATTCAAAAAAGTTTATGATACAACAAAGGTTAAGAATCCTTGCTTTTGACCATCTATACATAATTAGTTATTTTCATTGTAAACATGAGATCCTTGTCTAGTGACCAATGAATGAACATAGTCCTGGAAAAACTGACTCATCTAAGTCTTGATCATCTCTATAATAAATTAAGTCAAATGTCCAAAAGAATTTGTAGCTAAATGGAAAGTTTGTCCCTGGAGAGGAAAATATGAGAGTTTAGGGCATCAATTTTATGACACACTCAGAAGTAATAAGAAACATTATTTCATGGGATGAGTGGTTATCTCATCTAAGACCACTATGAAGATTATTTGAGTTTATGTACCATCTGATATAGAGTTGTAGAGACTGAGAAATTCTCATTGTAAGAAAGAAAATTTAAGTATTTATAGATATATAGATATATATTAAAATGTGTGGCCGCCAGGAATCAACAGTTTAGGTTGATTCCGAAATTAAATCAGACCCAAGTCAGCATCGGGTTGAAGAGTTTATTTACAGTCTGGTAGGTAAAAAGTAGGAATAAAGAGAAAAGGGGAGAGGCTAGTCCAGGCCAAAGGCCTGGACGGAGAGAGAAGGTTAAAAGGCTAAATAAATGAAGCTGTAAGCCGCAAGGCCCAACAGCCAGATAGGCAGAGTTTAGAATTGGCCCAGCTAGGCCAAGGAAGCCAGCCAAACTTACCCACGTGACAATACAGAGTGTAATCTGTCTGTGGTCTCAGGAGATGCTTCTTCTTCTAGTTGGAGACAGCAACTGCCCCCACAGGAAGTTCACTCACTTACTTAAAGAGATCGTGTCTTTCATCACTTCTTGTGGTCCACCTCTAATTCAAATGGACAAATGGCAGTTTCTACATTGATTTGGACTGCCCAAAGGGCAGTCCTTTATTCTTGATTTGTTACTTATTGTCACGTGTGGGTAACTCGTCTCCCCTCCCCACTAAGGGAGGTGAGAGTGACATCATTAGCACGCCTGGGTTGAGTAGATTTTTGACTATTAATGGGCTGGAGCTAATTCTATTTACACAATCCCCCCTGATGATCATATTGGGTGCCTAGTCACCCCAAGTGATCATGTTACACAACCATCTTCTACCACAAAGGTCCTTCTAACTACAATAGTTAGAGATAAGAGGGAAATGGAAAAGAGAGAAAGCAAAACCAATGTTTTGCTAAGCGAGTTGACAAAAAAACCAATTGGGGCAGTCCCTTATTGGCATATCATGTACAATTAAAGTAGCTGTTCAAAACCCATCAGTCCATTCATTAGTACCCAAAGTTCATTCTGGATCACTTGATGCAACAAACCCCATCAGTTCAATCAATTGCAACCCAAAGTTCATTCTGGATCTCTTGATTAAATGTAGGTTCTTCAGGCATCTCTGCAAACAGTTCATTCTCTGGATTAAGGAATCAGCAAGTTTCTTTCCCTGAGAATTTTTCTCAAACAAAACCAAAAATTAAGTCTTGGATATAATAAAAATACGATTAATCTTGGATTTCATAAAAATACATCATAAAAATTTTTTGTAAAAGACTTTCAAATTAAGTCAACACATGCTTTAATACTTGCTAATTTTACTGCAAAGATAGACATGGGGAGGGTGGCAGAGAAAATTCATCCCTCTAAATCATAAATACTTTCAAGAGAGCTAGCAGGCACTAGCCTAGGTGACCACCAAATTAACATAAAAAATTGAAATAGATTTTATTTTCATAGATAAGAGGAGATTGGTCACTAATATTTCAGTAATTTCTCAATCAGGTATCCATTATGGAAGCATATTAAAAACATCCTTTTGAATTCAACTGAAAATATTAAGAAATAATAGCTTCTCCAGTCTAAAATCCTTTTCAGACTTTCTCCTTTAAGAAAAATGTGTAAAAGGTCAAGAATAAAAGCAAAGGCCCCAGGGCAGAAATCAAAGGAGAAACAGAAGGTAAAATCTCTTTTGTTTAGTTAAGATCATGGCCTTCCTTGGAAATTCGGTTTATCTAAGGCTAGGTTCCTCTTTTCCATTCAAGGATTAATATACTGACCTGAAAGGCAGTCCTTTCAATCCTGAATTGAGTGGTCTGGGAAAAATTGAGTAGTTCTAGTTGAAGATTAAATGAACATTATTCTGGAATGTTACCCCAAAGCTGTATTTTGATTTAGTGTGACCTTTTTCTTATTCAAGATTACTATAAATATTAAACAAATAAACAAAAAATGTTAAATAAACCTCAGATTGTTTGGGAGTAGCTAGAAGTCCAGGGTATAAGTGGGGTCAGGGGAGAAGTAGTATGTTGTTTTGGAGATTTCTATCTCTAAATAGAAATACTATGATTTTTTTAATTTGTTTCCAGAAGACTAGTCCTAAAATTTATAATACAGTGTTAATCTATTTTTTCCCATTGATTCCATGTATAATCTGAATATTGTTTTGTAGTAGTAAAGGTAAAAATCAAATACAGATTGAAGAAAAATAAAACTAATGGTATTAATTAAAAATTAATGTAAAATAATTAATTTTAAAAATATAGTATTCAGTGAAGACAATTTTATTTTTATCTATTCATGCAAGGAAGGAAAGAATGATATTAACTTTTTTTAAATCCCTACTATGTGTCAGGCACTATGTAAACTCTCAACAAATATTATCTCAATCTATAGGCCTGTGATAATAAAATTAAATCTGCCCTGCCCATCCCTAATCTAGGTGAGAACATCCCTACTTAATTCACAAGTTGGGAGGTCTGTGACCCATGTGTACTAAAGTGAGTGACAATCAAAATTTACTGACTGCTTCCTGGGCAGTCCTAAGAAAAGCACCTGTTGTGATTGGACACGTAAACTAAGAGGAAGGCATAGGAAGTGCCACAAAAGAAGCCCCTTTAAAAGAGAGTTCAGTGAATTCAGTTTTTTTTTTCTTCTTGTTTGTGACTTGGACATGGAGGAGCGCTGGACCTGGGACCCTGAGACCTTGGTGAGACTGTTCTTAAATCTTTCCCTTAAAACTGCACATAGTGAGTGAAGAAAGCTGGCTACCTTAGCCTCTGGAGGGGGCCCTGATTGGGAGAAGCCCTTGTGACTAAACCCCTTGCTAATAGACTTTTGGGCTCTCTGGCTGGGCCTCTGGAGCCCTGCAGGAGTAAGCCCAGACTTGAATACAAATCTAGTTCATTAAGTTAGATCTCTTACTCTACCCTCTTCCATCTCTCTACTTCCACTCTCTCCTATATTTTGTAAATAAATTACTAAAATCATTTTAGGAATTGGTATTTATTCAGTTCCTTGGTGACCACACCTTTCAATATTAATATATCCAATCAAAAACCCCCTTTTCCCTCTTACAGGTCTAATATCCTGGAGAAAATCCCAGGAATAGCAGATTGCAACCACTAAGAAACTGATTACATCAGAAATTGTTTCCAGCCAAGTCAATGTAATTAATTCAATTCAATAAACATATATTAAGAGCCAATTCTGTGCCAGGCACTCTACTAGGCTCTGGGGACACAAATAAGAAAAAGAAAGATAGTCCCTTGCCTGTAGGGGGCATCTGGATGACACCGTAGTACACAGAGTCTGGAGTCAGGAAATTTTCTTAAAGGTCATCTCCTGGTGAACTCATCTTCGTGGGTTCAAATCTGCCCTCAGACACTTCCTAGCTGTGTGACCCTAGGCAAGTCACTTAACCTTGTTTGCCTCAGTTCCTCATCTGTCAAAAAATAAAGCTGAAGAAGGAAATGATAAACCACTTAAATATTTAAAAATCAAAACAAAAACATTTAACTTCTGTCTTAGAATCAATACTGTGTATTGGTTTCAAGGAGAAGAATGGTAAAGGCTAAGCAGTGGGGATTAAGTGACTTGCCAGAGTCATACAGCTAGGAAATGTCTGAGGACAAATTTGAACCCAGGATGTTCCATCTCTGGGCTTGGCACTCTAGCCACTAAGCCATCTAGCTGTTTCCACTCTAGTATTTTTGCCAAGAAAACCCATATGAAACTATAATCCTGCCCTCAAGGAGTTTAATACTCTAATAGAATAAGGTAGTGCCCCAAAAGAAACTGGAAAGGGGTGGAGAAGATGCCTGGGGTTCCTGGTCATCTGGCACCATGGAACTGAATCCAAGCAGAGCTGCAGATGGGCAATGGAGGAGGTAGAAAATCCAAATGCTGCCTCAATAAGAGGCAAACTTGATGAGGAGTTGGGTGTGCTGCTCTCCAGCCCACCAGTGAAAATGGAGAGGAGCCTGAGGGTTGTGGGAAGGAGTTTAGTTAGTAGATCAATTGTGAGATTTGGAGTTATTGGCTTATGCTGGGAGGAGCATTTTGTTCCAGGGAGATGAAACCAAACAATTGCAGATGGAGTTGCAGATGGAGAATGGAGTTGCAGAATCAACAAATCTCAGAGCTGGATGGTATCCTGGGTCATCGAGTCCCATCTACATCTGAATAAGAAGACCTACATCATCCACAGATACTGTGGACAAATAATTAGAGAGACTGGGGCTTTTTGCCAGCTCATTCAGGCAGCAAGGGCTTCAAAATTTGCCATTGGCACATGGGAACTTGGAGTTAGTACCTGGGAATTTTTTGGAGATGGAATTGCTCTCCTTGGACAATTTTTGTGAGGCTGGAATAATGTAAGAGGAAGAATCTCTTTGAGAGGAAACAAGTCAATCAGAGTTGATAGGAGCAATCACTGCTCCTATCCAGTACTCTTGCCGTGGATGAATGCTCAGCCACCTGGATTATCTTTCATTCTATACCGTGGCATATTCATTCAAGTCTCTGGGTAGCTTAGTTTCCCATCTCTCAGGTATATGGTCCAGAGCTTGACCTCTTTTCATTGCCAATCCCTTGCTCAAAGACATGAGGATAGCACAGGAAGAAGACTAAGGGGAGGCCATTATTTTAGCACCATTATTTATTGTCAGTAATACTTGGATGTTCATTGATGACAGACGAATTCATCTGGGATGGTATATTCCCTTAAGTCATTCCTTTTTTTTAGAAACTAGATTTGAGAATTTTTTTTTTACCCCTTTGTTATCCAGGTGGCATTCAGACCTGAACTGACATGACTTCAGAGAACTTTTAGTCATAATCCAAAGTTAGTCTGAGATCAGGGTGAAATAGGACCAAATATAAGCAACAATTACATTGTTGGTCAGTCAACAAGTATTTATTGTTGTTCAGTCATGTCTGACTCTTTATGACCCCATTTGAGGTTTTCTTGGTAAGCAGGAAACTGAGGTAAGGTGATTTGGCCAATGTCACCCAGGGCTGTCTGGAGAAGAAACCTAAATGATGATTTTCTTTCTTGTTCAATCATATCTGACTCTTCGTGACCCCATTTGCTGCTTTCTTGACAAGGATGTCAGAATGGTTTTTCCTTTTCTTTTCCATCTCATTCTATAGATAAGGAAATTGGGGCAAACAAGTTTAAGTGAATTGCCCAGGGTCCCCCAGCTAGGAACTATCTGAGGTCAGATTTGAACTCAGGAAAATGAGTTGGCCTGACTCCAGGTCTGGCAGTCTATGCACTATAGCACCACCTAGCTGCCCTTTTATTAAGTATTTATTAAGTGTTTACTATATGTCAGGCACTGTACTAAGTGGTAGAGATTCAAACCGAGGTAAAAAACCAAACAGACTTACTGAATATATACATACATACATATTTTATACATGTGTACACATGTTTACATAAATATATATACAGATATATATTTAAATTTAGTCTTGTGAGTAAATCAAAAATCTGTGAGTTCATCAGGGTAGAGCACTTCCATTGTGGAAACTACCCCCAACATACACACATAAGTACACAGTTGGTCCCTAATTGTTTTTTAGAGAATTACCAGGAATGCAGGGCTGGTTCAATATTAGGAAAATTATAGGCATAATTGACCGTGTCAATAACAAAAACAATGAAAGTAATAGGATTATGTCAACAGATGCTGAAAAAAAAAACACAGGAAAAGGGGAGTGGTCCGTTTTGACTCTATCATCATTGCTATACTAAGGAGAAATTTTTTTGGTAGGACAACCCAATGGATCTCATAGGATCAACTTTCTTCTTTTTCCTAGACAAGGAAATGAAAGAAAAGAGAGGTCAAGAGATATATAACATCATTTAAAAAGGACCCTGGCTGGGTGGCTCAGTGGATTGAGAGCCAGGCCTAGAGGTGGGACGTCCTAGGTTCAAATCTGGCCTCAGACTCTTCCCAGCAGGGTGACCCTGGGCAAGTCACTTGATCCCCATTGCCTAGTCCTTCCCACTCTTCTGCGTTGGAGCCAATACATAGTTTGGACTCCAAGACAGAAGGTAAGGGTTTAAAAAAAAAAAACCATCGAGGGTGACCAGGAGGTTGAAGGAGCTTGAGTCTATGCTATAGAATGATCAGTTCAAGAAAAGAAAAGGTCAAGAAGGAACATAATCATTGTCTAAGTATTAAAGGCTATCCTAGGATCCATAGGCTTCATCAGACTCTCAAAGGGGTCCACAGACTTCATCAGCCTGCCAAAGAAGTCTGTGACAAAAAAGGTTAAGAAGTCTTGATGCAATCTAAATTCATCATTTTATACACACAAACACACACAGGCATAAAAATCCTTACCTTTTGTCTTAGAATTGATACTAAGTATTGGTAAGGGCTAGACAATTGAGGTTAAGTGACTTGCCGAACTGGGAAATATCTGAGGCCCCATTTGAACCCTAAATTCATCTTTTTATGAATGAGAAAAATTAAGTGTCTCAAAGGTTAAGTAATTTGCCCAAGGTCAAGAAGGTAGTGATAGAGGCAGAATTTGAACCCAGGTCCTCCAACCCTCAAATCAACAGTCTTTTTGTTATACCATATTGGCATATTAAGGCCATCTACAACCCAGAGACATTTACCTTTAAAGCCTATAACATTAGCACAAATGTAGGCTATTAAAAAGATAGGACTTGAAACAAGTTTGTTCAAATAGTTGTAATGGCACATGGTAATTGTCTCCACTGGGATTGCGGCACCATCCAATTATAACCCTCCGGAGTCTGTCCACAGAGATCTATGGTCCTCCTCCTTTGCTGGGTAAGCAAAACTGCCTGATTACTGCTTAGCTGCGACAAAATGTTGGATGGTAAAGTCTCAGTCTTAAAATGTATTTGCTTACTGCTAGTTACAGCCATTTAATCATTCATTCCAAAGGACAGCCTCTTGACTTGGGGCTGGGTTGTTTGGAAGAAGAGTTGTCTTGGGATGGCTATTGTACCAAGGGCATGCAGGGAAACTTCCTCTTCATAACCTGCTAAAAATAACTAGACTTTATGAAATCTCTATTCCAGTTTCTTATGAAAAGGGCTTTAAAAAAAGTTTTGTTTTGGTATTATATCTAGACCTCTGATAGCAATGATTAAGCATTCTTCACGTGGTACCTATGTTTGTTTTAAAGTATTTTAATTAAAGTATTTTAATGTAATTGACTTCCTTCAGAATCCTGGGTCTTTATTTTTATATATTTAAAATCTTTCTGCATTAAGGTCCATAAGATTCAGCTGATTGTCCATGAGGTCTATGATCCTGAAGGTTAAGAATTCCTGATTTAGGGAGTCCTCAGGAGAAAAATCCCTTTCACAAATGCAGATCATTACCTTTCTTATTCTTGTTCATTTGTGTCTAGCCCTTTGTAACTCCATTTGGAATTTTCTTGGCAAAAGTACTGGGGGCTTTCTATTTCCTTCTCTAGCTCATTTTACAGATGAAGAAACTGAGGTAAATAAGGTTAAGTAACTTGCCCAGGGTCACACAGCTAGTGTCTGAGGCCAGATTTGAACTCAGGAAGACTTCCTGATTCCATGCCCAATGTTCTATCCACTGCTCCACTTAGTTGCCCTAAATCAGTACCTACTTTACAATTTCTGGTCTTAGATGGTTGCCAGGGCCACTGACAGTTTAAAGGACTTGCGCATGGTCATACAGCTAAAATGTGCCGGAGCCAGCACTTGAAAATTAAGCACAGTCTCTGGGTCTGAGATTTCATCATTTTGGGATCTCCCAATGAGGAAACTCACTTTATTAAAGGAGCTCCACATCCTCTCTGCAACTTATAGGCTTAGAGAGTTGCCTGGGGACATTGACAAGCTAAGGGACTTGACAGCATTACCCAGCCAGGATGTTTGTGTCAACAGACTTGAATCAAGGTCCTCCTGAATCTAAAACCATAGAATCATAGTCTTAGAGATGAAAGTGACCTCAGAGGCCATATAGTCCAGCCCCTTCACTTTATAAATGAGGAAACTGAGGCCCTTGTGATTTGGACTGGATCATTCCAACTACACTACCCGCAGATTTCTGTCTGCCATACCATGATGGTTCAGAGGCATCAAAGGTTAAGATCATTTTGGAACTGAAGGCAAATTTTCTAAGAGAGGTTACTTTGGGATCAAGAATAGGTTCTAAGGGGTAGCTAGGTAGCTCAGTGGATAGAGAGCCAGACCTAGAGTTGGGAGATCCTGGGTTTAAATCTGATCTCAGATACTTCCTAACTGTGTGACCTTGGATAAGTCACTTTACCCCAATGAACTAACCTTTACTGCTCTTCTGCCTTGGAACTAATACTTAGATGAACAGTAAGGGTTTACCAAAAAAAAAAATCATTTCTAAAGGTAACAGATTTATTATTGCTGTTCTTGTTTTGCTTTTAAAAGGAGACTTTGCAAACCTTTGAGGACTGCAGTTATATAAGAAGTAGAATTGGGGGTGGAGTGCTGTGGATGTCAAGGAAGGGGGCAGAAAAGCTTAAAACTGTTGAAAACCCACTCCAAGCAGTCAGCAGGAATTTACCCAGAAGTGCTGCTACTGAAAAACCAATCTGTAAACTCATACACAGTGATCAGCAGCCCATAAAAATGTGTTAGAGACTCAATCTCCCTGAATTTAGAAGCAACCTAAGCAGAACTCTATCACCTCTACTTCCTATTTGCAAGTCTGATTTCAAAGTTAAAAACAGATTTGCATTTTATTTTTTTAAAAAGAATCGAACAAAGTAACCTTCAGGAGGATGTAATCATTTTTTAAAGATCCGTTCAAAAGGTAGAAAAGGATGGAAAATACAGTTCTTCAAAATTCACTTTTTAAATATCCATTCTTCGGTAATCTCTAAACTCTTCAGTGGCAGGCATTTTCTATTTTATCAGTAAAATAGATGAACATGAAAGATCTATTGTGAGGATCCAAAATATGCAGGCACGATCACATTTCACCCAAACATTGAGTTGACCTTTCATGTACTGTCACTATGCAATCCTATTCCTCAAAGATGTCATGCAAATCTCTGTCCAGAAGGTATTCACTTTTAAGAGAAAAACTTTTAATCTGTTCATAAGTGATAAAAACAATTTGTCCAGCAGGGCTCCTCTGAATAGCTGGTAATAAAAATGTGAAATAATAACCACATTATATTCTACATGTTGGCTCTGAGCTCCTTGCAGTGATGGGTGTTAGTGAGGGCACTGCTTTTGGAGGAAGGATGCTGGCTTCATAGCTTCCCTGTGTCAGCTTTTAGCTGTGTAACCTTGAGTGAGTCACTGAACTTTTGGAAACCTCATCTTCCTCATCCTGGTATGTAGGTTTATGATCCTGTAGTCTATTCCTGGAGGACAAGTTAGGGAAAGAGAGGGGGACTAGACCTTTAGTTCACTGGTAGAGAGAATATTCAGATGAGGAAATTCTCTCTGCCAATACAAGGAGACAATTTTTTTTAAACTTTCAGTTTTAAAGTGTTGCTTAGAGCACATAAAGGTTAAATGACTTGCTCAGGGTCACACAGCCAATTGTCATTGAATTCTAAGTTTCCTAACTCCAAGACCAGCTCTTTTTATACCAGAATGATTCTCATTGTTATGTAGTCTGATATTTCTTTCTCTTGAAAAGCATGATCTGTGGGCATTTCCTGATCATATTTTTTTGTTTCTTTAAAAATTTTTATTGTATTTTTTCCTAGATCATCTTAAAAAAAACCCTTACCTTCTTACTACTATGCATTGGTTCTAAGACAGAAGAGTAGTAAGGGGTAGGCAATGGGGTTTAAGTGACTTGCCCAGGGTTACACAGCTAAGTAGTTTCCACCTAGCTGCCCCCATGACCATCTTTTTATAACTTCTATTCCTACTTGTCCAGTTTAATGTTCCTGGAGGTAAAAAGCCTTCCATTTTTTGCTTTTGTGTGTTCGTTGAGTTGGATTGAATTTTATTGGGATTCAAATCCAGGTATCTCACAAATCTAAGCTAGCGCTATATTCTGTTAGAGAGTTCCAAGGGTGTGCTTTGGGAGTTTCACCTCCTAAGATTTGCAGTGGTGCCTTAAGGTCATATTTCCTTGGGAAGTACCATGTGGGATCTTCTGTGATGCCTTTTGGGGCCAGGAAGATGCATTCTGAAAATGGCTCCAAGCTGACACTGAGCAGATATTTCAGGCACATATTCAATTAAAAATATTTAGTAGGTGATGGAGCTTCCAATATGAGGCCACTGGAGTTATTGGTGAACACCAACTTTTGGTCACTTAATGGAATTTCATTATATGAAAAGGCTTCCATTTTTATTTTAAAAGTATCAACTGTACTTTAACCCACAGAACAAAGCAAATACCACTGACAACTTGGACTGCTGAAGGGAGGAAATGTATTCCCTAAGTCAAGTCTACACCATGAGCCAGGTGCTGTGATACAAAGAATGACAAAGACATTCCCTGCTTTCCAGGAGCTCACAGTCTAATAGGGGAGACAACACGCAAATAAGTATCTAAAAAGAAAAAATACATAGAACAAATTAAAGATATTTGCAGACAGAAGTTTGCAGAAAGTGAGATAAAATCTTAATTTTAAGATTAATTAATTTATAATAATTTTATTATATATTACATATAATAATAAATAATATTAATTAACAATAATTAAATAATTAAATGAAATTTTTGGGAAAAGTAAAAAACTGAGACATGGAGGAAGCCAGAGACACTAGGAAACAAAGCTGAAGAGGGACAGAGTTCTAGGCATGAGAGTTAGCAGTCAATGGCCAGAATCAAGAAATAATATCATTTTTAAGGAAGATCTTGCAAAAAGGACAATGACACTGGAACTGAGAGTAGGAAGGGAATAAGGTCCAAGAAGTCTGGAAAGATAGGAAAATCCTAAGGCTTGTTATCAGTTCATTAATACTTCTCTTAGAATATAATAAAGTGGACAGCCATGTGGCTCAGTGGATAGAGAGTAATAGGGAGAAAATGATTATACATATATATATATATATACTCATATATACATATATATACTCATATATACACAAATATACATATATGTTTGTATTTGTATGGGGGGAGAGAGAGAGAGAGAGAGAGAGAGAGAGAGAGAGAGAGAGAGAGAGAGAGAGAGAGAGAGAACGAGACTTGTGCTTTAATTGTTGTGGAGAGTTCTCAGTGAGGAAAATAAGAAAATCCCTCTACCAATGAAAACTGACATTTGATTATTGATTAGGAATTATTACTAAGAGATAAGCACATTATTAAGATGAGAACTGCTGTGGATTCAACTGATTTTATTGTCAGAAATATTGTCCCAACTATTAGTAGATTTAATAGCCGAGTTGAATCAACTCTAATATTAAAGATTACTAGAAAACTAATCACTGAAGTATACATAATTCATACAAGAAGATAATCATATTAATCATTTAGATATCAGAGTGACTACAAGTCAAATTGCCCTCATGTGAACAACCTGCTATTCATTGTTAGTTTGTAGTCTCATTCTCTCTCTTCTAAACACCCTTCCTTCCTTCCTTCATTTCTTTATGAGCCAATTGCAGACTGGCCAAGGGAGATGTTTTGTTCCACTGAGGCCTTAGATTCTTTTTTCCAGGGACTTGTCAAAACTCCCTTTCAAAACCAGACAACCACAGGATGGATTTATACTCTGATCCAATCCAATGTTTTGACTGTCAGCTGCCCTGATTTAGCTACACCTTAATCCTTCCATTCCCCATGCCCATTCTTCAGTTTGTTTCTGTGGTTTTGATAAAACCATCCAGTTTTGTTCTTCTTTTTTCCTATAAAAATCACGTTGATGCTAATGCTCCGGGCCTCAGACCAAGCTGGGTGTGTCTGCAGACCCATATTAAAGCCAATGTGCTCAGAAATTGTGTATCTTTTTTTATAATCTCTACCTCTCATGGTCTTGAGATATGCCTACAGCACCGACGAGCTAAGTGACTGGCTCAAAGTTACATAGCCAATATGGGTCAAAAGTAGAACTTGAACTTGACTTTGGAGACTATACACAGAGCTGCTTTTCAAATCACATTATCTCCCAAATCATTTATTTCTTTCATCATTAAGTTGCCAAATTGGTTGATCTGCAAAGAAAGTGACCAATAAATACTTGTCAACTATTTGATTGAATGAAATTGCATATTTGCTTTTTCAGAATCAAATAGTTGGAAATGTTTCCAGACACCAAGAAATCTTAGGGTTCAAGAAAGAGATTATTTGCTATGTTCTTGCCAATGAGGTTTATAGTGTATTTGTGAAAAGTCAAACTATCTTTAATGGGCATTTCAAAAGATGTAATGGTCTTACCACATCAAGACCAAGAGCCTTAGACCTACTTCGAGTAGGTCTGACAGTAAATGGGGCTATTGCAGGCATACCCCTAAGTGTCAGTGGGAGTTAAGGACCAGGGTAAGGCAAACCATTGTGAGCCATAAAGATGCTTGATTAACATACCACTCTGTCTCTTCTAAAGAATTCCAGGGAACTGGTGAGGAAGAGTGTTGTTGTATATTTCCTGAATAATGGTACTAATGGACTTTAACTCTTGAGTCATGGTCTTTCTCTCCATCCTTTAATTCTATCCTTGAGAACTTG
>NC_058134.1:244031284-244043486 GCF_016433145.1 Gracilinanus agilis
GAGAGAGAGAGAGAGAGAGAGAGAGAGAGAGAGAGAGAGAGAGAGAGAGAGAGAGAGAGAGAACGAGACTTGTGCTTTAATTGTTGTGGAGAGTTCTCAGTGAGGAAAATAAGAAAATCCCTCTACCAATGAAAACTGACATTTGATTATTGATTAGGAATTATTACTAAGAGATAAGCACATTATTAAGATGAGAACTGCTGTGGATTCAACTGATTTTATTGTCAGAAATATTGTCCCAACTATTAGTAGATTTAATAGCCGAGTTGAATCAACTCTAATATTAAAGATTACTAGAAAACTAATCACTGAAGTATACATAATTCATACAAGAAGATAATCATATTAATCATTTAGATATCAGAGTGACTACAAGTCAAATTGCCCTCATGTGAACAACCTGCTATTCATTGTTAGTTTGTAGTCTCATTCTCTCTCTTCTAAACACCCTTCCTTCCTTCCTTCATTTCTTTATGAGCCAATTGCAGACTGGCCAAGGGAGATGTTTTGTTCCACTGAGGCCTTAGATTCTTTTTTCCAGGGACTTGTCAAAACTCCCTTTCAAAACCAGACAACCACAGGATGGATTTATACTCTGATCCAATCCAATGTTTTGACTGTCAGCTGCCCTGATTTAGCTACACCTTAATCCTTCCATTCCCCATGCCCATTCTTCAGTTTGTTTCTGTGGTTTTGATAAAACCATCCAGTTTTGTTCTTCTTTTTTCCTATAAAAATCACGTTGATGCTAATGCTCCGGGCCTCAGACCAAGCTGGGTGTGTCTGCAGACCCATATTAAAGCCAATGTGCTCAGAAATTGTGTATCTTTTTTTATAATCTCTACCTCTCATGGTCTTGAGATATGCCTACAGCACCGACGAGCTAAGTGACTGGCTCAAAGTTACATAGCCAATATGGGTCAAAAGTAGAACTTGAACTTGACTTTGGAGACTATACACAGAGCTGCTTTTCAAATCACATTATCTCCCAAATCATTTATTTCTTTCATCATTAAGTTGCCAAATTGGTTGATCTGCAAAGAAAGTGACCAATAAATACTTGTCAACTATTTGATTGAATGAAATTGCATATTTGCTTTTTCAGAATCAAATAGTTGGAAATGTTTCCAGACACCAAGAAATCTTAGGGTTCAAGAAAGAGATTATTTGCTATGTTCTTGCCAATGAGGTTTATAGTGTATTTGTGAAAAGTCAAACTATCTTTAATGGGCATTTCAAAAGATGTAATGGTCTTACCACATCAAGACCAAGAGCCTTAGACCTACTTCGAGTAGGTCTGACAGTAAATGGGGCTATTGCAGGCATACCCCTAAGTGTCAGTGGGAGTTAAGGACCAGGGTAAGGCAAACCATTGTGAGCCATAAAGATGCTTGATTAACATACCACTCTGTCTCTTCTAAAGAATTCCAGGGAACTGGTGAGGAAGAGTGTTGTTGTATATTTCCTGAATAATGGTACTAATGGACTTTAACTCTTGAGTCATGGTCTTTCTCTCCATCCTTTAATTCTATCCTTGAGAACTTGATATTCACTCTACTGCCTTGGCCTTAGACCACCTATCCTAATGTTTTCTTGCAACTAGAATGCATTGAAATTAGAATATATTTATTGAATGGATTAATTGGTCGGATGAACAACACCCTTAAAGTGAATAATTGTGGAGAATCCAGAAACCTAGTCAAGTAAAGAAATTGTTCACAGTTCCTTGGGACATCCAGTTGAATAATATATGTTATGGTGGTAGGAGATGGGAGAGTGGGGGGCACCCTGGCTGTATAATAGTGGATCAGTTTTTAAGTTTCGCTCTCTCTGATCTTGGCGAAATGAGTTGGAGATACTAGCCTCCTTTCTGTTCTTCTCATAGAACAATCCATCTTTCACTTCTATATTTTTTTTACTGGCCATGACCCATTTACATCTATCTTCTGATTTTCTTTAGTACTTAATTAAAATCTCAACTTCTGCTGGAATCTTTTTTCCCCAATCAGTTCCATCCCCTTCATATGCAAGTGACTTCCAAAATTACCTCCCTTCCTTCTATATCTTATGAGGTAGAATGCGGGATAGAGTGCAGAACCTGAGGTCAGAAACACCTGATTCCAAATATAGCCTCAGACATTTACTAATTGTATGATCCTGAGCAAGTCACTTTACCTTGTTTGTCTCAGTGGCCACTAGTTTGGTACAGGGGATGAGTCAAGAAGACCCCCCAGATGTGTACTATCTGTGTGATCCTGGGCAAGTCACTTAACCCACTTTGCCTCTATTTCCTCATCTGTAAAATGAACTGGAGAAGGAAATGACAAACCATTTCTTAAGAAATTTGCTGAGAAAACCCCAAAGGGTTGGTTACCAAGAGTCAGGCATGACTGAAATGACTGGACAACATACTGTATCTTTCCTGTATATACATAATCCTTTGTTTGTTATGTTCCTCCATTAGACTGTGAGCTCTTTGAGAACAAGAGCTTTGTTTTTCCTTTATCTGTGTCTCTAGCACCTAGGATAGTCTTGTTGGGACTTTGGGGAGTGTAGCCAATATCGCAGAGTAGAGAAAGCACTCAACTGGGCTCTCCCAACATTCTCTTCCAAACAACTTTAATATATTTCCTCATATCAAATTCTTGAATGGCTGAGCCAGTGAAAGGTCAGAATGAGACATTCTTCCAACCTAAAACAACTGGCTGACCCAAAGCCCATGTGGATGAAACACCAATGGTAGGGATAGAAGCAGCAGTAGCTTTAGGAGCACTAAAGCCAGATATGGTAAGGGGACCAGGCAATGGGTCAAAATGAGATTATAAGAGACCCTTGTGCTAGCACTGGACAAAGAACCAGTCTAAGTTTGACAATTCCATTACCTATACCCTCTTTTGAGTGGCACCTTTGGTCAAGAGGGAGTAGAAGCCCTGAGGGGCAGTATTGTTTTTGGTCTTGATGGATCAGGGACTCTAGTATCATTTCCAGTCCCAAGGGAGCAAGGGCTCTAAAGAGTAGTATTGCTTAAAATCCAAAGGATCAGGTGCCTTGCTGGGAAAGGACCAGAACTCAAAGCAGGACAGTAGTAGACCCTTCTCTCCAGATCACACCAACTTGTAAGCACTGAAACCTTCCAAAAAGCAGAGCAAGAAAAAAAAAGTAAACTTGTGTCAGTGCCTCTCTACACAGGTCCTCCTCTATAGCTCAATTTTAAGATCAAAAAGTAAGAAAGATCATGACCATAAAAACCTACTGTGATATCAGGAAAGATTGAGACACAAACTCAGCAGGAGACAATGAAATCAAAATAGCTGTTAGCAAAGACATAAAGCGGGGAAATGTGAATTGGATATGAGTCCAGTGAGAATTTCTAGAAGAGCTAAAAATTATTTTCAAAGTCAAACAAGAGTGGTAGAAGAAAAGTTCAGTAAAGAAATGAAAGCAAAGAGGCACCAAAAATGAAGAAAATAATACCTTAAAAAAGAGAATTGACCAAATGGAAAAAGAGGAATAAAAATTCACTGATTAGAATAACTTTTTAAAAAACAGAATAATTATGTGTTAATAATGATAGTCATGATGTGTGCATATATATAATGTGCATATATTAAAAGTCTCAGTTTATTTATGTGAAAAAATTAGGGAATTAGACTATGGTCTCTGATGTTCCTTCTAAGATTATTCTAGGTCTCTGGATGGAAGCTTGAGTCAATAAGAAGAAAATCTCCTTTTTTTCTTCTGTCATCTTTGACGTAAGTATTACAGGTTTGTACCAAATGCATATAATGTCAGACTGTGATGGATCTATGAAGATAAGGCTGACTAGCCCTTTGGTCAATAAATAAATTTAACTCTTGGTTACTCAGTGGGGAAGAGAATAAAAGGAAATAAATTAGCTAACAAATTCTGCATCACCCATTAATGCCAGCTTTCTTCCTTAGGACATCTTGGAGATTTTCTCTGCTAGGAAACTGTTAGATGGAGATAAAAGGGATAATCCACCAATCTGAGATATAATCATAATCTAGTAAATTGTGACATTGCTGTGTATACTAAAGCTATACTGCTATGAATTGCTCAAATTTCCTCTTATTATTTTTCTGTTCCCATGATATCTCTTTCCTTACCACTTCAGCCCCATTGAGATGGATAAACCTCAGACATCAGAGTTCTTCAGAACTATACCACCTGCAAGATCTCAAACCTACAAATTTAACTCTTCCAACACAATTTCTTAACTCATTACTTGCCTTACTTTACAATCATGCTAAACCTAAATAAAATTTCATCCTCAAAATGACCTTCCAGATATTTGACACTTTTTAAAATTTTTCCTCTCCCTCTCCCCTAGTCTCATTTCACTTGTTTCTCTAATCAGGTTTAACATTATATTTCCTATTTTAATGTTTCACTAGCTGATATCTCAATCCCATTTCTTCTCTTCCCTCACTGATCTGACATTCCTAACTTCTAATCCCCTACATTATTTGTTCCAGTTTCTCCATTGCATCTCCAAACTAGTGAAGAAATCAAGATTCTTTACTTTTCTTTTTCTTTTTTAAAACCCTTACCTTCTTTCTTAGAACCGATATTATGTATAAGCAGTAAGGACTAGACAAGGGGAGTGAAGTGACTTGCCCAGGGTCACACAGCTATGAAGTATTTCAGGTCATATTTAAACCCAGGACCTCCCATATCTAGGCCTGATTCTCAATCTACTGACCCACCTAGTTGCCCACAGGATTATTTTCACATAGAACAAATAAAAGAAAAATAAATCCATCTCATTTCAATAGCTGTTTTTTTAAACCCTTATCTTCCATTTTAGAATCAATACTGTGTATTGGTTCAAAAGGCAGAAGAGTGGTAAGGGCTAGGCAGTGGGGGTCAAGTGACTTGCCCAGGGTCACACAGCTAGGAAGTGTCTGAAGCCAGATTTGAACCTAGGACCTCCTGTCTCTGGGCCTGACTCTCAATCCACTGAGCAACCAAGCTGCCCCCCACCCCTGCTTAATAGCTATTTGACATTTTTTTAGTTCTACTCTTGTTAAATCCCTCTTATTCCTCATGATGTCTTCTTCCAAAACTTTTCTTCCCTCTTTAAGTTCCCAGTAGTACCCCAGCTAGCAGATAATGTGGTCTCCTAAGTCAGTTTCTTCAATTCACCTATGCTATGGATATAAAGAGCAAAATGAGACCAAGATAAGTTAAGTGACATATTTCTTTGTTATGTTCCTCTATTAGACTGTGAACTCCTTGAGGACAAGGATTCTGTTTTATTTTTCACAAGGATTTGTGTTTTGCACTAAAACAAATCCTATGAATTTCTCAAATTTCCTCACAAGTAGTCTCTGAAGTGGAGTTTGAACTCAGGTCTTCTTGATTCCAAGTATAGACACTGATCCACTATACCAGCTAGTTTGGAGTTAATGATGAGAAGCTTTATATGTTCAACACCTGCATGCTTCTACAATAGCTCTTCTATCTGTCCCCTTCCATTTGTTCCCATTGCCATCATCTCCTCTTCATGTAGGTCCACCAGCCTGGACTCTTACAATAGTCATCGAACAGCTCTTCCTATTATCATTTCCCTCTAAGCCAATCTATCCTAGTTCCTGCCAGACAATATTCTTGCTGCTATTCACACACAATTAATTTCCCATCTCTGTGTCTTTGTGCTGCCTCTCCCCCATGTCTGAAAATCTGTTCCCCTTCTCCTCCTCCTCTTGTAATCTATGGTTTTCTTCAAGATTCAGCTCAAGCACTACCTTAGCTGGACTTCTTTCCTACTCTCTGCACTTCCCAGTGCTTTCTCTGCACATTGTCTCATGTCTCCTTGGAGGGTTTTTGTATATAATAAATAATGTAATTACCAATCCCCCATTAGAATGTAAGCTCTGAGGGCAGGAATTGCTTTGCCTTTGTCTGTATCTCCACTCCTAGTACTGTGCCCAGCACATAATAAGTATCACAAATGCTTGTTGGTTGATTGATAAATGCCCAGATCGCATCATATTAATACTCTGCTCAAAAATCTTCATTAGTTTCTTGTTTTGTTGGTTTTTTTTTTTAGTTAAATCCGAACTCCCCTTCCTGGAGCATTGAAAAGGCTTTTCACAATCCAGTTCTATCTTGCTTTTCAGCTTTTATCTCTTGTTATTCCCTCTCCTGAGCTCTGTGCTCTAGATGAAATTACTCTCTGAACCCTGGATTGTCATTTCTTGGCATTGGTTAGTCTGTTCAACTCAATAGACATTTATTAATTGGGCATCTATTATTTCCAGGGTATAGTGGATAAAGAGATCCTCTCTGAGCTAGGAAGACCTGGTTCATGCATACTCTGTGTTCTGGACAGGTTTCCTAACTTCTCAATCTTCTAGGCAACTCTAAGACTATAAATCGTAGAAAGCCCTACTTTCCTGTGTCTAGGACATTGTACTGGGGGAAAACAGCATAGTCCCTACTATCAAGGAATGCATACATTCCATTGTTCTATATCCTTAAAATCCATTCCCTCTCTCTTTGGATAATTCCTACCAAATCAAGTCCAGCTCAAATGCCACCTCCTCCAAAAAGCCTTGGATGAAACACACCCAGATAATTGCCTTTTTCTTCCTTGGATTTTGCGTGGAATTTTTATTTCACATTGCTTAATGCACCTTTTATATATTAGTGTTCTTATAACTAAGCGTGCATGTATTTCCATTCCCCGCAAACTCTCATAAGAGCCTAAACCCTTGAGGTGAACTCCTCGATAGCTGGAACTATCTTTTGCCTTACTTTGTAATACCCAACACTCAGCCCGTAGTAAAAATCAGTAAATGCTTGTTAACTTGTCTTGATTATATTTTATCTGAGCTTTATATCACCTTGGTAACAAGCACAGTGCTGCCTATACAATAGGTGCTTAATAAATATATATTTTTTTAATTTTAAACCCTTAAATTCTGTGTATTGACTTGTAGGTGGAAGAGTGGTAAGGATAGGCAATAGGGGTCAAGTGACTTGCCCAGAGTCACACAGCTGGGAAGTGTCTGAGGCCGGATTTGAACCTAGGACCTCCCATCTCTAGGCCTGGCTCTCAATCCACTGAGCTACCCAGCTGCCCCCGCTTAATAAATATTTGATGAAATGTATTGCTAAGAAGTACCCAAAGGCAGTCACTAAGAATGAGAGAATTTCAAGTTTGGAAAAGACCTCTGAGGTCAAGAGGTTCAAACCAAACCTGAGTAAGAATTTTCTCAAAAACAGTCACAGCCTAAGTTACCCAATGAGGAAATGAGTTTTAGATAACCTGTAAACTAGATTATCAAGGTCTACCTAAAAAAGTTTAGAACTCAATTTTTTAAATTATATATTCCCATTCTTGACCTTGATCTATTTATTTTACTTTTTCTCCTACAGTGCTTCGCTTCCTTCCTTTATTATCTTTCCATTATTTTCACATTTCTTTCTGATAAACCTTACTTACAAACTGCACATGTTTATTTTCCCGGAAGAATATCGAACCATGCCAATGAGTCAAGCATGTCTCAGATCTGTATTTAGATGTATGAAATAGTTCTCTCTCTTCTGTGATGTCTGAGGTTCTGAAACAGTTAGCTGTGTGGGCCAATAGCCAAAAGAGAAATTAGTTTAGTTGAACATCAGAAAATCACAGAGAAAATTCCATTTTAACTTCAACCTCCCATGCTTTTCTGTTGTTACTATTATTTATAGATCTGTTCCTGATATCATCTGCAGCTGAAGTGGATAAAAGTTACCGGAAATGACTTGCAATATCTTTCAATATGAGAAGTTTTTCTTCTCCCATCTTTTTTTTTTTTTTTTTTTTTTTTTTTTGGCTTGATTCAGGAGAAGAGGAAGGGGGAAAAAAATCTGATGAAATATTTCAAATGGAATTTGAGTGGGAAGCCGTGATCCAGCTTGGCTAAGCACCACATGGGAATTAATATATGACCAAGTGTGCCTGTTAGTCAAAACCTATCTATCAGTTTCTTTTTTTAACCCAGTATCTAGCGCTAGAGGCATCTAGGCTTGATGGATAGAATACTAGACTTGGAGTCGGAAAGAACAGAATTCAAATCCAGCCTCTGACATTTGCTAACTATATAAACTTGAGGTAAGTATTTACCTCAGATTATGCTTTAGGCAACTCCCCCAAATGAAGGAATGATCTGCATAATTAAAAGGCACCACCCCTTTCCTTTTCTTGTAATTCATCTCTTGGGTGTTTGTTGCTCTTGAAGACTTTAGAGAAAACAATGGTCAGATCCCCATTTAGTAGCTGCCTTTTCAGGGTTAGAGAAATGATCAAAACTTTCTAGGAGAAATAGTCTTCTTCAATGATTTGCCTTCTATGGACATTTTCCTACCAAAATTTGAAGGCAGTTAAATTGTCATTCTAATTTTTCCAATGTGTGACCTTGAAATATAGGCAGCTTCTTTGTTGGGAAAAGAGAACTGACTGGTTCTTTTACTTACTAACCTTAGTCAAATCACTTAACCTTTTCTATGGGGCCTTTTATTTTTTTGTGTGAAATTATGGGGTTTGGACCAATAGAGATGGCAGAAGAGAAGGAAGTACTCCAGCCAGTCTCTTTCCATTCCCAGCCATCAGCTTCTCCACAAAGACCAAGAAAGAAAATAAGACTGAGATTAGGAAATCCAAGAAAAAAATCACAGTGAGTCACTTTCACAGCCCAGGTCAACATAGGAGATGTGTAAAGAACTATGGACACTGGGGATGGAGTCTAATCAGGAAGAGAGCCATGAAGAGACTTTCAATAAGGGACAAGGATTGTGAGCTGGGGAGGAAAAAATAGTCCCGAAGAAGTCCTTAACCTTGTGCAGGGAACAAGAATAGGAGCCAATTGGCAGCTCTTTCACATGTTACCTTGTGCTGGCTCACAATTCCACTGCAGACTGAGGAAGGGAACTGCATATACTTAGGGGTGATGGCCCAGGAAAAGGAGCTGTTACAAGTTCTAGACCATGAACTGAGCATAGTTCAAGTAATAAACAGGCCACAAATGGGGGGGCTATAATCAAGGTAGAAAAAAGAGTCAATAACTCCAAGTTCCTACATCTGGAGGGCTAGAAGGATAATAATAATATCCTCAATAGAAATAAGGAAGTTTGGAGGAGAAGTGGAGTTTTATAGAGAATAGAATGAGAACTGTTTTGTGTTTTTGAGAGTATAAGGTCTATAAGAGAGCCAAATGGAGACATTCTGTAGTTGGTAATGTAGAACTGAAGCTCAAGAGAATGACTCAGTCTGCATATATAGATATGAGGGTAGGGTTCATTGATTAACTTAAAAAAGCAACCCCACCTCACTTAAAGTAAGTGACAACAGGACAAAGTAATCTGTCTCCAGTGTAGGTTCTGGTTTTATTCAGACATAGACTTAAGATGAAAAAGGAAAGTCAGCTGAAACTTGAGTGAAGTTGCACACTGCTGCCACTAATTTCTGACACTACCCCTAGAAGTCAAGGGGATCTTGCTCCAGGATTTATGAGATTGGGAGGAAAAATGAAGAATCCTGAGTTTATAGAAGTAGGTAAGTGATCCAGTGAATAAAGCAAAGAACTTCTAGGTTGACTCTAGTAAAGAAGACCTGAGTTCACAAAGACCTCAGACATTTATTAACCATTTGACCCTAGGCAAAACATTTAACCTCTGCCTGACTTTGTTTCTTCATCTCTAAAATAGGGATTATATAGCACCTGCCTCCCAGCAAAATGAGAACAAAATGAGATATCATAAAGCACTTCTTAAATCTTAAACTACATCAAGACTAGCTATTATTATAATTAGTTTAGAGATTTGGCCTCTGTATAGTTATGATAATTGAATCCATGGGAATTGATAAGATCATCAGGTGGAAGCATATATAGAGAGAAGAGGACAAAGGATAGAGCCTTGGGGTTATATGTAGTGGATGGCAGTCTGATGATGTTGCTGTAAATTATGAAGATTTAAAAAAATGTCCCCACTTTTGTATTCCTGTGGGTTTTTTTAATTTATATTTAAAATCAATTCAATAAGAATTTATTTTTTAAACATTTATTAATATTCATTTTTAACATGGTTACATGATTCATGCTCCTACTTTCCCCTTCACCGCCCGCACCCCCCCCACACACATGGCCGATGCACATTTATGATGGTTTTAACATGTGTCCTTGATCAAGACCTATTTCTAAATTGTTGATCATTGCATTGGTGTGGTAATTTCCAGTCTACATCCCCAATCATGTACACCTCAGCCCATGCATTCAAGCAGTTGTTTTTCTTATATGTTTCCTCTCCTGCAGTCCTTCCTCTGAATGTGGGTAGCATCTTTACCATAAATCCCTCAGAGCTGTCCTATGTCATTGCATTGTTGCTGGTACAGAAGTCCATTACATTCAATTTTACCACAGTATATCAGTCTCTGTGTACAATGTTCTTCTGGCTCTGCTCCTTTCACTCTGCATCAGTTCCTGGAGGTCTTTCCAGTTCACATGGAATTCCTCCAGTATATTATTCCTTTGAGCACAATAGTATTCCATCACCAGCATATACCACAGTTTGTTCAGGCATTCCCCAATTGAAGGGCATACCCTCTTTTTCCAGTTCTTTGCCACCACAAAAAGCACAGCTATAAAGATTTTTGTACAAGTCAGTTTATTTATAATCTCTTTGGGGTACAACCCCAACAATGGTATGGCTAGATCAAAGGGCAGGCATTCTTTTATAGCCCTTTGAGCATAGCTCCAAATTGCCAGCCAGAATGGTTGGATCAGTTCACAACTCCACCAGCAATGCATTAATGTCCCAATTTTGCCACATCCCCTCCAACATTCATTACTCTCCCCTTCTTTCATTTTAGCCAATCTGCTAGGTGTGAGGAGATACCTCAGAGTTGTTTTGATTTGCATTTCTCTAATTATTAGAGATTTAGAACACTTTCTCATGTGCTTATTGATACTTTTGATTTCTTTATCTGAAAATTGCCTATTCATGTCTCTTGCCCATTTATCAATTGGGGAATGGCTTGATTTTTTATACAATTGCTTTAACTCCTTGTATATTTGAGTAATTAGAACCCTGTCAGAGTTTTTTGTTATAAAGATTTTTTCCCAATTTGTTGTTTCCCTTCTGATTTGGACTACATTGTTTTTGTTTGTACAAAAGCTTTTTAGCTTAATATAATCAAAACTATTTAATTTACATTTTGCAGTTTTCTCTAACTCTTGACAGGTATACTATTCTGTGTTCACTTAATTTATTTATAGTTTCCCTCTTTATATTCAAGTCATTCACCCATTTTGAATTTATCTTGGTGGAGGGTGTAATATGTTGATCTAAACCTATTCTCTCCCATATAGTTTTCCAAATTTCCCAGCAGTTTTTGTCAAATAGTGGATTCATGTCCCAAAAGTTGGGCTCTTTGGATTTATCATACACTGTCTTGCTGATGTCATTTACCCCAAGTCTATTCCACTGATTCTCCTTTCTGTCTCTTAGCCAGTACCATATTGTTTTAATGACTGCTGCTTTATAGTATAGTTTAATATCTGGTACTGCTAGGCCCCCTTCCTTCACAATTTTTTTTCATTATTTCCCTTGATATTCTTGATCTTTTGTTATTCCAAATGAAATTTGTTATAGTTTTTCCTAATTAAGTAAAGAAGTTTTTTGGTAGTTTGATAGGTATGGTGCTAAATAGGTAAATTAATTTGGGTAGAATGGTCATTTTTATTATGTTAGCTCATCCTACCCATGAGCAATTAATGGCTTTCCAATTGTTGAGATCCAGTTTTATTTGTTTGGAAAGTGTTTTATAGTTGTTTTCATATAATTGCTGTGTTTGTTTTGGCAGATAGATTCCCAAGTATTTTATATTGTCTAGAGTGATTTTAAATGGTGTTTCTCTTTCTACCTCTTGCTGCTCTAATGTGTTGGAAATGTATAGAAATGCTGATGATTTATGTGCATTTATTTTGTATCCTGCAACTTTGCTAAAGTTGTTGATTATTTCTACAAGCTTCTTAGTTGATTCTCTAGGATTTTTTAAGTAGACCATCATATCATCTGCAAAGAGTGATAGCTTAGTCTCCTCCTTGCCCACTTTGATACCTTCAATTTCTTTTTCTTCTCTAATTGCAACTGCTAGTGTTTCTAGTACAATGTTAAATAATAGAGGTGATAATGG
>NC_058134.1:244043876-244072188 GCF_016433145.1 Gracilinanus agilis
ATTAGACCCCTGTCAGAGTTTTTTGTTATAAAGATTTTTTCCCAATTTGTTGTTTCCCTTCTGATTTGGACTACATTGTTTTTGTTTGTACAAAAGCTTTTTAGCTTAATATAATCAAAACTATTTAATTTACATTTTGCAGTTTTCTCTAACTCTTGACAGGTATACTATTCTGTGTTCACTTAATTTATTTATAGTTTCCCTCTTTATATTCAAGTCATTCACCCATTTTGAATTTATCTTGGTGGAGGGTGTAATATGTTGATCTAAACCTATTCTCTCCCATATAGTTTTCCAAATTTCCCAGCAGTTTTTGTCAAATAGTGGATTCATGTCCCAAAAGTTGGGCTCTTTGGATTTATCATACACTGTCTTGCTGATGTCATTTACCCCAAGTCTATTCCACTGATTCTCCTTTCTGTCTCTTAGCCAGTACCATATTGTTTTAATGACTGCTGCTTTATAGTATAGTTTAATATCTGGTACTGCTAGGCCCCCTTCCTTCACAATTTTTTTTCATTATTTCCCTTGATATTCTTGATCTTTTGTTATTCCAAATGAAATTTGTTATAGTTTTTCCTAATTAAGTAAAGAAGTTTTTTGGTAGTTTGATAGGTATGGTGCTAAATAGGTAAATTAATTTGGGTAGAATGGTCATTTTTATTATGTTAGCTCATCCTACCCATGAGCAATTAATGGCTTTCCAATTGTTGAGATCCAGTTTTATTTGTTTGGAAAGTGTTTTATAGTTGTTTTCATATAATTGCTGTGTTTGTTTTGGCAGATAGATTCCCAAGTATTTTATATTGTCTAGAGTGATTTTAAATGGTGTTTCTCTTTCTACCTCTTGCTGCTCTAATGTGTTGGAAATGTATAGAAATGCTGATGATTCATGTGCATTTATTTTGTATCCTGCAACTTTGCTAAAGTTGTTGATTATTTCTACAAGCTTCTTAGTTGATTCTCTAGGATTTTTTAAGTAGACCATCATATCATCTGCAAAGAGTGATAGCTTAGTCTCCTCCTTGCCCACTTTGATACCTTCAATTTCTTTTTCTTCTCTAATTGCTACTGCTAGTGTTTCTAGTACTATGTTGAATAATAGAGACTAATGGTCATCCTTGTTTCACTCCTGATGTTATTGTGAAGGCTTCTAATTTATCCCCATTGTATATGATGCTTGTTAATGGTTTTAGGTTTATACTGTTTATTATTTTTAGGAAAGGTCCTTCTATTCCTATACTTTTCAGTGTTTTCAATAGGAATGGATGCTGTATTTTGTCAAAGGCTTTTTCAGCATCTATTGAGATGATCATGTGATTTTTGATTGTTAGACTGTTGATATGGTCAATCATGTGGATGGTTTTCCTAATGTTGGACCATCCTAGTATTCATGGTATAAATTCCACCTGATTGTGGTGGATGATTTCTTAATTACTTGCTGGAGTCTCTTTGCTAGCATTCTATTTAAGATTTTTGCATCTATGTTCATTAGGAAGATTGGTCTATGGTTTTCTTTCTCTGTTTTTGATCTGCCTGGCTTTGGAATCAGTATCATATTTGTGTCATAAAAGGAATTTGGTAGGACTCCTTCTTTGCTTATCTTATCAAATAATTTGTATAGTATTGGGATTAGTTGCTCTTTGAATGTCTGATAGAATTCACTTATGAATCCGTCAGGTCCTGGTGATATTTTCTTAGGGAGCTCTTTGATGGCTTTTTCAAATTCTTTTTCTGATATGGGATTATTTAGGTATTGTATTTCTTCTGCTGTTAATCTAGGCAGTTTATATTTTTGTAAATATTCATCCATGTCTCCTAAATAGTTATATTTATTGCCATATAATTGGGAGAAATAGTTTTTAATGATTGCCTTAATTTCCCCTTCATTAGAGGTGAGGTCTCCCTTTTCATCTTTTATACTGTCAATTTGCTTTTCTTCTTTCCTTTTTTTTATTAGATTGACCAGTACTTTGTCTATTTTATCTGTTTTTTCAAAATACCAGCTTCTAGTCATATTTATTAATTCAATAGTTCTTTTACTTTCAATTTTATTGATTTCTCCCTCGATGTTTAGCATTTCTAATTTAGTTTTCATCTGGGGATTTTTAATTTGCTTGCTTTCTAGTTTTTGGAGTTGCATACCCAAATCATTAATCTCTGCCCTTCTAAATTTGTTAATATATGCACTGAAGGATATAAAATTTCCCCTGAGTACTGCCTTGGCTGCATCCCACAGAGTTTGGTAGGATGTCTCATCATTGTCATTCTCTTCAATGAAATTGTTGATTGTTTCTATGATTTCTTCTTTGACTAATTGGTTTTGGAGAATCATATTATTTAATTTCCAATTGGTTTTTGATTTGCCTATCCAGATGCCCTTACTAAATATTATTTTTATTGCATTATGATCTGAGAAGGTTACATTTATTATTTCTGCTCTTTTGCATTTGTTTGCAATGTTTCTATGCCCTATTACATGGTCAGTCTTTGTGAATGTACCATGTACAGCTGAAAAGAAGGTGTATTCCTTTTTGTCCCTATTTATTTTTTTTCCACATATCAATTAAATCTAATTTTTCTAGGACTTCATTCACCTCTCTTACCTCTTTCTTATTTATTTTTTTATTTGATTTATCTAGATCTGAAAGAGGAGTATTTAGATCTCCCACTAGTATGGTTTTACTATCTATTTCCTTCTTGAGCTCTGCCAGTTTCTCTTTTATAAATTTGGGTGCTATGCCACTTGGTGCATACATATTGAGCAGTGTTATTTCCTCATTGTTTATACTGCCTTTAATCAGGATGTAATGACCTTCCCTGTCTTTTTTAATCATATCTATTTTTACTTTGGCTTTGTCAGAAATCATAATAGCCACTCCTGCCTTCTTTTTCTCATTTGACACCCAAAAGATGTTGTTCAAGCCCTTAACCTTAAACTTGTGTATGTCCACCCGCCTCATATGTGTTTCTTGTAGACAACAAACGGTAAGATTTTGGTTTCTAATGCACTCTGCTATTTGCTTCCATTTTATGAGCAAATTCAACCCATTCACATTCAGAGTTATAATTATCTGTTGTGCATTCACTGACGTTTTTGTATCCTCCCCTGGTCCTACCCCTTCTTCTCACACTATTTTCTTTTAAACCAGTGGTTTGCTTTGAGCCAGTATCCCTTATCCCCTCCCTTGATTAACTTCCTTTTCTACCCCCTCCCTTATTATTCCCCTCTTTTTATTTTTAAAGGCCTAATGAATTCCCTCCCCCTTCTTCTCTCCTCCCTTTTTTGACTTCCCCACTCCCCTGCGCCCCTTGGTTTACCCCTTCTGACTTTCTCAATAGGGTTACATAGAGTTTTATATCCCAATGGATATAGCTACTCTTCCCTCTCAGGGTTGATTACACTGAGAGTAAGGTTTGATTATTACCTCTTAATGCTCTCTTCCTCTCCTTCTTATAATATTATTTGTCCCCTCCCCTTCCCGTGCCTTCTTTGTGTGTAATAGAATATCCTATTTTTCTTATTCACTCAAGTTTCTCTTGGTGTCCCCTACTATTCACCCCCCTCTTTCCCACCACCCATGTCATCTTAGAGCATTTAGTATTCCATCCTCTCCCTATGAATTATTCTTCTGATTACTATAATAGTGAAAATATTATAATAGTGAACGGAGTTCACTACAGAGAATTATACATACCATTTCTCCACATAGGAATACAGATAATTAGATCTTACTGAGACCCTTAAAGAGTCAAATTTAAAAAATTATGAGTTTTCTTTCTTTCCCCTCTGTTTCTTATTTACTTTTTCATGTTTCTCTTGATTTTTGTGGTTGGATATCAAACTTTCCATTTAGTCTTGGTCTTTTCTGTGAAAATACTTGGAAATCTTCAATTTTTTTGAATGCCCATACTTTTCCCTGGAAGTATATAGTCAGTTTTGATGGGTAGTTGATCCGTGGTTGAAGGCCCAGCTCTCTTGCCTTTCTGGATATCATATTCCAAGCCTTGCAGTCTTTTAGTGTGGGGGCTGCCAGATCCTGTGTGATCCTGATTGGTGCTCCTTGATATTTGAATTGTCTCTTTCTGGCTTCTTGTAAGATTTTTTCTTTTACTTAGAAGCTTTTGAATTTGGCTATTATATTCCTGGGTGTTGTCTTTTCTGGGTCTAGTGCAGAGGGTGATCTATGGATCCTTTCAATGTCTATATTGCCCTCTTGTTGTAGAACTTCAGGGCAATTTTGCTGAATAATTTCTTTTAGTATGGAGTCCAAGTTTCTATTAATTTCTGCCTTTTCTGGAAGACCAATGATTCTCTAATTGTCTCTTCTAGACCGGTTTTCTTGGTCTGTCACTTTCTCATTGAGATATTTCATGTTTCCTTCTATTTTATCAGTCTTTTGACTTTGTTTTATTTGTTCTTGCTGTCTTGAGAGATCATTGGCTTCTAATTGCTCAATTCTAGCCTTTAGGGACTGGTTTTCCTTTTCAATCTGGTCATTTCTGGTGTTCAATTTGCTTATAAGTTCATTTGATTTCTGAGCCTCACTTTCCAATTGTGAAATTCTGCATCTTAAACTGTTATTTTCTTGCCAGATCTCTTCCATCTTTCTCATCATCTCATATTTGAATTCTTCAATAGCTTGTGACCAGTTTTCTTTATTTTGGGAAGGTTTGGATATGATTACTTGTTTGTTATCCTCTGTTGTCTGGATTTTCTCTGTGTAAAAGTTGTTGAGTGTTACAGAGTTCTTCTTGATAATCTTTCTCTTCTGGGGTTCCCAATTTTGGGTTGCCATTGTTGTTAGCCCAGTACCTTCTCAGCTTTATCCTCACACTCAGGGTCTGTCTGCGCTCTCTAGGCTCCTGAGGTCTCTGGTCTCATTGTTCTCGGGGTTGAGCCTCCTGGTCTTCCGTGGTCTGCCCCTCTGCCCGAGGCTCCTTCAGCAGTCTCAGGGCGCTGCTTCCACAGCCTCGCTCCCGTCTTCACTGAGCCCCCACTAGAGGTCCAGGCCTGAGCTCAAGATACTTGTCTGCACCTAGGGCAATGCCTTTACCCGCGCAGGTGCTCAGGAAAGTCCGTGTGAGTTCTTTAGCCTCTTGGGGTTCTAAGTCTTGCTGTTCTCAGGAACAATCCCTGGAGCTGCCAGTGACTTAATGGGTGCCCCAAACCTGCTTTAACTCTTGTGTGCTGGCCTTGGCGTTGTAAGTGGTGTGGGGGATGGGGGAGGGGCTTCTTCCGCTCGTGCTCTAGTGAGAGCTGTTTCACCCCTTTATAGCATGGAAATGCCCTGATTCCATGTACCTTCAATGCTGCGCTTGTTGTGGGGTCCCTTCGTTTGTCTGGATTTGTTTTTATGTCCCCTTGAGGAGTCCTGTATGCTTCGGTTAGGAGAGATCAAGCAGCTGCTCCTTACTCTGCCGCCATCTTCTCAATAGGAATTTATTAAGTAACTTCTTAATGAGAGGTGCTGAGGATTGTGGGCAAGTTATTTTAAAGATGAGCTCCTCTATAAGGACTATATTGCCTACTTCCTTTGTAGTAACTTAGTAAAATAAACCGTAAACACCATTAGTTGGTGCCCAATAACAGTTAACATATCTCTAAACAACTGAAAAATTGAAAAGCAAACATTTCTCTAATAAAATACTGTTATAAAATCATATATTTACTCTTAACAATGCCTTCTAAAATTTAATCTAACTGAAAGTCAAAAAGAATGGATAGATTTATCCATTGATAAGTAAAAAAATTTTGCAATGCTGATAAGTAGTTTCTACACTATTTTACTTTGCTTTATCTTGCTTCCTATTCCCAACATAAATCGTAATCAATTACTGTGGATTTTCCCCACTTTTGTTTTTAACTTTACCTGGCTTCAAAAAGTAGAATGCTAGAGAGTATTTCTTCTTTTGCTCTCCTTTATTGTTACCTTTTTTTCCTCCCCCCGCCCCAACCATTAAATAAAAATACAGGAGAGTTGAAGAGGGCCATACTGAAAGATTCATCATATGAAGCAAAAGCCTTGGAAGTGATTGCTTTTTAAACAGAGAGATGAATCAGTGAGAACTGAGTGCCTTCTACTAAAAGCCAGTTCCATTGAAACATCTCTCCTGCCTAGAGCCTCAGAGAGCTGCAGAGCCACACACTGTAGATATTAAGCCTTTGGGATCTGTGAGTAAGACACTTTGATCTTGCTAAATGAGTTCAAATGAGAGTAGGCAAAAAAGTGATTGATGATAGTTTATGCTTAGTGATTAAGGTTCTTAGGATGTACTCGGGTTTTTCTATTTCTTTAAATCTTGCTCTAAATCATGTGTTGTTTTATTGAAATAGGCGCATAAACTAACTAAGCATTATAGGGAACATAAAAAGAGTTTACTATTTTATTGAAAGCATAACAGAGACTGGATTGTATGCTCTTTCTGCTTCTCTTAGTTATTCAGGCTTAAGAAACACTTCCTGCTGGGCTTACACAGTTATTAACAAGGCTCCAATATTGATGAGTGCTGCCAGAGCTCTGGATGTTTTTCCTAAGAAGACATGGCTACCTTCTTGAGGAATGATCTTGCATTTCTTAAGGAGCCCTAGCTCTGAAGTCAAAAGATTTGCATCTAAATCCCACCTCAAATGGTTACAACCTGTGTGACCTTGGGCAGGTTACTGAACTTCTCTTGGTCTCAGTTTAGTCACTTATAAATGGGGCTAAATGTGGACTATATGGTCCTTGAGATCCCTGACAGCTCCAGACCAACAGTATGAACTGAAGTTCACTGAATTACCTTGAGCTAAAATCTAATCTAATCTAATCTCTGACTTTTTTTTAATCCTGGTACCAGCTCTGAGAAAGATTTGGGGGACTTCTGGGGGTAGTTTTATTGTTCCTAAACTATTCTCTAACACAAAAATCCATCATTTTTGCCACCAATATTCTTTTGGTTTGGAAATAAGGTGGTGCAATGTAGTGGATAGTGCTCCATGCTTGAAGTCAGTAAGACTTTTTCATAAATTCAAATTTGGTCTTTGACATTTACTAGCTGTATGACCCTGAGTAAGTCATTTAACTGTGTTTGCCTCAGTTTCCTCCTCTGTATAATGAACTTGAAAAGGAAATGGCAAACAACTCCGTTGTTTTTGCCAAGAAAACCCCAAATGGGGTCAGGAAGAGTTAGACATGACTGAAGCAACTAAACAATAACAACAAAAAATATCACCAATGAAAACTTGTATTCAAGAAGTGGCTTGAAATACGTCATCTAAGAAATTCACAGCCTGAAGAGGAAATGGAAAATAAAGGATAAGAGATGCACAGCCTAAATGAAACTCCTGAAATGTTAAAAGACCAAAAGGAAGTCTTTCACCCACCCCACTGAATATAACATGTCTGGAGGATGTAGGAGACATGTTATGAACAAAAATCTTACAAGGTAAGAAGCCAATGATTGGCTGCTATCTGCACCATTGGATGTATCCATATTGATGAGTTTACAGACCCATGAACTCAAGTATTATTATTATTATTAGAATAGCAATTCCACTTTAACAACATTTTTCATTTTGCAAAGCACCTTCACACACATGATCTCATTTGAATCTCACAAGAACTTGTATAGAAAAGGCATTTCATCCTCATATGATAGTCCAAGATTAAGGTAGGGTAAGGAACTTGTCAAAGATCATTGACTAGCAAATAACAGAGATTAGATTATTCTTTAAAAAGTCCTATGATTACTACCTCTTACCACTATATTTATAACCATAACTAGGGTGGGGCAATAGTGTCTTTGCCCAATTGTGCTGAAATTTAGAAGGTGCTGAAATGACTTACATATCTTTACCAGACTATACCACTGAACTTAACAATTAGTTATTCAAACATTTAAACCAAATTATGATCTGATCTATGGAAAAGCTTCCTCCTATCCTCTACTGGGAGACAGAACAGATCCCATTTGGTCCATGCCTACCCATTCCTTATGGTCCTTGTTCATGTCCTCTCATATATGCCATGGATGTTGGGGTAGGGAGTCCACCCAACATGCTAGAAGCCTTCTTACTTTCTTTTTACATTACGTGGCTACCCTTGAAGTATTCCAATTGTTTGCTTGTTCTTGTTCTTTCTAGGTGACCAGACCATTGTCTCTTCTTGCCTACTTTTGCATCTAATTGGCAAGAGTAATCAGTTAAAAAAAATTTTACCAGGTCAAAATGGATGCACTCTATTCCAGGGGCCAGGATTCCATGGTTTCTATGTCACCTACCCCAACTGAATTTGTCAAAACTGAATGCTGCAAAATTATACAGAATTAGCTTGATATCCCACCCCTAACACACACACACACACACACACACACACACACACACAGAGTTCTGAGAAGAAAACTTACCCTGCTCCTTTGCAGATGTAGGGGTCCTTGAGTATGAAATATTACATATATGTATATATGTAAAGTTAGAGTTTTTCAGTATGTTCCATGATCTTTAAAGAACTTATTTTCTCTTTAAAAATCTTCATTATATAGGATGGCTCTCTGGGAGGAAGGAAGGAGATGTACACAGGAGAAATATAAGCAACATAACAATAAAAGATCAATAAAAATCTGTCTTAAAAATAATAACTTAAACTTCCACATAATTGCTTTAGGCTACAGTTTCTTTCTGTATAAAGTCAGAGGAGTTGAATTAATTAGATCAAAGCTACTTAACCTTGAGTGTAAGACCTGGTTTTTAAAAAAATATTTTGAACCCTATATTTCAGTATATTTCTAATCCTACGTATTTTCTCTATGCATTTAAAATAATCTTCTATGCAGTGGCCCATAAGCTTTTTTGCTTTGAGATTTTGTAAGTCTTTACTTGGTTCTTTGAAGTTATGCAGGGATTATTTAATTGAAGGCAAGAAAGTACAAAGAAGTAGATCTTAAGGCAGAACAATTGAGGGATTCCTCTACAACTTTTGGACTTTAGAGTTCACATTAATAAATGCCTTTTTCCCCAGCTCCTCCTTCCCTCCCATAAATCTGTCCCATTCTCAGTACCAATTTCTTCATTTTTCAGTCCTACACAATCCCAGTTCTTTGCCTAAGCAGATTATACTTTAGAACAATCATCATTTTCATCACCTGTCTGCTCCTGGATGTTTCTAAACAACTTCTTATTCTTTGCAAATGCCACCTGGATAATTGTCATTTCTGATAGGGAAGTTATTAGGGATGTTTGGATGGTAGTTGAAAGAGTACTGGCCAGTACTGAAAAGGTACCAGAAAACCCAGATTCCAATGTTAGTTGACACAGAAGCATCTGTTTCATGCTAAGTGCTTAATAAATTATCTATCTATCTAACTATGCATCTATCTTTATCAACCTATCTATGCATATATCCATTTAGGGACCTGACTATCTACTAGCTATGTGACTATGGACAAATTTTAACTTGTTTTAAACACTATGAACCTGTTTCCTTATTTATAGAATGGAGATTCTATTGTTTTATATTACTTGTCTCACAGGGCTATTCTGAAAAGCTTTTTGAAAATTGCAGATAATGATGCACTGCCTTATTGATTCCATTGACTCTCTTGGGTTTATTATCTTAGTCCTAATCTCTCTCCTTAGCTCTAGTCTCACATCAACAATTGCCTACTAGATGTCCTAAAAAGGACTCCTGTAGAAATTTCAAATTTTAGATATACAAAACTAAACTCATTATCTTTTCCCCAAACTTATCCAACTTTTGAAGTTCAGACCTCCATCTCTCCAGTGATTCAAGGTAGCAACTTCTGTATTGTGAGCCTGGGGGCTGGAGATCAAGAATTTATTCCTCCTTCTCATTCACCCAATATATCCATTCAGTTGCCAAACTTGTCATTTCCACTTTCATAACATGTCTTGCATTGGTCTCCTTTTTTCTGCTCATACAGCCACCATCTAATTTGTCTCTCTGACTCCCTCTCCAATCCTTCCTTCAAAGAAATTACAAACTAATTTTCATCAAATGCAAATCTGGCCATGTTATTCTTCTCCTTAGTAAACAACATCTAGTTCCTATTACCCTGGATGAAATATGAAGTCCTTTCTCTACTATTTAAAGCTCTGAACAATTGACTACCCACTACTTTGCCATCTCATTGCACATTTCACCCCACCATTCCCTCTGAAGTCTACTCAGTCTCATTTTCTTGAGTGTCGATTCCCACTGAGGTCCACTCAAATTGTCCTTTTTGGATACTCATTGATTGGAAAATAGTTGAGCAAATTATGGTATGAAAACATAGTAAATGATAAAAGGGATGATTTCAGAGAAACTCAGGAAGAATTGTATTAACTGAGCCAGAGTGAAGTGAGCAGGACCAGAACAATTTCTTTAACAACCCTACTATAAGAGAAGCACCTTTGAAAGACTTCATTATTCTAATCAATGCAGTTGTCATCCTTGATTCTAAATGTTCAGTGCTATTCACATTCTAACAAAGAAATGATAGACACAAATTTTATACATTTTCAGCACGTAGCTTTCTTTTGCTTGTCTATGCATGTTGATTACAAATGTTTGTGTGTGTGTGTTTTCAATGTTGCAGAGGAATTGAATGGAAGAAAGATATTATTGGTAATGTTGCCAAAAAAGAAAGAAAAAGAAAAGAGAGTCATTGAAGTGTTTTTTAAATTCTCTAAAGAGGTCAGAAGAAAAGGCAAATGGAATACTGACAAGTAGGACAGCTAAAAAGTTACTGATTTAATAGATTATATACTTAAAGATAAGTAGGCTGTACCAAAGAGATTTTCAACTTTTTCTACAACCTTCATTGTCTCTTCTACCTTTTTATGTGGAAATGCTTGTTTTATATGTCGTTTATTAAGTTCAGAATTTAAAAAATGCATTTGAAACAAACTGAAGCTGTTGTGATTCCTTGATCTCCCACCTCCATACTTGTACATTTCTCATGCCTAGAGTGTATCCTTCCTCACTTCCATCACTCCGAATCCCTAGCTTGTATTAGCTCAAATACTATCTTCTACATGAAGATTTTCCTGACCCTTCCCACTCTACACACACACACACACACACACACACCCCTCTAGCTGCTAGTGCTTTTTCTCCAAATCACCTTAGATGTTTTTTGGATATACCTACAAGTACCTATATTGCCTTCTCCAGGTAGATGGTAAGCTTTTGAGTCTGAGACTATTTTCACCTTTGTCTTATATACTGTGTCTTTTATATGCTGTGTTATATGCTAGTGTCCAGCACAGTGCCTGGCACACAAGCAGTACTTTAAAATGGTTCATAAAAGTTTATTTGTTTTTTAAAATATTTATTGATTAATTGTGTTGGCAGAGGAAATCACCATACCAAAGACAACATAGAAGATGTAAAAATTGTTCCTACTGTCTATATTATAACTGGCTGTATTTTGGTCAGACTCTCTCTACAACTCTTAGGCCAGGTTTCTCTTTGAACATCTATGAGGTATGCTCTAATCTTAAAGTCAGAAGGTACCTCAGTTGCTGACTAAATTCTTTGTTCTGACAGTGTCTAGGAAAGTCCTAATTTCTTGGTCTCATTGGTGTATTGATTAAGTCTAATATGAATCATAGAATGTGAAGCTTTCAAGATCCTTAAAGAGCCCGACCCCCTCATGTAGATGGCTATAACTGGCTTCCCATAGGGATGAACAGGAAACAACACCAATATCTGTACAAATATATTGACAGTTGGTACAATTTACAGAATGGAATCTGATAGCCTATGTTCCATGCTAGCTAGAGTGCTGTCCATGTTCCATAGGCAAGGGCATATTTAACATAAGTTTGACCTTAAAGATAACATTGGATTTTGGGGCCATCTTTGATTCAGCACTATAAATTTCATAGAGCCTTGTTTCTAGATTTGTGAACGCCATTCAAGTCTTATTGCACACAACTGCCCAAATAATTTCTCTTAAAGTACAGGTTTGAAGTCCCTGCCCAGAAATCCCCAGGGCTCCCTATGACCTACAATATGAAGTATAAACTCCTCAGCCTGAGATTTAAAACTCTTCATAACGTGGCTCCAGCCTAACCTTCTAGAAATATTTCACATTATTCCATTCCACGCATTCAAAGGCCAGCTAAACTGGACTATCTGTTGTCCCTATTTCCAGCATTCCATCTTGGAGTGTCTTTGTACTGTCATCTCCCATGCCTAGAATGCACTCCGCATCTTTGTCTCTTGGAATTTTCCTTTAAGGTCGAACTCCAGAGACTCCTCCTTCCTGAACCATTTCTTGATTCCCTCGTGTCTCAGAGTGTTCTTGTGGCACTGATTCAGCAGTCAACTCAAATCTGAGCCTCCGTTCTCTCATCTTGAAAATGAAGTGGTTGGATTAGATGTCCTCTAAGGCCCCTTAGCACTCTAAAGCTATGATCCAATCAACTTCAAATTATCCTTTATCTTGTTGCAAAAATTTATTAACTGAGACATCAAAAATAAAACAAAGTCTGCAAGCCAAAAAGAAATAGGTTTCTTGAGAGAGGGCCAGTCTCACAATAAAGCCAGACTCCGGTTAGCAACCAAAGACCTCAAGCCTTGAGAGGGGGGCTCTTATATAGCCAGTCCCACAGAGGTAATATTGGTAATAAAGTGGGTATCCAACTCAAGTAAATTGTCCAGTGCCTTGGTCTTGCATCTTGGTCCCTACAATTGCCAGCCATGCCATTGTTGTAATCTCCACCCTGAGCATGAATGTACTGCATACTGTGCTGATTCTGAAGAGTTAGGAGGCTTCCTGTGGATTAAACCTAAGTCTCTGGCCCAGTGTCACACCAGAGTAGATGAGAAGGATGTACAGCTTAGCCAGCTAGCATGGCGGGGCAGGGGAGCATGATCAGTGCAAAATAGCTCTAGAGTATTACAGAATTATGGAATATATAAAATACAATATCACAATCATGAGGGTTTGGGGATTTCACGTTCACATTATATTTGTCCACTTGCTGAGTAGTATTTGTTGAATGAATAGTAATCGCCTTCTGTCTCTTTATCTCTAGGAACCAGCACAGAAATTGGCAAATAGTAGACCTTTAACACGTGTTTGCCTAATTGCACTGAATTCATGTGTATAATCCTGGGTATGTTTGGACACGCACATTTTGTCTACCATGGAGGTGTCCCTGAGGGGCCTTTAGAGCATGTCTAGATTTCCTAATCAATCCATAAACATTTATTAAGTGCCTGCAGGCATTCAAGGAAGACTAGCACCTCAAGCATAAGGGCTTGCTGAGCCTTCAAGGCTATTCATTCACCTTTGGTGCCCACTTTTTACCTAACTCTTACCTGTGGTTCCAAGAAACTGTAGCATGTGTCAGCCACAGATCATCTTGGCAGATGAACTAAATCAGACTGAGGGTAACTGATAGGCCTTAAACCTGTTGGGGAGTTAGAGGGAGGTTCTACCCCAAGCATGTGAAGATTTCCCCTGACAGAATGGGTAGATGAAAACAATTTATTCCAATGGCCATGAAGAAGGCAGAAGTAAGCACTCTGATGTGCTTGGAGCTTGGTCAGACCCAGACAATGCTGGAGTCCCCCACTGCATCCTGGGCTTTGACGTCCTGGACTTTGATATCTCTAAAAGAGAGTGAGGCAAACAACTTTATGTAGCTCTGTCTTGCTTAAATCCAATTTGTGTAGAAGCCAAGATCTGTTCTCATAATGGCATTAATCCTCTTCTAAATGAAGAGCGGAAAAACTATGTTCCAGATTCTGAGCTAAGTGACAGGCATATAAAGAAAGGCATAAGTCAGTACCTGAACTCAAGGATCTCACAATCTAATGGCCGTGGAGGCCTCTTTGTCCACTACCATGTGAGTAGGGAGAGTCTCCTTTGACCTGCTGCCTTTGTCTTTAAAACCAGAGTGTCTGAGATGCTCATTCTCTTTTCTGCTGGTTTCTTTCTATCCATGCTTATCTGCTGGATCCGGTGTGAACATCCCAGAATGGGCAGCAAGAAGTGAATTGATGAAAGGGGAAGTTCCTTCCTACTCTTTCCCCCTTTCTTTTATCCTGCTTCTGACAAATGGGACTGGGAAGTTTGTTTTTTTTCTTTTCTGTGTTGTTTGCCCTGGAGTTTGAGCTATGGCAACCTTGGAGCCAAACAGGGTAGTATAGCAAGGCATCCCTGCCCGGAAGCTTAAGAAGCCAGAATGCCTATGACTAAAGCCCCAGGATGGTTTAGGTGTGGAAAACTAGGAATGTGTTCTACAGAACTAAGCTAATCTGTGAGCTTAATTCCTTTCTCCTTCCCAGAGCCCGAGGTGGCACAAGGGGGGAAATGATTATGACTCCCACATATTAGGATAGAATTTTTGTATAGTTGTAATTATAACTTTTGAAATAAATATTCCTATGTAAAAGTTAATCTTGCTGTTAGTGGTGAAATGGTAAAATTCACATGATAGGGGCCAGAGTAGACTCTGTTATACATGTAAAGTCATTTGATCTATCTCCAAGATCACTGGGGTAAATAGTAGATCTGGGATTTGAACTCAAGCTTTCTGATTCTGAATCTATACTTTTTCTAGTCCATTGTGGTACATCCTAATTATTTTCCCAGTTAAAGTATTCTGAGTATCTACAATCACATCAAAATGGAAGATTCTGCATTCCAAATCTAAGGATAACTGGACATTCCCACAGGAATTGGCTTTGATTCTCTAAGACAAAATGTAAATAATGTGTGCGTGACAGTACACTGCTAAAAAGCTAAGGATAGTCCCAGCTGCATAGAATAATCCTAAATTTGTCTTTCTGGAGAAATCCTCCTGTTCTAAATTTATATATTTTTATAAGTATGTGCCGATTCTTATTCCCAAGTGCCTCCTTTATTTTTAACTTTCCAACACTGGTGAGCTTGTGGCAACATTTCTCCATAGTGTTACTATAAACTTGACAACAGTCCTCTAAACCCTTCTCTGAGAGTCTGATACATTTATCCAGATAATAATAAAAGATTTTTCTTGTCAGATGACAAAATAGGAACCTTCAACTCACATCACAGAAACACAAAATCTCAGCTTGGGAAAGTTGGAGAGGTCTTATGGTTGAACCCATATGTGAAAACATCAAGCCCTGGCCAGGAAGAGATCCCTCCAGCCTTTGTCTGAAGGACCTCAAATGAGGGGGAAACTATGACCTTCTGAGGGTCCATTTCTACTTCTGGGTAGCACTACTTATGAGGAAGTTTTTCTTTATAGCAAACCTGTATATTTTCCTTGGGATGGGGATTAGGTTGTACAGTGGATAAAGCACATGGCTTAGAAACAGGAAGAAACTCACCTTTCTGAGTGCAAATCTAGCCTCAGAAACCTTCTGGACGTGTGGCTGTGGGTAAGTCATTTACCCCTGATTGTCTCAGTTTCCTCACCTGTAAAATGAACTAGAGAAGGAAATGGCAAACCACTCCAGTATCTCTGCCAAGAAAATTCCAAAATGGGATCACAAAGAGTCAGATTTGGCCCAAATGACTCAACATCATATTTGCTTTACTGCTCCCTGCTGGGGTCAAGCAGAACAAGTCTATCCCTTTTCCCATGTGCTAGTCATTCAAATATAGCTGTCAAGTATATCCTTCCCTCCCCGAGTCAATTCATCTAGCATTTATTACATACTTACTCTGTGCTAGTTACTGTGTTCAGTGCTAGGGATACAAAGAAAACAGCCTTTGCCCTCAAGGAGCTCACATTTTAGTGTGGGAGGGAGCAATCTTAGAGGAAAGGCAGGAGAAATACGTCCATTTCCTTCAGCCAATCCTCATATGGCACGAACTCAAGATTCTTTGTCATCTTAATTGTCTTAACCTGGACATTCTCCAGATCAGTAATGCCCTTCCTGGATTGTGGCACCTAACGTTGAACAGAATGCTTGGGCTGCTGCCTGGCCAGGAAAATATGTGGCAGAATGATCAACTCTTCAGTCTATGTAAGACATTCTCAGATCATGCTGTTGACTTTTATTGAGCCTGAAGTTCACAGCGACTTCCAGAACTTTTTCAGATCAACTGGGGAGCTATATGAGGGCAATTAGATTACTCAGTGGATAGAGTCCTGAGCCTGAATTCAGAAGTTCAGATTTGACATTCAGACACTTACTGGCTGTGTGAACTAGAACAAGCCACTTAGCTCTTGACTAAAACTGGAGAAGGAAATGGCAAATCATTCCAGTTTCTTTTTTCTCCCTTAAACACTCACCTTCTATCTTAGTATCAATTCTAAGACAGAAGATTGGCAAGAGCTAGACAATTGGGATTAAGTGACTTGTTCAGGGTCACACAGCTGGGAGGCGTCTGAGCTCAGATTTGAATCCCAGGCCTTGTTCCCCAAGCCCCCATTCTAGTATCTTTACAAAGAAAACTTCATGAACAGTTGATTCACAGAGTCACAAAGAGTTAGGCATGACTGAATGACTGAGCAGCAAATAGTTCATGACCATCTTGAACTTTTAAGCAATGGGACCCCATCTATCTTTTCTTCAAATCACTTGAAATTCTCTCTCCAAATGCATAGGGAATGTGTCCAATTCTTCTCTCCACTGTCACAAATTCTAAAATGGAGGAGCACCTAGTTGGTTCAGTAGTTAGAGCATCAGGACTACAGATGGAAAGTGGTGGGTTCAAATGTGGCTGCAGACATTTACTAGCTGTGTGATCCTGGGCAAGTTCCCTGACCCCATGGCCTAAACCTTGCTGCCCTTCTGCCTTGGAATTGATACTTAATATTGATTCTAAGATAGAAGGTAAAGGTTATAAATGAACAAATTCTAAAATGGAGTGATCACTATGCCTGAAAATCCTCATCATTTCCAACCGAGCAATTGCTCCCTCCTTTTCAGGAAAATCACATACAAAATTGATATTCTCTTTGTTGGTTTCTCTAAGGATGAAATTTTCATTATCATTAAGTTATGAACTGTTTTGCTCCAGGCAATAAGGAAACTCTAGCAGATATCTTAATAATTGTAATCTCCCATTGCCACTCTATCATACGTCCATGCTCAACTTATGATCTGTTTCCTAAACAAGGCTGCTAGATGGCACAGTGGAGAGAGCACTGGGTCTAGAATCAGGAAGAACTGAGATCAAATTCGGCCATAGATGCTTATTGTATAATCTTGGAGAAGTCACTTAAATGCTATCTGTCTCAGTTTCCTCACCTGTAAAATTGGGATAATAATAACACCTACCTCACAAGGTTGTTGTGAGGATCAGTGAGATAATATTTGTAAAGCAGTTAGCACAGTCCCTGGAACTTAGCAAATGCTGTATAAAAATTAGCTATCATTATTAAACTTCTTGCCTATCTCCTCTTTCTATCCAGGTATTTCATAGTATACCCTATGTGACAATGTTACTTTTGTTTCATTCTCCATTAGTCTTTACCTTGCTCCCCATCATATATCACCTCTCAATTTCTTGGATTTCCCCATTTAAGTATTCTAAATAAAAAATGCTACCTACCACCTTTCCCCCTATTACATTCTGAGTGTGTGGGTGGGTGTGTCTCTCTCCTTTCTCTCTCTCTCTCTCTCTGTCTCTCTCTCTCTCTCTCTGTCTCTCTCTCTCTCTCTCTGTCTCTCTCTCTGTCTCTCTCTCTCTCTCTCTCTCTCTCTCTCTTTTTCTCTCTCTTTATCTCTATCTCTCTGTCTGTCTGTCTGTCTCCCCATCCTCCTATTCCCCCTGTCGCCATTCCTTCTTCCTTTCTCCCTCTTTCTCTCTTCCTCTCTCCCCTCATCTTTCTCTCCTCTTCCCTGTTCCCATCTACTTCTCCCTTTCCTTTTTAAAAAAAAAAGTCCGTACCCTTCCAGAACCCTAACTGTATTATGGATCTCATCCCACCAAGTCTAAATAATACTTATAATACCAAATTTACCACCTTCCTTTAAAATCTTGAGTTTTGGTACAACAACAACAAATAACCACAAGTGCAAAATATGTTCTCTTCATTTTCTTTGTTATACATGTTTTATGTCTCCGTTTATTGATTGGGAACCACAGGCTTTTTTTTCAACTCCTCCTTTTAAAAACATAGTTCTAATGTAGAATTGTAATTTCCCAAGAGAAATTTCTGAGGAGAAAGAATATTTTAGTAACATAAAATGACTGGAATATTCTTAGTAATCTATTATCGTAGGAGCTGATTTTTTAATTTTTAAAATCTTGCCAGGAGATGCTAAATTAAAATCAAAACTAACTGAATCCTTCTGTAATAAAAAGAGCTGATATAAACAGATATTGGAGTATTCTATATAATTTTAATATGACTAGGAAATCTTTTTGCTTTCGAGGGCTGCTGACTAATAAGTAAAAGGAATCTTGCATCACCAGAAAATGAACATATTCAATGAAAATATTACTTTAGTTGCAGAGGGCATCTAGTAAAAAGCATACATAATTAGAAAAGTGTTAAGAAACAAGAAGCCTAGTCTGATCTGACCATAAAGTGAAGTGTAATAATTGTTGAAGGGAAGTTAAGAACCAAGTTGTGAAAGGCTTTAGATGCTGCATGTTTTTCTTCCCTGTAACAGGGAACCACTGGAATTTACTAAGCAAGAATGACTTGTACTTTAGAAAAATCACATTGGCAGCTGTGTGGATGATAGATTAGAGTGGAAAGTGACCTATAGATTGTGCTTTTCATAATTCTCAGTCAAGCATAGAATCATTGAAAGAATATCGGTGTCATAAAGATTCTTTTAATTCTGACATTCCACCTACAACTATAGGTTGATAAAAATGATCAAAAACAATAGGGGATGGGGATGGAAAAGACAATTATTGGAGTGAATATAGGAAAATAAGCAAATCAAGGTACTTTGGGCAAAGCTGTGAATTTGAAACTATTCTGGAAAGCAATTTGAAACTATATCCCCATAGGTACTAAAATGTGTTTACCCTTTGACTCAGGGAAACCATTTGGACTCCATGTAAGGCCTCCTCCATGGCACTGTTGATCTTCTTGGGAGAGCTAACCACTTCCTGTCTAGTGCCTCACTTAATCCTTAAATGGGTGAGATAATAAAACAATGTTATCTACATGAGTGTATCTCATAAAATTTCATATGATCTTAACATAAGAATTACAGACCTTTGGTTGGAGGAGAACTCTTTATACAATGTTTTATTCTATTGAGTTAAATGTTTTGTTTTTGTTTTTGTGAATTTTCAAAAAGCCAAATATCTTTTTAAAAATAACGAATAATAGAAGAGAATAAGCATTTACATAATGACTATTATGGACCAGGCACTGTGCTAAGAATTTCTTACAAATATTATCTCATTCAATCTTCATAACAGCCCTGGGAGGTAAGTGCTATTATTATTATTATCCCCATTTTACAGTTTAGAAAACTGAGACAAATAACTTAATTGATTTTCTCAGGGTCATACAACTAGTAAGTTTCATATCTGAACTGAAACTTGATGCTACTTCCAGTGGTCTATCCACTGTACCACCTAACTGCCTCCAATAAACAATAAATAAAGAGTGATCTTGGATTATCTGTAATATTCAGTAACCTGTATGCCGATGAAATGATTTTCTGTAGAAAACCATTTTCAAAAACTTACCTATTCCTTCTTCATATTTTCCATATTTTATTAAAAATATCTACACTTTGATCAGTGAAATTACGAGCATTTATTAAGCCCCTACAAGGTACCAGGCATTGGCAAATACAAAGAATATTAAATGAAATAATGTATGAACATCTCTTTGCAAACCTCAAAGTATTATATAAATGTTACTTAGTAAAGAAGCAGTTCATACTCTCAAGGAACTTACAGTTGAATGAGATAGACATGCACTGTCCATATACAAAATATTAACAGGATAAGTAATAGAACATTTTCACATTCTGATTCTATGAAGATAAGAGAAAATCATATGAGACAATGCTTACTGATGTCCTCCTCATGACTGCTTTTAGAAGGAGTAAAAGGAGGGATATTAAGCCCATTTCTGCTTTTTACATGGTTGTTCAGAATCTCTCTCGGATATCTTGAAGAATTTGTCCTTGACACTATGAAAACTTGGAGGATTTCTTCTGCATGTGCTCATGCTGATCCAACTGCTTTTCCCAGTTTAATTTTCTTTATTGCCATTTCTAATTCCTCATTGGCTACTGAACTATTAGCATAGAACAGATGTGTTGGCTTCATTGTCATTGGTGTCAAAGACAGTTCATTATGGAAATTCTGACAGATACAATTATATTTTCTATCTGTTATCCTTTGGCTTTCATTTTTGGAATGTACTAGCTTTGTCTGGTGTTATCAATCAATATAGCAATAAGCATTCAATAAGCACCTACTCAGTGCCAGGTTCTATGCCAAGGACTGAAGATAGAAGCATGAAAATGAAAGAGTCCCTGTCCTTCTTGGAGGAGACAGAATATTCACAGGTAAGTGCAAAAACACATTCAAAATGCTGAAATATTAAAATGGATCCATGTTCTTAATCATTTACACATTCCCTCCAATGAGGTGAATAGAAACCATCTGCTCCTGCCCAGCCCATGTGAGTCTTGCTCATATACTCATATAAATGACCAACATGGAATCCATCCAATATGTTGGAAATGGTTCCTTTCTTCCTTCCTTCCTTCTTTCTTCCTTCCTTTCTTCCTTCCCTCCCTCCCTCCTTTTCCTTCCTTCCTTCCTTCCTTCATTCCTTCTTTCCTTCCTTCATTCATTCCTTCTTTCCTTCCTTCATTCATTCCTTCTTTCCTTCCTTCCTTCATTATTTCTTTCTGTCCTTCTTTCCTTCCTTCCTTCCTTCCTTCCTTCCTTGATATTATGATTATACCAATCGACCACTTGCCTATCCATTTGCTATCCTACGACCTTTCCATATGACTAGGACATTTTCTTTTCCAATTATATATTTCCTTAAAAAAACCTTGCCTTCTGATTTAGAATTGATACTAAGTATAGATATAAAATATATTTATAACCAAGTTGAGATATAGTATATAAGATACTAAGTATAGATTCTAAGGCATAAGAGTGATGAGGTAGACAATTGGGGTTAAGTGACTTGCCCAGGATCACCCAACTAGTAAGTGTCTGAGGCCAAATTTAAACTCAGATCCTCTTGATTCGCTGCCCCCAATTATATATTGACTAAATGGCATGTTTTAATCCTGTTCTTTTGGCTAGGTATGATGAAGCAAGTTTATAATTCTTTCTATGTGGCAGAGGTTGAGCCTGGTGAATCACTTGAGCTTGAAAGTTTTGAGTTGTAATAGGGTTAGAGTTAAGTAGATGTCTGTACTGTCTGGTACTAATATAGTAAATCCCTGAAAGCAAAAGGCTAACCGGCTGCTACATGAGGGGCAAGGCAGCCCAAGCTGGAAACATGGAGGAGATTCAAGCTTTTATAATAATCATCACTGAGATCTGGTCATGGGAGACTGCTTATTTCTAGACTGAAGGGGAAAGCTAGTTTTATAGGGGATTGGGAGTAGAATTCTGGGGTTTTTTTAAGCTCCTCATTTATATATGTTGCAGCCTGTTAATAACTACCAAACTCTCCTCCATTACCCTTTATTAAATACTCATTTTCAGCCATGAAACAATGAAAAACTCAATATATACGGAATGGAACATAGCTGTGAGGATTTATTAGCTAGGAGAATCAGAAGTTTCTAGAATGAGATAATACTTGAGTTGAGCCTTGGAGAAAAGGGGGAGATAAGGAGAAAGATCATTTCTGCCCCATGGAACAGAAAATGCAAAGGTATGAAGGTGGACAACAATGCTGTGTGTTGGGAACAGCAAATAAATCAGTCTTGCTGCAACCTACAGTATGGAATTGATGGTAACCTGCTATTAGCTCGGAAATATAGGCAGAAGCCAGATTATGAAGGCTTTCAAATGTCAAAGAGAGGAATTTGTTTTTTATACTGGAGGCAATAGGGGATTGTTGATGCTTCTTTCCCAGGGGAAGGACACGTTAAAACTTGTGCTTTAAGAATTTCACTTTGGCAGCTGTGTGAAGAAGATGTTTGAAAGAGGGAAGCCACGGCAACATAGCAACACCAATTAGGAAGCGATTGCAATATTCCAACAAGATCCTACCCACTGAAGAGCCAATAGTTAAAATTTCATTGAGAATATTTACAATTTAGGAATCAACAAATGCTACAAATCAGGGCAGCTAGGTAGCACAGTGGACAGATTGCCGGGCCTGGAGTCAGGAAGATCTGGGTTCAAATTTGGCCTCAGACTAATTATGTGACCATAGGCAAGTCACTTAATCTTGTTTGTCCAAGTTTCATCTATAAAGTGAACTGGAGAAGGAAATGGTATATCACATCAGTATCCTTGCCAGGAAAATCCCAAATTGAGTCATAAAGAGTCAGACATGACTGAAATAACTGAATAGCAACAACAAATCAGGGCTTGACTTATTATTTTGTTCACTGTCTAGACTTAAGACAGTGATGGGGAAAATGTTAATGATGAAGATTAGGTTTTAAAATGTGTCAAGCATACATTTATTTTTCTTCTGGGTAACCAGTTGTTTAAACATTTAATAGCACACCTCCACTTGAATTGGGATAATGAATAAAGGATATATGAATAAAGACAAAGGGACAGATGCCACAGATGCTATGAATACTATTTACTTTCTACCAACTCTTTTTTTCTCCTTCCTCCTTCACTCATCTTTACTATTTTGTGATGTGATCAAACTTTTAGTCTTCAGATAGCCTCCTTTGTAACATTTTAGAAGTGATTTTATATTCTATTTAAAATTTTTAAAATTCAGATATTTTATTTTCCCAATTACTTGTAATAACAATTTTTAACATGTATTTTTCAAAATTATAAGATCTAAATTGGCTCTCTCCCTCCTCTCAGAGATGGTAAGTAATCTGATCTGGGTTATGCATGTATCATTGTGCAAAACATACTTCCATATTAATCATTGTAAAAGAATATTCATATAAAATCAAAACTCCGAACTAAAACCATAAATAAGATAATGTGAAAAATGGTACGCTCTCATCTGCATCCAACTCCAACAGTTCTTTCTATGGAGGTGAACATTGCATTGTTGAGAGTAGCTAAGTCTTCCACAGTTGATCATCATATAATATTGCTATTACTGTGTACAATGTTCTCCTGGTTCTGCTTATTTTGTCCTGCATCAGTTAATATAGATCTTTCCAGCTTTTTCTAAAATCATCCTGCTCATCATTTCTTACAGCGTGATTTTATTTTCTAAACCACTGTCCTTTCGTTACCACATCTTTGGAGCAGCAATGGGCTAGGCATTTGGAGTTAAGCGGATCGCCCAGAGTCACACAGCTAGGAAGTCTCCGAGGTTCAGATTTGAACTAAGATCCTCTGACTCCCAGTCTGGTGTTCTATCCTCTTTGCTACCTAGATACTCCTTAGTATTGACTTCTAACTTGGCCCTGATTAGTCAATAGTGTAACAATAAGCCAGTCGATCAGTTCGTTAATTTCATAGATGACAAAATCATAATACAAGGGAAGTGAAATTATTTGTTCAAGATCACACGATTCATAAGTGGTGTGGGCAGGATGAGAGCCTGGGTCTCCAGACTTGGAAATATATTGTTCCTTATTATTCATTATATTGTCTCTTGGGCAATATCCAGAATTACACACACACACACACACACACACACACACACACACACACACACACATGCAATAATATTATATAAACACAACATTGGTGTAGACAAAGCCTATGTATATATGCATGTTTATGAATATATATGTATATATTTACAAGATGTCCCCCAAATCTTCAGATCTTTGAAACACCTCACATATAAAAAGCTGTCTTCATTCCTATTCTAATGTATTTTCTCAGTTTCCAGAAACATTTTTCTCATCAATATCATTTATGAATGCTCTAATGTCATTTATTTCATTAATAACTCCCTGATATCATTAGTAACTAATTAGTATCAATTAACTTTTACAAAGGGATATTTACTGAAAAGATGTAGTAATAATAATAATCTGCATAAATATTTTTTTAATTTAAATTTTTTTTATTTTTTAGAAAACTTATCCATGGTTACATGATTCATGTTCTTACTTTCCCCTTCACTCCCCCAGACCCTCCACCATAGCCGACATGCATCTCCACTGATTTTAACATGTGTCATCTATCAAGACCTATTTCCATATTATTGATAGTTCCATTGGTGTGGTTGTTTCGAGTCTACATCCCCAATCATGTCCACATCAACCCATGTGTTCAAGCAGTTGCTTTTCTTTTGTGTTTCCACTCCTGTAGTTCTTCCTCTGAATGTGGGTAGGGTTCTTTTCCATAAATCCCTCAGAATTGTCCTGGGTCATCGCATTGCTGCTAGTACAGAGTTCCATTACATTCAATTTTACCACAGTGTATCCTTCTCTGTGTACAATGTTCTTCTGGCTCTGCTCCTTTCACTCTGCATCAATTCCTAGAGGTCTTTCCAGTTTACATGGAATTCCTTCAGTTTATTATTCCTTTGAGCACAATAGTATTCCATCACCAGCATATACCATAATTTGTTCAGCCATTCCCCAATAGAAGGCCATACCCTCATTTTTCAGGTTTTTGCCACCACAAAAAGCCCGTCTATAAAAAAATTTTGTACAAATCTTTTTATCTCTGATCTCTTTGGGGTACACACCCAGAAATGCTATAGCTGGCTCTAAGTGCAGGCAATCTTTTAGAGCTCTTTGGGCATAGTTCTAAATTGCCATCCAGAATGTTTGGATCAGTTCACAGCTCTACCAGCAATGCATTAATGTCCCAATTTTGCCACATCCCTCCAACATTCCTTACTCTCCCTTGTTGTGATTTTAACCAATCTGCTAGGTATGAGGTGATCCCCCAGAGTTGTTTATGCAACAGGGATAAATTAGAAGCCTTCCCAATGAGATCAGATGTGAAACAAGGATGCCCATTATCACCTCTATTATTTAACATTGTACTAGAAACACTAGCAGTAGCAATTAGAGAAGAAAAAGAAATTGAAGGTATCAAAATAGGCAATGTGGAGACTAAGCTTTCTCACTCTTTGCAGATGATATGATGGTCTACTTAAAAAAACCTAGAGAATCAACTAAAAAGCTAGTAGAAATAATCAACAACTTTAGCAAAGTTGCAGGATACGAAATAAATACACATAATCATCAGCATTTCTATATAGTTCCAACACATTAGAGCAGCAAGAGGTAGAAAGAGAAACACCATTTAAAATCACCCTAGACAATAAAAAATACTTAGGAATCTATCTACCAAAACAAACACAGTAATTATATGAACACAACTACAAAACACTTTCCAAACAATTAAAACTAGATCTAAACAATTGGAAAAACATTGATTGCTCATGGGTAGGATGAGCTAACATAATAAAAATGACCATTCTACCCAAATTAATGTACTTATTTAGTGCCATACCTATCAAACTACCAAAAACTTTTTTACTGAATTAGAAAAAACTATAACAAACTTCATTTGGAAGAACAAAAGATCAAGAATATCAAGGGAAATAATGAAAAAAATGTGAAGGAAGGTGGCCTAGTAGTACCAGATCTTAAACTATACTATAAAGCAACAGTCATCAAAACAATATGGTACTGGCTAAGAGACAGAAGAAATCAGTGGAATAGACTTGGGGTAAGTGACATCAGCAAGACAGCATATGATAAACCCAAAGAGCCCAACTTTGGGGACAAAAATCCATTATTTGACAAAAACTGTTGGGAAAATTGGAAAATAATATGGGAGAAATTAGGTTTAGATCAACATCTCACACCCTACACCAAGATAAATTCAGAATGGGTGAATGACTTGAATATAAAGAAGGAAACTATAAGCAAGTTAGGTGAGCACAGAATAGTTTACTTGTCAGATCTCTGGGAAAGGAAAGATTTTAAAACCAAGCAAGAGTTAGAAAAAATTACAAAATGTAAAATAAATAATTTTGATTATATTAAATTAAAAAGTTTTTGTACAAACAAAAACAATGCATCCAAAATCAGAAGGGAAACAACAAACTGGGAAAAAATCTTTATAACAAAAAACTCTGACAGAGGTCTAATTACTCAAATATACAAGGAGTTAAATCAATTGTATAAAAAATCAAGTCATTCTCCAATTGATAAATGGGCAATATTATAAAGAAAATAGGACTCTGATACTACTTCGCTTCTAGGTATATTGGTTAGAGAAGCTGTGTCTTTGTATTCTTTAGGTAGCTGGTGACTGGGAACACCAACTCAGTCACCTTTGCTTGATGGTATAATTCCCTTTCTAAATAACAGTGCCCAGGCAGGACCTTTAATGGCTGGTGGATGGGTAACTCTTTTAGATCCCACCTGGGGTTGGATTAATTAATATTTGGCTCTAATTAGGCTTGGATCACGTTTTCATCTGACTGCGTTGCTCCCTCCCCAAGGGTTGTGATATAATGACCACTCAGGAAGTTATTTAATGAAACTTTATCTATTGATCTTAAATAGGGAAAGGAATAGTCAGGAAAGGATTGGGGATAGGAGACCCTGTCACACTAATATCTATTATCAATAATCCCTCAGGACTGTAGGCTGTTGTTTCAGTAAAGCTGGAGCTATGGTTTTTCACACTCCTCTGGTTCAGATTGGCCACTGCCAAACCAGAGAAGGCAATCTGCTCAGTTGGTACAGATATTATGATTTCTCTCAGCTTCCTTATTATCCATTTGTGATATGCCAGCCTTGACAGCCTTCAGGAAATATCCAGCCTTACCTCCCTCTTCTTATTCACCTTCCTTTCTCCCATTCACCACCCAGGCCCAGATACCTAAATAGCTAATGATGATTCAAATGCCTAAAGATCTAGGGAGATTCAGGGAGAACCAATGACCCACAGTCAGGATCCACAGATCAATGCTCCAAGATCCAAGATCAAAGATCAATGGTCAAAGGCCAAGGGCCAAATCAAAAAGGCCCAAAGAACCAAAGACCCCTCCCAGATGGCTGTTACGAGTATTTATACTCTCAGATCAACCACCTTTGCCCTGTCCTCATGGCCTCTGGGAACATTCCAAAGTCTCCAACTGTCTTTACCTGTCAATCAAGGTGAGACTAACAATTCTCAGAGTTGGAATATAACAGACATGAATAGGCAATTTTCAAATAAAGAAATCAAAACTATGAATGAGCAACTTCCGGTTAAGATGGCAGCAGAGTAAGGAGCAGCACTGCTTGATCTCTCCTAACCGAAGCATACAGGATTCCTCAAGGGGACATAAAAACAAATCCAGACAAACAAAGGGACCCCACAACAGGGTGAAGCATTGAAGGTACATTGAATCGTGGCATTTCCACGCTATAAAGGGGTGAAACAGCTCTCACTAAAACGCAAGAGGAAGAAACCCATCCCCAACCCCCACACCACGTATAATTCAGAGGCCAGCAGACAAGAGTGAAAGCAGGTTTGGGGCACCCATTAAGTCACTGGCAGCTCCAGGGCTTGTTCCTGAGAGCAGCAAGACTTAGGACCCCAAGAGGCTAAAGATTGCGCACGAACTTTCCTGGGCATCTGCATAGATGAAGGCAGTGCCCTAGGAGTGGACAAGGATCTCAAGCCCAGTCTTGGACCGCGAGTGGGGACCCTGTGCAGATGGGAGCACTCAATGGGAGCATGGCAGTGGAAGCAGCACCCTGAGACTGTTGAAGGAGCCTCAGGCAGAGGGGCAGACCAGGGAAGACCAGGAGGCTTGACCCCGAGAACAATGGGAACTGAGACCTCGGGAGCCTAGACAGACCCTGACTGTGAGGATAAAGCACAGAAGGCGCTGGGCTAACAACAATGGCAAGCCAAAATTGGGAACCCCAGAAGAGAAAGATTATCAAGAAGAACCCTGGAACACTCGACAAATTTTACACTGAGAAAATGCAGACAACAGAGGAAAACAAACAAGAAATCATAACCAAAACTTCCCAAAATAATGAAAACTGGTGACAAGCTATTGAAGAGTTCAAAATCTGAGATGATGAAAAAGATGAAAGATATCAGGCAAGAAAATAACAGTTGAAAAGGCAGAATTTCACAATTGGAAAGTGAGGTATGTCAACTGAAGACCAGAAATGACCAGATTGAAAAGGAAAACCAAAAGATTATAACCAAAAACCAGTACCGAAAGGGTAGAATTGAGCAATTAGAAGCTAATGATCTCTCAAGACAGCAAGAACAAATAAAACAAAGTCAAAAGACTGATAAAATAGAAGGAAACATGAAATATCTCAATGAGAAA
>NC_058134.1:244076109-244110879 GCF_016433145.1 Gracilinanus agilis
GGGGGGAGTACAGGGGGTGAAGGGGAAAGTAGGATCATCAATCATGTAACCATGTTAAAAATGAATTTTAATAAATGTTTAAAAAATTAAAAAAACAATAATAACTAGATGTTAAGGGTGAAAGAAACCTCAGAGATCACCTGGTCACAATACCACACTATACAGATGAGGAAACAGAGATCTAGAAAAGTGATTTCCGCAAACTCAAAGACCTTGTCAGTAGAAGAGATGGGATAAAACTCAAGACATGGGTGTTTGAGGTTCAAAATGCAGACCTGAAAGCACCATAAAAATGTCAATTATTGTTAATTGTGGTGGTGGTGATGATGATGATGAAGATGATGATGCTACAGTCACCAGGCCTCCAGTCTGGTATTGACTTCATTCCCTCAATTTCTTAGTGCATTTCTGTTGACCTCAAACAATGTTAAAAGAGCAACAAGAGATGAACTGGCAAATGTTTAATTATTGGACTCTAAAAAAGAAAAAAAAATAGTATGCACACATTTTTAAATTGAACCTACATTGTTAACAGTTCATTAAATACATGTAAAACCCAGTGAAATTGTGCATCAGCTAAGGGGGCTTAGTGGGGTTTGGGGAGAGGGAAAGAACCTAAAATATGCAAATATTGGAAAAATATTCAAAATAAAAATAAAAATGGAAACAGTTCATTTAAAGCAATAAAATAATAAATAAAAAACTGTCAATAAGCACATGAGAAAGTGTTCTAAATCTCTAATAATTACAGAAATGCAAATCAAATCTGCATAAATAATAGGAAACATAAGTACTTCCCCTCTAAAGCACAGTACACTCTCCCCTCTATCACTTGGGGAGGATGGCTTCAAACTTAAAATAGTTTTTACTAAACATTCCTCTCCCCACATCAAGTTCCTTTCTGAATTGAGTAACACCAACAGATAAAAGTTACTCCCTTGCTTAAAGGACATGGTGTCTTGTGTCTCAATTGCCAGTTTTATTCCCTACTGAGCTGGATTAAGCAGGCCATTCCTTAGGGTTCTACTGATTTACTGGGCTTGACTTCTACCAAACTCTGGCATGGGCTCTAGTTCTTTGCCATCTGATATCTCTCCCAAACTTTCAAAACTAACAAGATCATGCCTTGGCCCATTCCAATTCCTCTACTTGTTCACCCAAGAACAAGAGAGAATGAAATTTAATAGAGACAAAAACAGAGCCATTCCACGAACTGATGGGAGAAGAGGCTTCCAGAACTAGCTCTTTCATTCCCTGAGGTTTCATAGTGGTCCTTTCCTCAGCTGCCACCAGGAAAAGATAGAACCAGATAGAGCCATCCATGCCATTTTCATGTCCATTCCATTACAGCCCAGCAGCCAGTTCAAAAGCTTTTCTTCAGCATGCAACAAGCAGCAGTAAACAGCCATAGAATGCTTACATCTGCTTTAAAGGTAGAGAACAGGAGCCTGGATCCGGCTGCACATGCTCCAAGGACTTGCATAGCATGGCCACAATTATATATGTGTTAGTGTATACATAAAATACACACATATGTGTAAGTATATATACATATGTGACTATGTATCCATGGAAGAGTCTATTTGTACATGTATAGAAAACACCTTCAATATTCTTTTTTTTTTCTTTTTCTCTTTTGCTTATTGTCCACAGATTATTGTCCACCTTATGACTTAAGACTTCAACTTAAAAGAAAAAGAAACTGAGCTTTCCAGTTAACTTATAACTGACACATAAGTGGCATTTAAGTAGGTCCACGCCCAGTGTCCCAAACCAGGGCAAAAAAAACTGTTCCTTCACTGGAACAAACGCAATGGGGTCTCAGACGGTTATCCTTTCTATTTCAGTAGGACTTACACTGAGGAATAGCCGAGGCAGATAATTTATTAGCCTGGATTTTTCTAGCAGCAGCACTCTGGTTATTCTCAGGCTCTAAACAACAGCCTAGCTGTATAAATACTCAACATCATGGTTAATTTATGACTCTTGGTAGACTCCGACAACAGTGGATTTAGGAGTGGGGAAGACCGAGATCCACTTTGTCACTGGGGTGGATCAAAGCATTATTTTGCCAAGTTGGCTACATGTGTTACATTCCGAGACAAAACTGTATAAAGGTTCAGATGGGACCCAAGTTAGCTATGACTTTAAGGCAGATATCAAAACCAACCAACTGACAGAACTGAGGCTCTTGGGATCTGAGCTAAACTGTCTGAAGGGATATTAAACATATGGTTGATGAACTTGTGAAATGTTTCCTTTCTTCTGTCTGGATGCTAACTTCTAGTCACGAGTGATATGGCCTTCTATTACTTCTAGACAGCTAGCTTGTGCAGTGGATATAGTGCTGGCCTTGGAATACAGAAGACTTGAGTTCAAATCCAACCTCAGATACTTATAAACTATAGGACTCTGAGCAAGTTATTTAACCTCTAACTGCCTCCATTTCCTCATCTGTCAGATGGGGATAATAATAACACCTTCATCCCAGAGTTGATGATACTATTGAGATAGTATTTGTAAAGTACATAGCACAATGCCACACAAATGTTAGTTATTATTATTATTATTATTTGTAAAATTCATAACAAACCTTAAAGCATTGCTATACAACTGCTATGTAATTATACTTCTTGGGAGAGAAGCTTCCTAAACTCCAGCATGAAATGAAAGAGAACTTGAGCCTCATAGTTTGAAATTTAGAGCTGTTCCAGCTAATTTGAAAAAAGCTATTTCTTGTCAAGGACATAATCGTTTTTTTATGAACAAAAATGTATGTTCATGGCCAGGGCATAGATATACCTAATTATCAGAGTCCAGAGGTGTCAAACATGCAGTTAATGGCCACAAAACTCCCGAAAACAGCCTGAATCAGATTTAAATGTAGTTGAGAAATATTTAACAAAATAAATTAAAATACAATAAGATAGAGATAACATTACTATTTAAAAGTAAGGCAATGTACAAGCCACAGTGATCCATATGTATGGATTAGTGGTCTCTCATTCTATTTGAGTTTGTCCCTAATGATCCAATCTAACTGACGCCTAAGCAGGCATTGCCTCTGTCAATCAAGCCACTAATCAACAAACATTTATTAAATACATATTTTGTCCTTGGCACTGTGCTAAGCACTGAGGATATAAATACAAAAGCGAGACAGTTCCTACATTCAAGGAATTTATATTCTAAAAGAGAAATGAAATACTTGTAAGAGTAGTGACATGAAAAGAGGGTTTTGGTCTCGATAATCCTGGGAATTGTGAATGAAGTCATAGGATGGTAAATTGCCACATACTTTACAATAGTAGATGATAAAGTAATTTTTCTTTTTCCAGATCAAGTGCAAGAAGGAATAAATAGTAGCAGGTGAGATGATCAGGTGCCTATACGGGGGAGACCTAAAATTTGGTAAATAGCTGAAGGGGATGTAAAGCATGATGTGGAGTCAGGTAGAGAGAGTGAATTAAAGTAAGTTTTTACTCATTTACCCGTCAGGACATCTCAGCCCAGCCCATTCCTCTCTTCCTATTCAAAACTAATCTCTCCTTATTATTCATTTGCAATGTCTGTCCAAGATATATGTACAAATGGGCTCTGAATAAACTAGCCGTCTAATTATCTTTTAGAGCCTGAACAATAGGCATTCTTTATCCTTTTGATTTCCATCATGTGGATAGTTACACCAAAGTCTTTTGAGTAATTGTCTCTCTACAACTTCTCTCATTTTCCCTCATTCTGCCTCATATGGTCAGACAGAACAAGTTTAATCTTTCAGTGTGATGATTCTTCAAGTAATTGGAGAGAGCTATCATGTTACCCCAAAATCTGCTCTTGATCACATGCACTGCCTCCAGTCCATCTGGGGACTGAACTAGGACAAATTGCATATTATCTTCTCTCTCTTCCCATTTGTTTATTTTTGTCTATATTAATTAATTAATTAATTTCAGCAATATCTTCTGTTTTTCCTTGACTTAGATTTTTCCCAATACTCTTTCCCTTCCCAGGGAGCCATCCCATATTAACAAACACTTTTTCCCTCTTTTTATTTTATTATTTTTAATTAATAAATTAATTATTTTAGAATATTTTTCTATGGTTACATGATTCATGTTATTTCCCACCTCTTTTCCTTCCCCTCCTCCCTGAGCTGATGAGCAATTCCAGTGAGTTATACATGTATCATTGTTCAAAACCTATTTCTATATTATTAATATTTGCATTAGAGTGATCATTTAAATTCAAAATCCCCAATCATATCCCCATTGAACCATGTGATCAATCATATATTTTTCTTCTGTGTTTCTACTCCCACAATTCTTTCTCTGGATGTGGATAGTGTTCTTTCTCTTAACAGATACTTTTAATGAAAACAATTTTCAACACATTGAAAAGTCTGCAAATATTTGCAATGTTCCACATGCACGCCTCCTACTTCTGTAAAGAGAAATGCAAACCAAAACAACCTTAGTGTTTCCCCTCACATCCAGTAGATTGACAGGAAAACATAAGTGAGTTGGGAGTGTTATCTCATTTCTCTTCTATGGAGCCATGCTTATTCTTTGAAATTTTGCAACATTCCCTTTTTGATAGGCATCTACTTTGTTTCCAGTTCTTTGTTACTAAAAATACTAGAAATATTTTAGTATATTTGTGGCCTTTCTTATTAACATTATCCATAACTGTAATAGAAACAGATATTGATTTATGTAGAGAGCACTCCAAAATGTAGAGGGCATTTTCCTCACCACTTGTGAGGTAGATAACACAGGTATTATCATCTGGATGTTTAAAGACAGTGAAACTGAGGTTCAGAGAGAGGTTAAATGTTTTGTCATGTTCACATAACTAGCAAGTGTCAGAACAAAGATGTGAATTGTACATAGACCTCTTAACTTTCCATTCCACCAACTAGCTTCTTTTTTGATAAGGCAATTCTAAATGTATTCATCTATTTTCTCTCTAGGTCGCCTTTGAATATAGATCATTAGGAGATAGAGAAGTTGAGGAATGGAAGGAGTTACATTGGCATACGTGGGTGGGATTTTTGCCTAGCCTGCCAGCTAGATGAAATTGTACAGACCAACATCTTGAAAATGTTCCCTAATGTGCTTAGTCTGAGTCTTCACCTTTGATCTTACTTTTATCTATTATATTTTTGGACCCTTATAATTGCCCCTTCATGTGCAATTATTCAGATTATATTTTACTTGCTAATCCTTAAAATCTTTGGGTTTTTTTCCAGTAATAAACTTTCTCACCAGTAGAAAAACAAATAAAAACAACAACAAAAACTTTTAAATTCAATACTAGAGGAATATAGTCCACTTGAAATCACATTACTATTGTATGGTAGACATCCTGGAATTCTTGTCCCCATTCCTTTGTGTCCCAGCCAGATCTCCACTAGTTTCCCCAAGACAGGAACTTGTGAAGATATTTTTTTAAACTCCTACCTTGGTAATGATACTAAGATAAGGGAGAAGAGTGTTAAAGGCTGGGCAATTGGGATTAAGTGGCATGCCTAGAGTCACACAGTTAGGAAGTGTCTGAGGCCCTATTTGAACCCTGGACCTCCTGTCTCCAAGCCTGGCACTTTATCCACTGAGCCAACCTTAGTTGACCCTAAATAAAAATTTTCTAAAGTAGGGTATTTTTTTTGTGGAAAGTCCCTCCACAAAATGGCATCTCATCCACAATTCATAGCCTTATATCAGCTGTGTTAGAGGTAGGACTTGGATTGTGGCCTTACTGATTCTATGATCAGCCATTAGTTTACTATGTTGTAATGCCTCTTGAGGGTTATAAAAAGATGACTATTGAAACAAAAGAAATATTTTTTCTTTCTTTTTTTAATAACAGATTTTTCACATAAGTTTTACAAAGTTATATGGTACATGTTGTCTCCCTTTCTTCTTCCTTCTCCCTTCCTGGAGTTGATAAGCAATTCAGTCTGGATTATACATGTGCAAAATAAATATTTTTAATATTTTTGATATATCATATGGCATAGCAGTCCAGGAACTGAAATTCTGCCTATTATATTCAATCTTGGAAGAAAACCATCAAAATTCCATCTTTCTTTGGCTCATTCTGTCCCAGCTAGTTTGCATGTGTAGGTCTTCAAAGATCTCAATGAGGGATCCCCAATTCCCATACCAACACATGAAATAACAGACATTCAGGTACTGAACTGTCTTTATTTTGCCCCACTAAAAATACAGAAATTAATCAAGAAGCTTTTGTTAAGCACCTACTATATTCTTCACATAGTATTAAATGTTGGGGATTCAAAGAAAAGAGCAAAATAGTCACTATCCTCAAAGAACAGTCCATAAAAGCTTTGAAATATGTGTGTGTGTGTGTGTGTGTGTGTGTGTGTGTATTCAGAACAAATAAAAGATAATTGGGAAGAAGGCTTTAGTGAAAAGGGGATCAGCAAAAGCCTCCTGTAAATAAATTGTCTTAAAAAAAGTATAGCAAAGGTGCCCTCTAAGTGTAGCATTCAGGCATAATTGTGTGGCTCCAAGGGAGGTAGAGTAAACATCAAAAACCTCTTCTCCCCCTCCTTTTCTAAGGGAGACTTTAATTCCTATCAGGAGGGAAGAAGGTAACTTGGCTATTTTGCTCTCCTCTGAGAGATGGGGTACTAGATTAGAATCAGATCTGTTTATTCCCTTCAATATTTTTAACCTGGAAGAAATGTTCTTCAGATTCAAGTAAAAATCTAATTGCTGTTCATTAATGAGGAATGGAGAACTCTAAATTCTAGATCATAGGCTTGATTCTCTTCCCACTAAATACCAGGACTTCAATGATAAGAGGGAATTTTGGAAGTCATTAAGATTTTGGTGGGGAGAAAGATAGTGAATTCTGTTTTGAACATGTCAAACTTGAGTTACTCATAGGTTGACTTTCAGATGTATAAGAAGCAGTTGGAGATGTGTGACTATAACTCAGCAGAAAGATCTCTCTTTAAAGCTAGTTATATGGCTCTGAGAACCATCTTCATAGAGATGATAATTAAACTGGAGAGCTGATAATCTCATCAAGTGAGATTGTATAGAACAAAAGAGAAAGGACTCTAAGACAGAGCTTATCATAGAGATGATAATCAAATTTAAGAGATGATGATAAAGTGAAAAGAGAAGGAACCCTTAGAGCCTTGTGGATGTCTAAAATTAGTGGAATGACCTGGATGAAGAGCCAGCAAAGGAGACTATGAAAGAATATTCAGACAACCAGGAAAACCATTAAAGGGTGGTGCCACAATATCCGAAAGAGGAGAGAGTATACAGAAAGAGATAACGAACAATGTCAAAAGCTACAGCAAGATTAGGTATGACCAATCAATGCTAAGAAATAAGAATGGGAATGGAATATTGTAGATATAAAGAAGAGTAAGGTTAGTATGGCTGGATGATAGAGTGAGTGAAAAGGAGTAATATGCAATAAATTTGGAAAAAAAACTTGGAGATTGGCAATCAAAAACTTAGGAGTTTAATGAGCAAGAGAGTGATATTGTCAGAACTGTAATTGAGGATAATCAGTTTAATAGTTGTATAGATAGATGATAGACTCAAATGGAGAGATTTTGTATAGGAAGCTATTTTAATAGTCCAGGTGAGAATTATAAAGTCCTGAACTAGGTTGGTGACTTTACTCACAGTATAATTGTGATAAAATTACTCAGTAGTGAGGGCTAGGTAATTGGGTTAAGTGACTTGCCCAGGGTCATATAGCTAGGAAGTGTCTGAGGTCAGATTTGAACTCAGGACCTCCCATCTCCAGATGTGGCTTTCTATCCACTGAGCCACTTTGCTGACACTAAAGATAATTTTTAATACTACATCTTACCCCAAGGGGCAGCTGGGTGGCTCAGTGGATTGAGAGCCAGGCCTAGAGACGGGAGGTCCTAGGTTCAAATCTGGCCTCAGACACTTCCCAGCTGTGTGACCCTGGGCAAGTCACTTGACCCCCATTGCCTACCCTTACCAATTTTCCACCTATAAGTCAATACACAGAAGTAAAGGGTTTAAAATTTAAAAAAAAAATACTACATCTTACCCCAAATGAATGTTGAGACAAGGTATCCATAGGAAATGAGTAGAGGAAATTTGAGGTGGGTCCTACTGAGTCAAGGTGGTCCTGATGATAATGTTAATAACTTCATGATTTTTCATTTCTTTTTCCTCAGTACTCTACTTTCTATTCTCACTTTTCTCTTAGTGCTTGCATTCTTTCAAAGGGCTTTCTTTTTCCTAAACTGATAAAAACCTGCCCTCCTCTCTTTTTTTTCTATAGTCACACCCCTCCCCTTGTTAATGGTGACCATTTCCAACCTATTTTTATCTAACAACCTATTTTGTCACCAACATCTGTTGTCCACAATTGCTGCCTTTTACTTCTGGTTTCAGACAGTCATTGAAAGCCCTAGCAAGGAGCCTATTTGTTTTATCCATTATTTACAACTGCAGTTTCTTTACTAAATCCCTACCAGTCCCTCTGCCAAGAACCTGTGCTCTGGTCAGCTGTACTATCTCATTCACCATAGCTGCAAAGTGTGTTCTCTTTTTGTTCCATATTTTGTTCAGAAGAATATCTTGCTCAGGGAAATAATTTGCCAATTAAAGTTATGTCAGAAGAGGGAAATGTGGAATTTATAGCAACTGACTGCACCAGATTGACTAACTCTGTAGACACAAACATTATTGTTTCCAAGGCATGGAACATAGGAGAGAAGGATGTTACTGACCACTTCTTCAAAATAATTCTTAGTGAAATAAATATACTTGGGTCACCTGAGATTTTTTTCCCAGCACTAGAGAACATTATTCTCAAAGATTTCAATTGGATACCACAGACATATGACTCCTTTTTCTTTTTTAATTGATATATTTAAATTTTTTCTCACATCATTTTCTTTTTTTAGAATATTTTTCCATGGTTACATGATTCATATTATTATCCTCCCCTCTTCCCTCCACCCTTTAGGAGCTGACAAGCAATTCCACTGATTTATACATGTCTTATTACTCAAAACCTTTTCCCATATTATTCATATTTGTAATAGAGTATTCTTTTAAAAGCCACAACCCTAAATCATATACTCATATAAGCAAGTGACAAATCATATGTTTTTCTTTTGCATTTCTGTTCCCATAGTTCTTTCTCTATATGTGGATAGCATTCTTTTTTGTAAGTTTCACAGGATTGTTTTTGATCATTGCTTTGCTATTAGTAGCAGAATCAGTTATATTTGATCGTTTCACTTCCTGTGTTCAATGTTCTCCTGGTTCTGCTCATTTCACTCCACATCAGTTCATGGAGGTCTTTCCAGTTCATATAGAAATCAAGCAGTTCATCATTCCTAATAACACAATAGTATTCCATCCCCATCAAATACCACAATTTGTTCAGCCATTCCCCAATCGAAGGACACCTCCTTGTTTTCCATTTTTTTTGCCACCACAGAAAGCTGTGGATTTTAAAATTAATATTCAATACCTCCAAAGTATAATATTTATAAAGATTTATTAATATTTAACTAGAGAACTAGAGAACACAGGGAACATTCTCCACTCACCTCACATGGAAGAGAGATCTAGGGCAACAAGGACAGGTCACCACTCAATTCACATGGAAGAGAGAGCTTAGAGGGGCGTTACCCAAAACTTATATATAATCATGCAAAAGATTCATGTAAACAGAAAGGAAAAGGAGTTGTGGGTAATACAGAAAGGAATTTGGGGCAATGCAGTTCCAGGGGTTCAAGATTTTCCAACTATACAAAGCACAGCTATAAATATTTTTGTATAAACATTTTTTAAAAATCTCTTGGGGATACAAACCCAGTAGTGGTATGGCTGAATCAAAAGGCAGGCAGTCTTTTAAAGCCCTTTGTGCATAATTCCAAATTGCCTTCCAGAATGGTTGGATCAATTCACAATTCCACCATCAATGCATTAGTGTCCCAATTTTGCTACATCCCCTCCAACATTTATTATTTTCCTTTGCTGTCATATTGGCCAATCTGTTAGATGTGAGGTGGTACCTCAGAATTGTTTTGATTTACATTTCTCTAATCAGGAGGAATTTAGAATGCTTTTTCATATGATTATTTATAGTTTTGATTTCTTCATCTGAAAATTGCCTATTCATTTCCCTTGACCATCATATGACTCCATTTTTAACTCTATTATCAATTCACAAAATGGGACTTCAGTGACTATCTAGTCTAACAGGTACCCAAAAGGATTTCCCACCATAATATACTCAACAAGAGGGTCACTTAGGCTCTGAGTTATCCTCAGGTATCCTCTCCTTTTTCAGGAGAACCTCATCCCAATGATGAGTTTATAGGAATGCATATCTTCATTTTCAATTTGCAGTGTACCTTTCTATAAAGAGAGTAAGTAGTAGATTATAGGGTGATTGGTCTAGAGCTATAAGGGGCCTTTGATGTCACTGTATCAAACATTTTTTAATAGGTGAGGAAACTAAGACAGAGAGAGGCTAAGCAACTTAGCAAGGATTACATAGATAATGTATTTTTTTTATTTAAAAAAAAGGAATCAAACTTAGGGCTTCCTGACTCAAAGTTATTTTTGGTTTGTTGTGCCATCTAGCTGCCCACTGGTACCTCAGAGCAAGGATTAGAATAGAGTACTAGATCTGGAGTCAGAAAGTTGTTGTTGTTTAGTTGTTTTTCATTGGTGATCAACTGGGAAGGACTAAACTATTATCAGCAAAATAGGGTCCCAAGATAACCCCAAGAGATTCATGGTGAAAAATGCCATCTACAACCAAAGAAGGAACTATTGGAATCTTATTACAGATCAAAGCATGCCATCTTTCACTTTCTTTCCTTCATGAGTTTTTTTTTATTGTGTGATTTTATTTTTATGTATTTTTATTTTATGTGTGTTTTCATTTTGTCTTCTGCCATGGTATGGGAAATATGGAAACAAGTATTGCTGGACTATTTACCATGTCAGGGAGGGGAGGAGAGGGAGGAAGGAAGGGAGAGAATCTGAACTTCAAAATGCCAGAAAACAATTATCAAAATTTGTTTCTACATGTAATCAACAAAATTAAGAAGTTAATAAAACATTTTGCATGTAGGCTATACAATATAAGTTCATTGTTAACTTTATTTCATAGAGGAAAATAGAAGCACAGCAAAGTTAAATGACTTGTCCAGAATCATATAGCTACTTGGAGGTGCAACTAGATTTAGAATCCAGAATATATAACCTATTATACTATATTACCAAGTATAAAGGTCATCTCATGATAGGAAATATCTTTTCTGTTGTCTAGGAAACCTTCTTTACATTTATTTGTTTAATCATTCATTCATTATTTCATCACTATAGGGAACTCCCTGCAAGGAAATTGCCTCCACCATCAGCAACATTCCTATAACTTATATGGTCAAAAGAAAGAAAGGATGTGTTAATGAAGAAGAAAAGGTCAACACCAATTAAAGAACATGATATAATAACTGCTTACAATTCTATAGCACTTTATACCCATAGCGTTTACATATGTGATCTCCCTTAAGACTTATCATAATACTATGAGAAAAAGAATCAGTTATTATCTGAATTTTAAAGCAAAAGTGACTGAGGCTCAAAGAAATTAACTAACTTGTCCATTTCAGACTTCAGTTTTGACCTGGGTTCCCTATCACTGTGCTTTATCTATGGAAGTAGAAGCTCAGAAAAATATGGTAGGAAGTCTGGCATCATCTGCAGGAGCTGTTTTTTATGGTTTATCACCATTATTAGTTTGTTCTCCTTTTCAGTGGGGCTAAGGTAGGAAGAATCCAATGGCAAGTCATTATCCTGAGGTGGATAAAAAGACTGTTTTTTGTATTTGAATGAAAGTACTACAATGTAAGTTCATCCTTTGTAGGCTCACTAAAAGCATCTTTGGCATAACTCCAGGAACGAATAGGACAACAGGAATAATGTGTATCTCTGCCTATTCCCACATGGTTCCGAGTTCCTTGGCCAGCTCCTCGTTCTTTGAAAGCTGTTTGTTCCAAGAAGCTTGGAGATTAGGAGTATTTTGGATGGGGGATGTATTAAGAATATCGTTCTTAAGTTTTTATGAATCAGTGGTATGTCTGGATGATCACAGGCAGCAGCAATTTAGTTTTTAATAACGGTCCAAAAAAGAAAAAGAACATTCCCCATCAATTGGGGACTGGCAAAGCAAGTTGCTGCATATGATTGTGATGGCATGCTACTGCACCATAAGAAATGACAAACAAGTTAATTTTTGAAAAACGTGGAAAGACATTCATGGAATTATGGAGTGGAGCAGAACTAAGAGAATATGATACCCAGCAACAGAAATATCATTTGAAGAATGACTTGTATATGTCCACCTCCAGAAAAAGAATTAATAAAAATAATTAAGACAGTTTTATTTATATGTATATCTTTTTGTTAAAATGCTTTCTCTAATGGGAGGAGGGTTGGAAGAGAGGAAGGGAGTTCATTGGTATTTAAATGTACCAAATAAATTAATTTAAAATATAAAGGTCCAGGTCCAGTAGAATTTACTGGTTGGTTTCTTCAGGATGTTTTGAGGGCTGTCTATATGTATAGTATATGAATTTTTTGTTTCTCAGCCTATGACAGATAGCAAGATTCTGATGTAAAATTCTAAGCACCTAATCATGTCTTGCTATGTATTTGGTAGGTGCTATTTTTGTTTCTTTTTCTTTTCTTTTTTTGAAAGTCTTGCCTTCTGTCTTAGAAACCAAAACCAGTACAATGTATTGGCTCCAAGGCAGAAGAGCAGTAAGGGTTAGGTAGTGGGGGTTAAGTGATTTGCCCAGGGTCACATAGCTAGGCAGTGTTTGAGGCCAGATTTTAACCCAAGACCTTCAATCTCTAGACCTGGTTCTCAATCCACTGGGCTACTGCGCTATGCCCAATGCTATTTTTTTTCAACCTGAAGTGATGTATTGTACTGTATCTATTTTTGCCTTAGACGATTTACATGGGCTCCTTAAGGATAACATTTCTGTATTTCCTTTTGGCAATGATCTCATTCTAAATGACCATCATAAGCCCTTCTGTTTCCACAAACAAATCCATATGATTGCCATTATTCAATGTCCCTTTTGTCAGCCTCATGTTTATGGAGTTCATGGGAATGTTTACCCATGGAAAGCCTTTTGATTCCCCTCTTGGATCTTAGTAATTTCATAGCTTTCGTCCACAGGAAATCCACCATTGGCTACATTTGATAAATCCAACTGCATATAATTGTTATAAGCCTTTCTTATTGCTTAATAATCGGTCTGCTCATTTCAAAAGTATCCCTTAAGGTTTTTTACCTGTTTGTTATGTGCTTCTTCCTCTTCCTCCTCTTCATCATTATTTTCTTCATCTTCTTTGTCTTCCGCTGTTTGTTGATAATCATTGTTTACATTTATACAACTTCAAAAAAAAATTTACCTTCTACCTTAGTATTAATTTTAAGATGGAAGAGTGCCAAAGAATGAGGCAATTGGGATTAAGTGACTTGCCCAGGGTTACATAGCTAGGAAGTGTCTGAGGCCAGATTTCAACCCAAATCCTCCCAACTTGACTCCTGATCTGGTGCTCTATTCACTATGCTACCTTGCTGCCCCCATTTATATACATTTTTTAAGACTTGCAAAATGTTTCTATATATTATCTCAACTGACACTTACAACAACTCTGTTGAAAAACTGTTATCATTATCCCCATCTTGCATATGAGAAAAACAAGGCTCAGGAAAGGTAAATAATTTGCCCACTGTCACACAGTAAGCATTTGAAGGGTAATTCAAAAGCATATCTCCTTCACCCTGAGTCCAGCGCTTCATCTATGATGCCAAATTTTCCTTTTGGCTTAACATTTACACATTAACTGTTTACAGTTTATTTGCTACCTGTTGCCAAATCCATAAGTAAGTGTTGACAATAGCTTTGTGGAATAGATAAAAAACATATTCATATGGAAGAGAATTTCTGATAGCCGATGACTTCATTTTACATATCAGGAAACTGAGGTCCAGAGATGTGAAATGACTTGTTCCAGGTCATTCAGTTAATAAATGACAGACCTGAGATTCAAATTCAGCCCTCCAGAATACAAATCCAGCAACCTTTCCACTTCACTGCTGCTCTCTGCCTTCTATTAAGCAACAATATTGATGATTTCAGTAGTTATTCTATGTCAGGATCATGGCTTCTTGTGAATAACAAGAAAAAGCCACTAAGGGGACAACCAAAGCAGTTTCCATTCAGCCTTTGAACTTTTGATAGTCAGAGCTCCCGTTTAGCTATAGTCATCAGAGTAACTAGAACTTGTAATCAAAAGGTACATTTATAGTGAACTGAAAGAGAATTCAAATACCATCCTATCCAACTGATAGTGGTCTTAAAAATAGTTTTGCAAATAGTTTACTTGAATCTATATCTTTCATAAATCAGAAGTAATGTCCATAGTTATATTAATCATGGCTGAGAATTTAGCCAAAGCTAGTGATCAGGCTGATGAAAAAGTTATTTCAAGGTAAGAACTCTGTGACTTCAAAATTAAAGCATTTACAAAGGTCCTTGAACTCTGAGGAGCTATTTCCTATGGCATCTGGGCAAATGGTCTTTTCTAAGATATATTCCTCTGAAATATAGCCTTAAATATTGGCACCAAGAAAATATGTTCTGTCCTTGTATGCCTGGGAGAGAAGAGACTTTTGGAGGGATTCTGTTAGTTTGTGTTTACCTGTAGGAGTCAAGAAGGAGTTAAGAGTCTGGTCCTAAGGGTATTAGCTAGTTATAAGAAATAGCCTCCCAAATAGACAAATTAAGCCTTTGATTTATGGAATTCTGAACCTTCTGTTTCTCTAACACAAGTGGAAAACCCTACAGGAAGAAAAGAAAATTCTTTCATATTTTATTTGGGAAAATTTTCCATTTGGACAGGTCACTATCATTCTGATCTTAAATTTCCTCTATACGTATGTTCTGTCTGGAAAGCCATATTTTAGGGAGGATATTGATAAATCGAAGGCCAAACAGAGTGGGATAACTAGGATGGTCAAGAATCCTGACTGCCTGAAATATGAGAAATGGCCAAAGGAACTGGTGAAGAAGAGAATATTTGGTAAGATGGAGGGTTGTGGCAATTATCTTTAAGAATTTAAGGAGAGGGCACCTAGATGGCTCAATGGATAGAGAATCAGGCCTAGAAATGAGAGGTCCTAGGTTCTATTCTGACCCCAGATACATCCTAGCTGTGTAATCCTGGGCAAGCCACTTACCACCCATTGCCTAGTCCTTATTGCTCTTTGGCCTTGGAATTAATACACAGTATTGAATCTAAGATGGAAGGTAGATTTTTTTTAAAGTATCTAAGGGCAGTCACATGGAAAAATTATTCTAGTATCACAAAATTTCTAAATTGGAAGAGAATTTAAAGGCTATCTTATCCGACCAATATCTGAAAAATAATCTCTTGTCCAACATATACCTCAAGTGGTCAGCCACCCTCATGTGAAAGTTTCAAGAAAGGCAAAATTCAACCCCTTTTCCTCACTCATTTGCCAGTCACTCCATTCCAATTTTGTATAACTCCAAAATGTAAGGGTTGAAGCCTAAATTTGCCTCTCTACAATTTTGACCAGTGCCTTAATAGTCTTGCCCTCCCACACCAAGTGGAGGAAGTCTACTGCCCCTTTCCATCTAACAATCCTTCAAATATGGGGAAGCACTTCTCAAGTCCCATTCCCATCCCCATGTTTCCCTATCTTAAGCTAAGCCTCCCCAGTTTCTTAAATCCAAGTTTATTTGTCATCAATTTTAGATCTTTCACCATCACAGCCCCTCAGTTCTGGACCAATTCCAGCTTGTAAATGTTCTTTCTAAGGTCATGGGGAACATTGGCTTTCAGGGCACTTACAATTGTGCTCTGCCTGCTATGTATCAATGAGTTGCTTCATAAGCTCTCTCTCAGAAGTACATGATGATGTATAATGATGGTGAATCATTCCTCACATAAGAGCATGTGTAGTATTCTGTGGCTGATTCAGTTTACCAAATGGTGATCAAAAGCTTTCTCATTGATGACTGAGCCCAAGTTAAAAATGCATACACATGTCTCCAAGGAAGGGAACAAAAGTCTTTCTCTGCACTGGCTTTCAGGTTAGGAGGAAAAAGACTTTCTTTGGACCCAAGGTGCTGAAGAAGGAGCATTGGGCTCTTTCTCTTATTTAATCACTATGTTCCTGTGAATGCATGGTACTGATATTTCTTCACTCTGTTTTGTTTTATTTTTTCCTGATGATTAGGTCAATGAGATCCTAAGACACAACAGAGACTTAAGAGACTGAAAGGGTTAGGACAGCCTTTAGGTTTGTTTTTTTCCTCTTTGTTGAGGCAGCTGTTTCACATCAGCTAAACTTTCAAAAATGGTAATATTTGAGGGGGCAGCTGGGTAGCTCAGTGGAGTGAGAGTCAGGCCTAGAGACAGGAGGTCTTGGTTCAAACCCGGCCTCAGCCACTTCCCAGCTGTGTGACCTTGGGCAAGTCACTTGACCCCCATTGCCCACCCTTACCAATCTTCCACCTATGAGACAATACACCGAAGTACAAGGGTTAAAAAAAATGGTAATATTTGAGACCAATATCTTTTCCTTTTCCCATTTTCTTTATTTCATTTTTTCTTTCCTTTTCCTTCTTTCCCTTTATCTTTTTTCTTCTTTCCTTTTTTAACCTTCTTTCCTTCCTTCCTCCCTCCCTTTCTTCCCTCCCTCCTTCCTTTCTCTCTCTCTCTCTCTCTCTCTCTTTCTTTCTCCTCTTTATTTCTTCAATGGTTCATTTGAATAGGTCAGGTCAATTCATCATTATTTTCTCTTCTAATTTAGTGCTGATTTTGATTTTGACTTTCTTTCTTAGTAGTTAATTGCCTGCACACAGACAGCTCATGGAACTAGATAATATTTCTGGCAATGTGATTTTACTGGACATTTGAGTCATTTTTGGAACTAAGGACATTATGAAACCCTGACTATGAAAGACACAAAGAAGCTAATTTCCAAGAAGTATTTATTGAATCTAAGAGATATACCAAGAAGTTAAAAAACAAACCCAAGAGCTGCCCCAAACCATCCATTTCAACAATTTCTCAAAACTCTCATAAGCCTTAAACAAATAACTTAACTACAGCTTTGTACATCTCTATGGTTTATATGACATTAATTCTCATCACTCAGCATAGTTGAAAAACTCTTTCACCTGCAATTTTATGCCAAAGCAACATTAGCCTGCTTAGCAAACTTCCTGAATAAAGATGACATAATGGGGAATGTTCCTTCAGCAGCAATATGAGGCATCATTCCATGACACATCTCCTTGAAAACTAGTTGAAATAAAGTTCAAGGGTTTAGCTTTCCCCAGGTACATTTGTGAGACTAATAACTATTGACATTTGCACTTAAAAATTGTTTTCAAGGTATTTTAAATACTCTACAAGTCATTCTCCAAACACCTACTACGTATCATTATCTCATTCAATCCTCATAGCAACTGGGTAAGCCAAGGATTATATTTTTGATTATAAATTTAATCAGTGAGTAAACAGTTAAAGGTGATTCCAATGACTTTCCCCTGGTCATACACTAGTTTTAATCCCTAGAAGTGGGATTCAAATTCAGGTTTTTCCTCACTTCGTGTTCAGAATTCTTCTTACTGAGATCGGGACCTTGAAAAAACCTTAGATGTAATTTAACTTCACTCCCTCACAATCTTAATACTTATAACTTTTGGGAAACCCTGCCTCTTACTATGTGCATGTGTGATATTGAGAAAGTCATTTAACTTTTGGGTCTCAATTTCTCCATCTATAAAATGAGAGGATTAGATTAGATGGTCTCTATATGGTTCCTTTTGTCTCTAAATCTATGATTTCTAGAACTGTATTTTTAGTATCCTACATACAGTGTTGGACATAATAGTATGAAAATATATCTAATGGCAATTAAGCATAGCAATATCAAAATTTCACTTCCATATTCTTTTGATTTCCTAATTTTGGCATGATCTGATTAACAATAGGACAAATTGAGAAGGAAGGAAAGTCGAGTCAATCAGAACAATTCTACATTGTCCTCTATTTTTAAACTCCTCATTCTCTTTTCCTATCTCTACTCAGACCTCACCCCAGTCCTGGTTTTCTCCCATCATTTGCTTCCTCTGTTCCTATTGAACAGAGTTGGTAGAAATAACCAAGATGACTTGGTACACTATAAATTTATATAATCTCATCTCAGTTGGGTGCTCACTCCAAGAAGGTAATTTTCATTTTATCTCTAATTGATTCCCTATCTCACTATAGACAGAAACCCTTTCAAACTTTCTCTTCTTTACTTGAGCTTCCCTCACCCTCTCAGTTAAAGATCTTGCCTCTTGCTTAACTGAGAAATTTAAGGTCATTAACCAAGAGCTCCCTCTTCTCATCTTCTCTTCATCTCAAAACCCCTTGACATCATCCCCCAATATTTTTCCTCTAATATTTGAGGAGGCCGGCCTTCTCATTGCCTACATGTGCCCTTGAATCTATTCTCTCTAACCTTTTTCAGCAGATTATGCCCTCTATCATCCCTCCCTTGTTCTAATCTTCACCCTCACCTGTCTACTGCTTCTTTTCCAATTGCCTCAAACATGCCCAAGTCTCCTCCATCTTTTCTAGCTATCTTCTTATATCTCTCCTCATTTTCTCAGCTAACCTCCTAAGAAAAGCTCTCTGTACATATTTCTTCCATTTCCTACCCCCTCTCTTACTACTCAATCCTTTGCAATCCGGTTTCCAACTTTAGTATTCCATTTTCCCCAAAGTTACTCATTGCCTCTTAATTGCAAAATTTGATGATCTTTTCTCAGTACTGAACTTTTCTCTCTTTATCATTTTTCACTGTTGAAAACCCTCTCTTTCTAGATATTCTCTCTTCTCTGGCCTTTCATGATATCTCTCTCCTAGTTGTCTTCCTGACTGACTGCTCCTCAGTATTCATTTTTAGTTCATCCTCTATCACACACCCCTAAGCCTTCAATTGTGAATGTTCTCCATGACTCTGCTCTGGGACCTCCTCTTTGCTTTCTCCACATGTCTCAATGCCCTTATCAACTCTCATGGGTTTAATTCTAATATCTATGTAAATTATTTATATATCTCTATATTTGTCCCTGGTCTTTCTCCTGAACTTTGGTTCCCACAATACCAACTGCCTATTTAACATTTCAAATTGTACACCGCAAGATAAATTCAGTGTATCTGACTTCATTATCTTTCCCCATCCCCACTACCTAAATATCACCTCTCTTCCAAACTTGTACACTTCCACTGAAGCCATAATTATTCTTCTAATTTCCCAGGTTCCTTGGTTTTATTTTTAATCTCTCATTCTCCTACACCCCACACATCCTACCAGTTACCAAAGCTTGGCATTTCTATCTCCACAACACTTCTATCATTCAACCCTTCTTTTCATTCATATAGCCATCACCTTATTTCAGACCCTGATCACTTCTTACCTGGGCTGTTTCAATGACTTTCTACCTAGTTCTTCTGCCTCAAGTCATTCTCTGTCTTAATCCATCCTCTACAAAGTAGCCAGAATGATTTAACTTAAGTGCAAGTATAACCATGTCATTGCCTACTCACTAAGCAGAGTGCCCCTCTGATCAAATACGAACTGCTCTTCTTGGCTTTGAATGTCTTTGATAACCTTAGCCTGTCTTTGTAGCATTGTTATTTGCCACTCTCCTGCTTGCACTCTCCATCCAAAGCAAACTTAGCATCTCTCTTTTCCTCACACTTGGCATTCTACCTCCTGATTCCCTTCATATTGGCCATTCTCTTTGCCTATAATGGACTCCTTCCCCCTTTCCGTCTCATAGATTCCTTCTTTTCCTTGAAAGAGAGAGCTAACACGATACCTTTTATCAAATCCTATTATCCTACCCCCAACAGCTAATAGCCTTACTTAATTTTGCATAGATTTATTCTTTAATGAATTCTATTTCTAAGTTACTAAATATACATTTGACCAACTCATAGTGGTCAAAGTTAGCCTCATAATGTTGGTTGAAGGTCAGCTGGTCAAATGTCCAAACTCGAAATGAGGTATATCACATTAAACTTACCGTTATCTGTATTAGCTGATATATTTAGTCCTTGAGGAAGCTATGAATACATACATTTGATCCAAAATAATTTATGTATGTCGTGTTAAATTTACCATTATCAGACCATTGTCTGGAGGCCTTCAAGCAAGAGCAATATGATTACTTGTCAAATATATCGTCGAGGGAATATTTGTTCCATATCAAGTTGAACTAAATGACCTATGAGGTCTCTTTCAACTTCAAAATTCTATGATTTTGTGATTCTTCAGGGACATATTAGAACAGTATTTTATGGAGAGTTCTTCTTGGACACGTTACACATGCATATTTGAATGTCAGAAAGGGCAAAACTCAAAAATGATTGTTTCTTTAAGTCTTTGATGGAGCATTATATAATACAATACTGGTCAGTTTGCCATTGACTTTTCCTCTGCCCTAGCTTGGGTGAATATTAAATACAGCTGGGGAAAGCAGCAAGCAATAACAGAACACACATAGAGCTGGCCTGCTTGCTTTGTCCCTTGACAGAGAGAGTTGCCAATAGAATTCCAACCTATGATTTTTTAGTTTGAGTTGGATGGACTAAATTTGTTATTGAGTGTGTGATATGTATGCCAGTCTTTGGTTTCCTATTTATTAAAAGGACTTTTTGAAAGTATCAATATTTCTTAAAGTCTAATTATTTATTTCATAGAGTTAGTAAAAATCTTTGGTTTTATTTGTTTAAAAACTGATTGTGTTATAAACATGTTTAGGTATTCAAAAGAAATATAAGACATAAAAAAACCTGATAAATGATATCATCAAGGCAAACTAAATCGAGATTATCTTTAAATAAAGACAAAACTCAAAACTCCAAGGAGTAAGAGAAGTTGTGAGGATCTTTTGAACATAGAGGGGAAAAACTGAGTTTGCTGAGAGCTTGCAACAGCTTGTAGAGATAGTGGAGAAGATAAACTCCATTATTAAGAGGTTAAAGATATAAATTAAGTTCTACAAATGCATTATGTGCTTGGTACTTTTTTACTTTTTTATTTTATATTACAATGTTCTAAAAGCACCATATGGCTCCAAATCATGAAACATAACAACATCCAAAGAATTAAAAATGAATATCACCCAAAGGACAATGGAGAAGAATAGCCTGTAATACACTATAAAAGGAATCATAGAGTAAAACATTTTTATCAAAGAAATATATAAGCAGAAAAGATAGACTAGTCATTCAAAGATAGTCTGTGGGGTCCATTGATTTTTCTTATAATATCAAGGGAAGGAAAGAAAGCCCCACCTACCCAGCACTTTCAGTAGATTTTCTGTAGGGAACTTAGGGAAGAATGTAGGCAGGAGATGCATAGACATGGATGGGTTAAAGAATACAATACTGGAAGGACTTCTTGTATTATTAAAATCACAGATTCATTGGAAAGTTTTGAGTACTTTATGAGATGTATTATCTCTGGGTGGGGATACAAAATTTTATTAGAACATAGTCCTTGCCCTCATATGATTTATAGTCTAATAAGGAGAGAAGACAAATGTGTGGAATGGAAAGAAACATCATTAACCTTCCCAAAAGATTTATGTATGAATTCCAGCTCTGTCACTTATCAGAGGTAGAACCATGGGCAGCCTCTGTGTCCTCATCTAGAAAGGGGAGTTAGTAGCTTACACTGCCTACTTCACAGGACTGTTGTGAGGAAAATGCTTTGTAAACTCTAAAGTGCTACATGAGTCATTGTCATTATTATGTAATATTTATTAGAGTAATCTCAGGTAAAGGAGCAATGAAACTCTTTACTGGGGTGGTGACAAAGAGGACAAAGATGCAAAAAGATGATGCAGATGTAGAATCTTCCCCACTTGAACTCATTGGATAGGAAAGGTCAGGGGAAGAAAAGAGTCAAAGATGAAAATAAAGTCTTGAACCTAGGAAGCTGGCTAAATGATATATGTAGTGCAAATAGGGTGCATGTCACTTCCTTCAAAATGAACACCTTCAATCCCTCATAACCCAGAGAGAATGTTATTCCTCTTTCTCCTCTTCCCTCTCTTATCAATCAACTAATGAAGTAGCCAAAGGGTTTGATTAAAGACAAACAGGGTTTATTGATTTCTAGGGTTGATTGGAAGGGATGGAGGATACAAGGTAGTCCTAACAGCTGCCTAGAGGAAGCTTCAGGTGGGGGAGGGAGGCAGGAACGTGAAACTGAGAAAGGATCTGCCTTAAATCAGCTCTCAAGTGGTTTTGTAATCAATGGGATTAGGAAAGTTGGATACAATGATTCAATAGATAATTTGTAACAAGGGTAAACCCTATTTGACTCTCTAAAATATCAAATTTAAAACTAACACTCCGATCTACCCTCCTTTCTAAATCTCACAGAAATTCAAGGCAGGGAAAATGAAGATGGGGAATAAGGGAGGATAGGGAGATTCAAAGAAAATAGTTAAGCTAACAATTTTTAAGAGAAAAACTGCAGAATATAGGACAGGTTTCAATCCAAAGAAAGAGCTCAGATTGACCCTTCTCCTCTCGATGCGCCCCCAGGGTCAACTGAACTTCCTCAAGATTCTAAACCCTTCTCAACAGTCTGAAATTCTGCAGTAAGGCTTTGCAGGGCTGACATGCACCCTATTTGCACTACAGATAATGTCATTGACAGAAGTCAAAAGGAGAAAGAGGGATGGGGTATTAAATAAAAATATTGTGTGATTGAAAAGGGGGTAGAGATTATTGAAAAGACGTTAAAGCTGAAGTCCAGGTTTTGGGTTCTCTACATCATAGCTTTTGCTTCCTTTGCTTCTAATTAGTTCTTGGCTCCTATGCTTCATCCAGAAACTCTTTGATACTTCTTCAGAAAGTCAGAGTTTAGGCATTTCCATGTCTCGAGTACACCTATGTTAGTCTCTTCTCCACAAAAGCCTATGCAAAGGAGCACATTGGGCTAGCTCCCAACTATGACAACCAATGTTGAGATTTAATCTCTTATCCTCATTGAGGTTTCAGTAGATCTACAAGTACCCATTAGATGTCTTAGGTCCTCTCACTGAGATTTCACTGGGAATATCTTTGCCCTCCAAGAGGAGACACAGTCACAAATTCAAATGATGGCTCCTCTCTTTCCCTAGGTAACCTGATTAAGTTTATCACACTCCCCTGCTCAGCTCTCTAAATTCTCTATAAATCTCTTGATGACAGGTTATTCTGTCCTCAACATTTTCCAGTTCTTTGGAATTCCTGCAGTTCCTATTTTGTGTCATTTGAAGGGTGCTTTTCAACACTATTCTCAATGTATTTTCTTTGTTATTTTATCCATTAATTGTGAAGAGGGACAAAAGGTCATTTGCTTTAGCTGTTGAGAGGCATTCTTTGGGTATCATATCAAAAGAAAAAAAATTTAATCAAAGGAGCACAGCTTCATAGCTTAGACCTTAATCTGCCTTAGTTTCCAGTTATTAAATTTTTGACTCTATTAATATACTGCTCTTCCTCATTATTTCTGATGATGTTTTGATTGAAGTTCAAAATATACCATTCCAACAAATCACTTTCCATCTAGCCTTCACTGCTATTCATTAGCCTATTGTCTTCACAAAAGGAGTTCATCATCAAACCCTATTCACTCATCTTAATGTAACACTTTGCAATGGTAAGGAAAGAGTAGAGTTTGGAATGTCATCAAAAAGTTTATGAAGTGTAACTTTGCCTGTGGACCAATTTAAGTAAATGTCTGGCAATTTAAAATCTGCATTTCAGAAGAGATCTTTTAATGTGTTGGACTATTATGGAGACAAAGGCACCGCTGGACAGAATTAATTTTCATTGGGGAAGAGACAAATGATAGAATTAAGGAACAATTCCTTATCTGCCTGAAGGTTCATTATGCTTTGTTTCCTTTCTTCTGTAGCTGTTTTGACATCACAGTTCAAATTTAGTCTTCTTCAGAAATAAACATGTCAGTATGGCGAGGACCTGTGATTTCATAGGTGGGAACTTGCTCTACCTCTGTACTCCTAGAGAGATATTCCAAAGGTTCAGAGACTTTTTCAGAATTATACAACTAGTAAATATCAGAAATGAAATTGTAACTTCAGTCCTCTGGCCTTCAAGTCAGCTTTTTTTTCACCATACCATCCTGCCTCTTTTGAAATAAATACTACAATATTTGGAAGGAAATACGCACTTACTAAATATGTACTATGTAGTAAACACTTTAAAAATTTATCTCCAGGGCAGCTGGGTTGCTCAGTGGATTGAGTCAGGCCTAAAGATGAGAGGTCCTGGGTTCAAATCTGACCTCAGACTCATATTAGCTGTGTGAGGCTTGGGCAAATCTTTTAACCTCCAATGGCTAATCTTTATTGCTCTTCTGCTTTGAAACCAAGGTACAACAGTGATTCTAAAAGGGAAAGTAAGGTTTGTTTGTTTTTTTTAAGAAGAGGAAAAAATTATCTCATTTGATCTTTACAATAACCTTTCTTTGTATTCCCAGCACTTAACACAATTCTTGGAATGTAGAAAGTCCTTAATATATACTGCTGATATACTGTCTGATTTATTATGAATTCAGATTAGCTTTTTTCTTAATTTCCTTCCCATCAAAATAAAAAAAAAATTGGATGTTAGATCCTCTTTAATTAAGGCCTTATTTATATTTGATACCAACTCCTTATTAATCATTTTCATTCTCTCACCCCCAGTTCAAAGATCATTTTTCTTACCAAAGGAAAAAAGAAACAAGATGAGAATTGAGTATCTATTTTCTTTCCATTGTCAATTATCATCATCCCATCCACTTTGAACCATGTCCTCTTTTAACTTCATTTTATCCCCCTAAAATTAAAACCAATTTTTTTGTCATCCTTTGCTTCCCTTGTTAGCTTGTGCTCATTGTGAGCTTTAGCATTTCTGCCATTGTTTTTATAGGATGGTGACACACTCACAATTATCTTCCGTTACCTAGCCTTGAATCCATCTTCTGTACATTTCTCTTTCAAAAACCTGAGTTGATTAATGAGTAACCTATACATCCACAAAGGTCTCCAGATGAATTCCATTTTTCCTCTTCATTGGAATTGTTTCTCTTTTGACTTCAGAATATTATTTTTGAGCATCTCCCATCCTTCTTGGCTAAGATCTCCATAAACTTAGGAATTATACTCATTTTCCCTCTAAACCAGTGTTTCTTAACCATTTTTGTGTTGTAGACTCTGTTGGCATTCTATTGAAATCTATAGACATCTTTTCAGAATAATTTTTAATATGTTTTATACATTACAGAGAAAACCAGCTATGTTGAAATAAAGATGTAATATTTTCCCATCCAAGTTCATGAACTCAAATGAAGAATCCTTACTCTAAACCATTTGACATCTGTTTTCCCAAAATCTTTTATGCATTTCAAATTAAGCTCAGATTTCCTGTCTTGATCCTAAATTCTAGGAGTGAGAGGTCACTTCCTACCAGGGTTTCCATAATTTCTACCCTAGCAACATCCCTTTTAGTGAGAATCAGAACTAGAATAGAATTTTCTTATGTTGGCTCCTATAACTTTTAAAGGATGAAATTATCACTAAAATAAGATGAGAGGTTATTAGCTACTTTGCTTTTGACAGAAAGAGTGCTCCAGCAGCTGATTGTATAACTGGAGTCATTTAACATTACTGTATCATCCCTCTGAGCCAGGATTGTGTAATCTGTTTCCCCAAATCCACACCTATTTCCTCTCCTTCTCAAAGTGATCTATAGTATATTCTAATGACAAAATCACTTTTGTATTCCCCTCCATTGACCTTCATCCAAATACTTTCCACAATGCTTCTCCTCTCTGGTTCCTGCATTTCTTCATGAGAATAGTTTCTCTTTGTTTTTTGTTTCCATTTGTTGAATTGTTGATTTTTTTTTAATTTTTATGTAGGGAATAACCATACATTTAATCAAGTTTAGTTGCAAGTCACTTCACTTTTACCTTTTCCAGCTTGACAAAATGAGCAAATTTATTTTGGACCCAGGACATAATCATTCCCAATAATGATGAATCTCCTCATATCTGATGTTGTAACTGGTCTTGATCAATTAAGATTTCCCTTGTATTCAGGGTTAACATGTGAAGACAAGTCTCATGCAGATCTTTTTTGTGAACCAACAGATCCAGTATGACGTGGCCTTTGATGATACAATAAGTAACTCTTCATTTTTTAACACAAGGCAGAAAGACCACTGCCTCCATGGAGTCCACATTATGTTCAATCATTATCAAACCCAACTGGACTTTTTTGTTTTATACCAAGGTAGTACCAGTGTTAACACTCACTTTTAGGACAGTTGGTCTATTAGTGGAAAAATCCTCCTTTCCTTCAGATTTCTGCTCAGCCTGAGTCAGTAGCCTTTGTTTCTTTTCTTACTTTGTTCTTGATGTGCATTGTGAGCTATTTTAAGCAACTGAGCAACTTTCTGAAGATCTAAAAGGCAACTAGGTAGTACAGTGGATAGAGCACTGGGAAGACTCATCTTCTTGAGGTCAAATCTGGCTTCACACACTTGGTAACTGTGTGACTCTGGGCAAATCACTTAACCCTGTTTGCCTCAGTTCTCCATTTTTAAAATGAGCTAGAGAAGAAAATGTCAAAATCAGCCCAGTATTTCTGCCAGGAAAACTCAAAAAGGAGTCACAGAGAGTAGGATATTACTGGAAAAAAAAATGATATCTAAGCCTAGGAAAATTGGTTAATTACTGCTGGCATTTTCAAGTGTTTATAAATAATAGACCTTTGACACAGTAGCCTTATGAATCAAGGCCATTTGACAAAGTGGGTGTGACCTATTTTGAGCTCAAAACCCTGACCAATGCCAAGTTCTTGGATCACTTCTCAAACAAAGGATTGACTACTTCCCTGCCTTCTGCTTTTTTTTTTTTAACAGCAGATTTCCCTTTGACCTTTTTCCCTTTGGGCATCTTATGTTAGCCAGGTTCAACCAGAAGAGGAGAGATTTCCATTTATTTTTTTTTAATTTAAGTTTATTTATTTGTTTGTTACATTGAAATACTACCTTTCTCCCATTAGAGGAGGCATCATTTGACAAAAATAAAATTGTATGTATACATAAAGCTATATCATTTCTATTTATTAGCTCTTTCAATGGAGATGGACATACCCAAGTCATTCTTCAAACAATATTTTGTTGTTGCATGCAATGTTCTCTTGTTTCTGCTTGTTTCACTCAGCTTACTTTCTTAATATAAGTGGCACAGTGGATAGATTTTTGGGGTCTGGAGTCAGGAAATCTGAGTAAACATCCAATTTCAGATACTTACTAGATGTATAATCCCAGGCAAGTCATTTAAACCTCTGACTACCTTAGGATCCTCAATTGTAAAATGGTTATAATAATAAAATCAGAGCTGTTGTGAAGATCAAATAAAAAAAAATGTGTAAAATACCTAACAGTGCCTGGCACATAGCAGGCAATTTATAAATTTTTGTTTCTTCCCTCCCTTCCTTACTTCCTTTCTTCCTTCTTTCCTTCTTTTATCTTTTCTTCCTTCCTTCTCCACTTCCTTTTATCTATTCCATTTCTTTTTTCTTCAGTTTTTAAAATTTTTTTCAGTTACATGTAGAAACAATTTTTGATGATTGTTTTCTGATATTTTGCAATTCAAATTTTTCCATCCCTTCTTTCTCCCTTCCCTGAAGTAGTAAATACTCTGATGTAGGTTTTATTATTACTTGCATATAATTTGTATTTATTATTTTGTATTTGTATTACTTTGTATTAATTTTTTGTATTTATTATTACTTGCATGTAATGTATTTCTGTATTACTTATTTCATGATAGAAGACATATCACACATACAATAGAAATCTCATGAAGAAAATGCAGTGCAAGATGGCATGCTTTGATCTGCATTCAGATCCAACAGTTCCTTCTTTGTGGATAGCACTTTGATCATGAGTCCCTTGTGATTTTCTTGGAGATACGCTTTGCTAAGGTCATTGTAAAATATTTTCGTTACTATATACATTGTTCTTCTAATTCTGCCCACTTCACTTTGTATTAGTTGATATAACTCTTTCCAGATTTTTCTGAACTCATTTTGTTCATCATTTCTTATGACACAATGGTATGCCATTGCAACCTTATACCACAGCTTGTTCAACCATTTCCAAAGTGATCAACAATCCCTTAGTTTCTATTTCTTTGCAATTACCAAAAGAACTGCTAAAAATATTTTGACACAAGTAAGTACTTTCCCCTTATATCTGATTTCTTTGGGATATAGACCCAGTAGTGGTATTGCTGGAGTAACAGGTATGCAGAATTTTGTGGCCCTTTTACCTTGGTTCCATATTGCTTTCCAGAATAGTTGGATCAGTTCATAGTTCTACCAACAGTGTACTGGTGTCCCAATTTTTTCACATTCCCTCCAACATTTCTCATTTCTATTTTTAGTAATGTTAGCCAATTTGACAGGTATAAGGCAGTATCTCAGAGTTGCTTTAATATGCATTTCTCTAATCAATAATGAGTTGGAGCATTTTTTTCATGTTAGCATGATTAGTTTTAATTTCTTCCTCTGAGAACTGAGAATATTCATATCCTTTGTCCATTTTTCAATTGGGAAATACTTATATTATTATAAATTTGGCTCAGTTCTCTATATATTTGAAAAAAATGAGACTTTTGTTAGAGACCCATGCTATAATTTTTCTCCAAAATTTTCTATTTCCCTTCTCATCTTAGTTGCATTGTTTTTGTTTGTATAAAAACTCTTTAATTGAATACAATAAAAATTATTCATTTCATTTTTGATAATGTTCTCTATTTCTTGTTTACTTATAAATTCTTTCTTAATTCATAAGTATGATAGATAAACTTTTCCATATTCCCCCAATTTATTTATGGTGTGACCCTTATTTCTAGGTCAAGAAATCATTTTTATTTTTTTATTATTTTTTTATTTTTTAAAAAAATTTTCCATGGTTACATGATTCATGTTATTACTTTCCCCTTCACCCCCCTCATCTCTCTCATAGCTGATGCACATTTCTACTGCTTTTAACATGTGTCATCTATCAAGTCCTATTTCTACATTATTGATAGCTGCATTGGTATGGTTGTTTCAAGTCTACATTCCCAATCATGTCCGCATCAACTCATGTGTTCAAGCAGTTGTTTTTCTTCTGCGTTTCCACTCCTGTAGTTCTTCCACTGAATGTGGATTTTTTATTTTTTCTTGGAGTATGGTGTGAGATGTTGGTCCATGCCTAGTTTCTGCCATACTGATCTATAGTTTTCTGAGCAGTTTTTGTTAGATAGTGAGTTCTTTCTGAACTTCTTCCAAGGGAAAACACAGGTCTCAGTAGAAAGGACAGGTATAGGAACTCCACCAGGATATTTGGCAGCCACTCCTACCAGGTGCTTGTAGACAGCAAACCCCCAGAAAGCAAGATGAACAACTGCTGAGTTCCAGCTCAATCCCTCTTCTCCAACATTCCAGAATCTTTCCCCATACATTTGGCCTCAGCAGACCATCACCTCTTACTATATAACCCTCTCTTCCTTATAACAATATTTATTTTTCATTAATTCCCTTGATATCCTTGGTCATTTGTTCTTCCAAAGGAACTTTGTCATTTTTTCTACTTTTATAAAATATTTGGGTAGTTTGAGATGACAATGAATAGATATTAATTTAGTTAGAATTATAATTTTCACTATATTGGCTTGGCTTGTATATGAGCAGTTAATTATTTTCCAAACGTTTAGGCCAGGCTTTATTTGTGTAAAGAGTGTTTTATGGTGGTGTTCATATAGTAATTGGGTTTGTTTTGTTAGATATTGCCCCAGATATTTTATATTGCCTTGAGTTATTTTTAAGAAAATTTCCTTTTCTATCTCTTATTGAACTTTGTTGGTGGTAAATAGAAATTCCAGTAATTTATTTGGGTTTATTTGTACACTGCAACTTTGCTAAAGTTATTAATTATTTCTATTAGTTTTTTGGTTGATTTTCAAAGATTCTCTAGGTAACCATAGGATCATCTGCAAAGAGTAATAGCTTTGTTTTTTCATTTCCTATTCTAATTCCTTCAGTTTATTTTGCTCATTTTTGCAAAAAAAAAAAAAAAGCAGAAAAATAAACTGAACAATCAAAGAACTCCTTAAGAAAAAGGCCCCAGGGCCAGATGGATTCAAAAGTGAATTCTACCAAACATTCAAAGAACAACTAACTCCAAACTACATGAACTATTTGGAAAAATAAGGGAAGAGGAAATCCTTCCAAAATCTTTTTTTGACACTAATATGTTATCTGTAATGGGGACAAAATAAAACTCTTCCCCAAAACAACAGTGTTAAAGCAAAAATGCCTATTACAACCACTATTATTTGTTCAATTTGTTTTTCCGTGATGGAGTTGATTATTCTCTTTCTTCTTTTATTAATCTGGATAGTATATATTTTAGTAAGTATTCATCTATTTCACTTAAATTGTCAGATTTATTGGTAGATAGTTGGGCAAAATAACTTCCAATAATTACCTTATTTTCTTTCTCATTGATTGTGATTTCCCTTTTTCTTTTTTCGATAACTGGTAATTTGGTTTTCTTCTTTCTTTTTTTAATTGAATAACTAATAGTTTATCTATTTTATTTATTTATATTTCACAAAACTAACTCCTTGTCTTACTCATTAGTTCAATGTTTTTCTTACTTTCAGTATTATTCATCTTTACCTTGATTTTCAGCATTTACAATTTGGTGCTTAATTGAGAAATTTGAATTTGTTTTTTTTTCTAGTTTTTATTTGCATGCCCAATTCATTTATCTGCTCTCTGTTTTGTTGATAAAAGCATTTAGAGATATAAATTTCCCCCTATGATAATGCTTTGGCTGCATCCCATAATTTTTCATACGTTTTCTCATTAACATTCTCTTTAATGAAATTATTTATTGTTCTTTGATCATTTGTTTTTTAGGATGAATATTTAGTTTTCAATTAAGTTTTAGTCTTTCTGTTGCCCTTTGTTGAGTATATTTTTATTGCATTATGGACTGAAAAAATGCATTTAATATTTTTGCTCTCTACTTTTAGTGATGAGGCTTTTCTGACCTGTCATGTGTTCAAATTTTGTGAAAGTGCCATGTACTACTGAGAAAAAGGTGTATTTCCTTCTATTCCCATTCAGTTTTCTCCAGAGGTCTATCATATCAAATATTTCTAAAATTCTACATACCTCCTTAACTTCTTTATTGTAAAATTTTTAGTTGAATTCATCGGCATCTGAGACGAGAACATTCAGGTTCACCACTAGTAATGTTTTACTATCTATTTCCTCTTATAATGCATATAACTTCTCCTTTAGGAATCTGAATATTATGCTATTTGCCTATATGTTTAATATTAATAGTGTTTAATTGTCTGTGATGCTTTTTTATCATAACATAATTTCTTTCTTTATGTTTTTGATTAGTTTATTTTCACTTTGTCTGATACCATGATTACTACTCCTGCTTTTTTTTATTTTAGTTAAGCCATAGTAGATCCTGCCCCAGCCTCTTAGTTTTACTCTGTCTCCTTGTTGTTTTTTATTATATACTTAGTAACCACTAACACCAACAAAAAATATTTAACTAAACAAGTGCATAAAAATTTATTTGCAAAGCCACAAATTCCACATTGTTTACAATTTGTTTAAGACATATAAATTATAATCTCTAAACTCTGAGGTACAACCTTACACCTAGTAGATTGGCCAATATGGCAGCAAAGTATAAAAATTAAAATTGGTTTGACTAAATATATAAATTAAAATAATTGAATTGTGGTCACTGTTTATAAAAAATAATTAACCCTTAAGTCAAAGTAGCTGTTAGTGGAGAGTTCCGGTAAGATGGCGGTATAGATGGAGCAAATCTTAAAACCTCCACACCCTTACACACCGAGATAGAAAACAATGTGCTTCAGGAAGAAAGAGGACAAAATCTAATAACAGGACAGAGCAGGGGGAACCCTACTGCAGCACAACTAAAGAGGTACACCAAGAAAAAAGGCTTCAATACTTGAACTATCGGGACTGAGGGCATAGAAGGGGAATCCCAAGATCCAAGGATGCCTCCCCCACGTGCTGTGAGGAGTCTCCAGCGGCCAGGAAATCTCAGGGCCAGTGGGTGCACTGGTCAGGAGAGAGGGCCTTGCTGGCATACGATTCAGGGAGTCAAACACAGGCACTGGAGAGGTGACTGGAGGAGAAAACCAGAGAAACACAGCAAAAACGACTGGAAGATGGTGGCTTAGAGAGAGCCAAATCCCAGAGTGCAGACAGCTTGGATTCCTCATACGGATATAGAGAACTCAGGGCTTCAAGAGGAAGAAAACCAGATCAAACATAGCACATAGAGCAGAGGGACCCCACTGCTGGAGAGCTCAGTTCAGAGAAAACGCTCCTTCTTGTCACCCCACCATTTTTGTTTTTGTTTGTTTGTTTGTTTGTTTGTTTTTCCCTCCCCTAGAGTTTTTGAGGTTTTAGCCTCAGGGCAGACTAATCCAATCAATACAGAATTAGTCCCAACAATTGGACAGACAGAGAACTCTTCCAAGGGCAGAGAAAGTAACTACAAACCTTTACCCCTGGGGGGAAGATCTTTCATCAAAGATCATTAAATACATCTGCTCAAACTAGCAGAACAAGGAAGGGAAAAAACATGAGTAAGCAACAGAAAAAGAGAAAAGAAATAATAATTGACAACTTCTTTCAAGGAAGTGAAAAGGGAGCAAATGAAACAGAAATAGAAGATGAAGTAGTTCCAGCAAACTGGACACAGGCTTTGGAAGATCTCAAAATTCAATTAACTCAAGAATTTAAAACTCAATTAATTCAAGAACTTCAGGAACTCAAAAAACAATCAAGAGAGGCTAAAGACAATTGGAAAAAGGAAATACATGAGCTAAAACAAGAAAATAAAGTCTTAAAAGCCAGAATTGGCAAAGAAGGCAAAAGATGATCTACAAAGAAAATCAGCCCAGAAAGAGAAGAATGACCAAAAAGCCAGGGATGAAATTCAGTCCTTAAAAAACAGAATTCAACAACTAGAAGAAAATGACTTCACAAGGCAGCAAGAATATATTAAACAAAATTTAAAAAATGAAAAATTTGAGAATATGAAACACCTCATTGATTCAACCAAAGATCTGGAGAACAGAGCTAGAAAAGACAACTTAAGAATTATTGGTTTATCAGAAAATCATGATAAAAGAAAAAGTTTAGATAGCATTTTACAAGAAATTATCAGAGAAAATTGCCCAGAAATTCTTGAACAAGAGGGAAAAGTGGAAATTGACAGGATCCACAGATCACCTCCTACATTTAATCCACAACTGACAACTTCCAGGAATATTATAGCCAAATTCAAAAACTACCAGACCAAGGAAAAAATATTACAAGCTGCCAAAAAGAAGTCATTCAGATATCAGGGAACCACAGTTAGGATAACATAGTATCTTGCTGCATCTACATTGAAGGACCAGAAGGCATGGAACACAATATTCAGGAAAGCAAGAGAACTGGGTCTACAACCAAGAATCAACTATCCATCAAGACTAACTATATTATTGCAAGGGAAAGTATGGTCATTCAATACAATTGAGGAATTCCAAATATTCATCAAGAAAAAACCGGACTTAAACAGAGAGTTTGCTGCCCAAACCCAGAACTCAAGAGAAGCAACATAAGGTAATGAAGAGAATGGGGGGAAGAGAAAAAAAAATTCTTTTCTTTAAGGGACACAAAAAGTTCAATCAATTTATATCCCAAGAAGAAAAGAAGGTATTGGCAAATATTAAAAATTATTATTACCAACAGGGTAACTAAAAGAAGTTTACATAGAGGGAACAGGGACAAACTGTATAGGATGAAATGTCAAGAGATATATAAATATGTATATGTATGTATGTATAAATATATACAAAACTGGGGGGAAAGAAGATAACAATAAGAAAAAAAGGAAAGCAAACAAAAAGCAATAAATTTATATTCCATAAAGAAGCATGTGGGAAAAAAAAACAATACAATGTAAGGGTAAAGAGGTTAGAGAGAGGGAATATTCAATATTTAAGTGCATTGAAATCAACTTAGAGAAGAATAATCAGATCCATAAGGGCAGAAAATTGTTTCACGCCCTATAGAGAAGTAGAAGGGTAACAAAGGGACTGGTAGGGAGGGAAACAATACTAAAGAGGGAGAGGGCTTGAGGGGGGAGCACCGTGTGGCTTTAAAGAACAATAAGGAGGGAATAAGAAGAGAGGGGGAAGAAAGGGAAGTACAACAAGGGAGGGGATTATAGGAATTGATTAAAAACAAAACACTGGTATAGAAGGAAACAGTGAAAGAAGAAAGGACAGGACTAGGAGAGAGAATCAAAATGTATGGGAATGCAGAGTTGATAATTATAACTCTGAATGTGAATGGGATGAACTCACCCATAAAACAGAAGCAAATAGCAGAATGGATTAGAAACCAAAACCCAACCATATGTTGTTTACAAGAAACACACATGAGACAGACAGACAGACATAGAATGAAAATGAGAG
>NC_058134.1:244120879-244175608 GCF_016433145.1 Gracilinanus agilis
GAGAGAGAGAGAGAGAGACAGAGACAGAGACAGAGAGAGAGAGAGAGAGAGAGAGAGAGAGAGAGAGAGAGAGAGAGAGAGAGGAGCTACAGAACTTATAAACAATAACAGGACCACGCAAATGTGGAGGCACAGGAGAGATTAAAGGGAATTTTGGGAAATACTAAGGGACTTCTGGAGGATGAAGACCAAGGTTCAAAATCTGCATTTATACACTATCCATTTTGCTGCCTCTACAATAACAAGTAATGATCTCATTGTACTATGTCCTGATCAGATCACATCTGAAGATGTTTCTTCATTTATAGACACCCATAATAGAAAAGAAAAGGAAACCAGGAAGCACAGTGGATAGAATGTCAGGTCTGCACTGGGGAGGAACTGGGTTCAAATCTTGTCTTAGAATCTTACTATCTGTGTGATCCTGGGCAAATCACTTAATCCTTATTGCCTAGCTCTTACCTCTCTCCTGCCTTAGATTTTATACTAAGACAGAAGGTAAGGGTTTAAAAAAAATAGATTAATGAGTATGTCCAGAGGATGTTGAACAGGGTGATCAGTGCTTTCAAGACATTTCCATATGAGTACTATTTGAAGGAACTGAGGCTAGTTAAGAGGGGAATTTTGTTAGCTCCCCAAGATTAGGGATTAGGGAAGAAAGGGGAGAAGAGGAAGAGAATAAGCATTTATATAGTTCCTACTATGTTCTGGGCATTGTGCTAAGTGCTTTACAAATATTATCTTATTTGATCCTCACCATATTGTTGCAAAGTAGGTGTTATTATTTATTATCTCCATTTTATAGTTGAGGAAACTAAGGCACAGAGAGGTTAAATGGCTCATCCAGAGTCACAGAGCTAGTAAGCATCAGAGGATAAATTTGTCCTGAGATTCTTCTAACTGCACACCCAGAACTCTGTCTAAACTAGAACCAAAATGGTACAGCAGATAACGTACCCAGATTGGAGTCAGGAAGACTTACCTTCCTGAATTCAAATCTGGCCTCTGACATTTATTAGCAGTGTGATCCTGGGCAAGTTAGTTAATTCTGTTTGTCTCACTTTCCTCATCTGTAAAATGAGCTGGAAAAGAAAATGGCAGTTCACTTCTGTATTTTTGCCAAGAAAAACCCAAATGGGATCAGGAAGAGTAAAACATAGCTTGAAAATGAATGTAAAAAAATACAAATAACACCAGAGGCTATCTCAATATTCTCTTTCAATTTTAATATTTCATTTCTATTTTTTAAATAAGCAGTGTCCAAATTTGGGGATGCTTTTTCCCCTCCCCAAATGTAAGTATTCTGAAGCTATCAATAGGTTGAGAAAATGTTTATATAGCTTTGGGTTTTGTTAAGAAAGAACCAATTCTTACTAACGCATAGGAGATGTATGTAAGTCAGCAAGAATTCTACTCTTAGCCAAGAAAAATGTTGACTTCACTGAGGATTTGACTCTGCAAATTCACTATGTCACATTCTGAAATGGAACTATATAATAAGAACCTGGGATTTTTTAGTACGTAAAGGCATTGTGGTGAATGTCAGTGTCACAAACACAAAAAGAATCTGGCCCTTTCTTCAAGGAACTTACATTCTAGGTGGAGGTTACATTAATATAATGAGAACAAATATATAATTTAAATGCATACATATATGTATATATGAACAAATATGCTATACATATCTATATAAATATATTTAATGTATATGATCTATCCCTCTTTTTAAGGTATGCCCTATCACTTTCAGGGATCAAGGGCAGCACCCTAATGGGGTTTGGGACATTCTTAAGCTCCAACTATCTATGTTCCTCCTATTGTTAGGGACCCAGTGACTAGGACACAAGTTCCATTTAGCTACTTCATATTGGTTAGCTTTTAGAGAGCAATTTTATATACAAGTCAAGTTGGTCTACTGCACAATTTCTAGGCTCAGAAGCTTGTTTGACCTTCTCTTGCTTCATCCCTGTGCCAACAATCTGAATATCATTTTTCTTTTTGAAAAAAAAAAACGAGTTAACTGAATCTTCTTTGAGCCACTATTTTATCTATCAATTCCATGTGTACAGATGAATAGGATGGCACCTATGTGTTTGAGAAAATTAACTTGCTTAGAGAAAACTTTATGGAGAGATGGGATTTCCAACCTTGGGCCAAATGATGGTAAAAAAAAAAAAAAGATAATCAACAAACATTTTTTAAACACCTATTATGTGATGTCCAAAGAAAGGAGGAAGTGCTGTCCCTGTACTCAAAAAATTCAAATTTTAATAGGAAGGGAGGGAAGGAATATTTATTAAATGCCTACTATGTCCTAGGCATTATGCTAAGAATTTTAAAGATATCTCATTCTATCATCATAGCAACCCAGGGAGTTAAAGGTTGTTATCTCCCTTCTGTAGTTGGAGAAACTGAGACAGACAGAAGGTTATTTGTCCTAGACCACCCAGGTATTATCATTCTAATAGGAGAGAGACTATGTAAACAATTATGTAAAACTAAGATATGTACAGAGTAGAAGGAAAGTGATTTCAAGGAAATGAGCTAACAAAAAAGATGGGCAACTACTGCCTGTCCCTCAGAAGTGTAATGGCCAAACTGTAGTATTTAAAAGTAATGAGAGACAGTTAAGTAGCACAGCAGATGGAGGCCAGGCATGGAATTAAAGGACCTGGGTTCAAATTAGACCTCGGACTCTTTCTGGCTGCTTGATCTGGGCAAGTCACTTACCCCCAATTGCCTAGGTCTTGCTGCTCTTCTGTCTTAGAAAGGATACTAAGAAAGAATATAAGGGTTTAAAAAGTAAAATAAAAGTAACATGATATTGGAAATAGTAAATATGAAAAATGGAAAGAAACAATGGAAGGTTTGTATAAAATGATGCAGAGAGAATAAAACAGAACCAGGAGAGCAATATTTCCAATTACTAGAATAATGTAAATGAATATGTCAGAAAATAACTTGATTTCAGGGGACCAGAGTGAATGAGTGGTTAGATGTGGACCACTATTCTTCTGGTGAAGCTGGGGACAATGGGTGGTGGGAGAAATCATGCTCACATTGAATCCCATTAGCATACATTCCCCTCCCATGATTCTCATCCCTGTACATCAAGGCACTCTTTAGGGACAATTCTCTTACCTTTTTGTTCAGCATCAGTGCAGCAGAATGAATGATGGACATGAATTTAACCCTCATTTCTACTATAAATTTCCTATATGACCTTGGGCAGGTCAATTAACTTCTTTGAATCTCAATTCCTCATTGGAAAAGAAGGGAATTTGATTAAATAGCCTCTAAGATCCTTCTGTCTCTAAATCTATGGTAATTCTCTTTCATTCTACCTTAAAATTCCCTTTTTTTTAATGCTTCGTTATCAGCTAGGTTGCACAGAGGGGAGACTTAATAACCTCATTCAAATGTAAGTGTTTAATTTTACAAAAAGCATTTCTATTTTTAAGAATTATTTATTTTATTTTAAAAACATAATATAACAATAATACTATATACATGTGATTTGTTATAAATAGTGATAAATTATAATAAATGTTTATCCAAAAGAAACAAATTCTCATATTAGCTAGGACCAAAAATTTATTTCTCATTCTTTTTTATCCTCCTCCCTCCACCTTCTCCCTCTCCTCAAAAAGTCAGGTAATGATATTTTATTATATAATACATATTTCCCTATTCATCATGTTGTGAAACAAGACACATATTGCTTATATTAGAGAAAAATTCATGGAGGAAATAAAGTATATTTCTATCTTCATTTGGACTCCATTGATTTCTTCTAAGTTGGTGGATATCCTTTTCCTTCATGTGTCTCTTGGAATTTTCCTGGATCCTTGTCTTGATAGTACAGTGGTACCTTGACACACGATTTTAATTAGTTCCATGGCCACGCTCGTAACTCAATTTGCTCATGTGTCAAATCGAACTTCCCCATTTAAATGAATGGAAATGCAATTAATCTGTCCTGGTCCCAAAAAAAAAAAACACATGAAATTTTTGTTTTATATGCTTTTAAATACAAAAATGTACTTTATAAATAACAAATAAATATATTTCTAGATAATGAGAAAGAATGTGAATAAATAAACTGTCTTATAAAATGTTATTTACCTTCAAGGACAGGCATAAAGGTTTTCTGCCAGAGAAGGTTTTCATTTTGTGCACTATCACTTAACATAACTTCCTCTCTACACATGTAACAATACAATTAAATACAAAATTGACCTTACACATTACTTATGACATGTAACTCTATTGCTAAATTTAATTACTATTTTTTACTTTACTTAATTATCATCATTTAATTCATTGAATTTTGGCTGTTTTGCCACACTTTCCTCGATTTCACTTAGAGGCTGTTTCAACAAAAACCTTTCCACGGAAGTTTGTTTCTCCTCCTTTCAGAATGTTTCAATAATGTGTGAAACAAGTGTTGTTACACAGCTCCAATGCACGACTGGTTGCAACTTTTTCTGGGTGTGTCTTTTCAACAAACTATTTAATTTTTTTCCCAAGACAGGCAGAAGTTCATGATTCAAATATCTGCTCATGACTTAAAGCAAAAATTCCCATCATAACTGCTTGTGTATCAAGATACCACTGTAGTTGTCATTCACAGATGATCATCATGCATTCTTCTTCTTACTGTGTACAATGTTCTCCTGGTTCTGCTCACCTCACTTTGTCTCATTTCATATAAATCTTTCCAGGTGTTTGTTTATTTGTTTTTGTTATCATCTTGTTTATAATTTCTTATGGCACAGTGGTATTCCAGTACAATCATATTCCACAATTTGTTCAGTCATTCCCCAATTGATGTGCATCCCTTCAGTCCAGTTCTTTGCCACCAGCAACCCCCCAACCCAAAAAAAGCTGCTATAAATGTTTTAGCACATATAGTTTATTTTCCTTTTTTCTTGATCACCTTAGGAAATAAACCTAAAAATGGTATTTCTGTCAAAAGGTATACATAGCTTTATAACTCTTTGTTCTCCAAAAAGGTTGGATTAGTTTAGAGTTTTAAAAACAATGATGTATTATAAGGATAAATTGCACAGCATGTGGAAATCAAGATGATGGACAGTTATCTGATTAGGATATAGAATGAACCGAGCCTGGCAGGAGCTGGCAGGTGCCAAGGCAGTTGAGGCTTGAGTAAAAAAAGGTAGGATTTGAACTGAAAAGAGATCTCAATTTTGACATTGGAATTGGCGAGGGTGGGATTGGTGAGGGTAGACCTTAGATGAGCTTATTAAACCAGCAACCTGTACCAAGCAATTTCATCAGTCCCTGATCCTGAATCAACCCAAACTTGATATAACCTGAACCAGAATTAACCATCAAGAAGAAACAGCAACAGCTATCAGCAGAGTGATCTTGATTTAGGCTGGGGCCAGTCTGGCTGGACCAGACTGGCAACTGGCAAACCTGATTACCATCAATCCAGATATCTTCATAACATCACTATCCTTAAGCTATAAGGACTTCCTGTTTCCCTTCTTCCCAGCCATTACCTGCTTCCCTTCCCTAAGCCCGTTAGCAATAAATCTTCAAACTTGCCATAGACTTGGCTTCCTCTACAATCCTAGGGCTTAGTGATTACCTCTTTGAGGTATCAGAAGGGAAGAGGTGAAGTGTAACATTTATATCAAAGTTTAATTCGCAGTCAATCAAGAGTTATCCAATTAAAGCCAGAGAGTCACTTAGACAAGAATCTATATAGTTCTACCAGCAGATTCTTTGTCTGGCAGGTTACTCTGGAACACTGTTATATCTGGGGTTTGGGTCCAGCATATTTTCCATATTTAGTAGCAGTTACTGCTGTGGGGGATCCTTTGGGATTCACTACTACAACTTGGGTGTTTTACTTAGGACTCATTCACTTTACCATGCCATCAGGATTATCATAACAGTATCAGTGTCCCTATTTTTCCACATCCTTTCCAATATTTGTCATTTTGCCCTTTTATCATTTTAATCAATTTGAAGGGCATGAGATGATATCTCAGAGTTGTTTTGATGTGCATTCCTCAACAAGGATTTAGAGCAATTTTTCACATATATATATCTTTGGTTTCTTCATCCAAAAATTGTCTATTCATATCTTTTGAATATCAGTTGGCTCATATTCTTACATATTTGACCAAGTTCTCTATATGTTTTAGATATGAGACTTCTTTTTGAGAAGCTTTCTATAAAATATCCCCCCAACTTACTGTTCCCCTAATCTTGGCTGCATTAATTTTATTTAAGAACTTTTCAATTAAACATATTCAAAATTATCCACTTTATATTTCACAATATTTTCTCTCTCTTCCTTAATCATAAATTCTTCTCTTGTCCATAAATATGACAGGCAATATGTTTCCTGTTCTTCCTATATGCTTATGATATCTCCCTTTATATCTAAATCATGCATCCATTTTGTTCTAACACTTGTAAATAGTGAGAGATACTGCTTTATATCCAGTTTTTGCCAAACTTCTCTCCATTTTTTTCCAACAAGTTTTACCAAATACTGAATTCTTATTCTAAAAACTTGGAACTATACCTTTCTTAAACACAAGGTTACTATAATCTTTTTTGACAATTTGTTGTATATCTATTCTTTCCACTGATTGATCTACTTTTCTATTTCTTAGCGAATACCAGGTAGTTTTGATAATGACTGCTTTATAATATAGTCAGAAATCTGGTATTGCTAGACCTCTTTCCTTAACATTTTAAAATTATTCCCTTGAGACAATCTTAACCATATCTTTTTCCAAATGAATTTTATGATGATTTTTTTCTAGTTCAATAAGACAATTTTTGGTAATTTAATTGGGTTGGAATTGAATAAGTAGATTAGTTTAGGTAAGATTGTCATTTTAATTATGTTGGCTCTGCCCATTCATAAATAGTTAATATTTCTCAAGTCCTTTAAGATTAAGTTATTTGGACTCCAATTAATTTTATTTTAGGATTCCATGGTCTCTTATTAAATATTATCTTTATTGTATTATGTGCTTTTCTGCATTCAATTATAAAATTTTGCATCTTACTATATGTTTATTTTTTGTAAAAGTATCATATGCTGCTGAGAAAAAGGCATATTCTTTTCTATTCCAACAAAATTCTCTATATATAACTCTCATATCTAGCATATCTAAGTTTTTATTTATGTCCTTAACTTATTTTTTTGTTGTTGTTGTTAAATTTATCTAGTTCTGAGTGAGGAAGCTTTTAAATTCCCCACTAATACAATTTCATTTTCTATTTCCACCTTTAACCCCTTTAGCTTTTCCTTTTAAAATATGGATGCCATAACATTTGATTCCTATATGTTTTGTATTGATATTGCTTAATTATCTATGGTACTTTTCAACATAATATAGTATTCATGGTTATCTAGATCTATTTTAGCTTTATCCTTGTCTGGGATCATTATTGTTGCTCCTTTTTTAAAAATCAGCTGAAAGATAATATATTCTACTCCACCCCTCTATTTTTACTCTATGTCAAATTAAGTGTATTTCTTGTAAACAACATATTTTTGAGTTTTTGTTTTTAATTCATTCTGCTATCCATTTCCATTTTATGGGTGAATTAATTCCACTTAAATTATAGTATTTGTTGTTTATTTCTCTCCATTTCTTCACTGTTTTTCCTTCTTTCTCTCTTTTTTCTTACTCCTCCTCAGAAATCTATTTATCTACTCACCACTACCTCCCTAATTCCCATCCCTTCTTCATTCCCACCTTTATTTTTTTTCTTTTGCCCTTTTCTTTTTTCCACATCAGTAAATTCTTATTTTATTTTATTATTTTTTTATTTTTAGAAAAATTTTCCATGGTTAAATGATTCGTGTTTTTACTTTCCCCTTGACCCCCTCGAACTCTCTCCCCCCCCCATAGCTAATGCACATTTCCACTGGTTTTAACATGGGTCATCAATCAATACTTATTTACATATTATTGATAGTTGCATTGGTGTGGTCCTTTCAGGTCTACTTCCCCAATCATGTCCTCATCAACCTAAGTTTTCAAGGAGTTGTTTTTCTTCTGTGTTTCCTCTCCTGTAGTTCTTTCTCTGAATGTGGGTAGTGTTCTTTTCCATAAATCCCTCAGAATTGTCTTGGGCCATTGTATTGCTGCTAGTACAGAAGTCCATTACATTCGATTTTACCACAGTGTATTAGTCTCTGTGTACAATGTTCTTCTTGATCTGCTCCTTTCACTCTGCATCAATTCCTGGAGGTCTTTCCAGTTCACATGGAATTCTTCCAGTTTATTATTCCTTTGAGCACAATAGTATTCCATCATCAACAGATATCACGATTTGTTCAGCCATTCCACAATTGAAGGGCATAACCTTGCTTTCCAGTTTTTTGCCACCACAAAGAGCGCAGCTATAAATATTTTTGTACAAGTCTGTTTATCTATGATCTCTTTGGGCTACAAACCCAGCAATGGTAAGGCTGGATCAAAGGGCAGGCAGTCTTTTATAGCGCTTTGAGCATAGCTCCAAATCGCCATCCAGAATGGTTGGATCAGTTCACAACTCCACCAGCAGTGCATTAATGTCCCAATTTTGCCACATCCCCTCCAATATTCATTACTCTCCCCTTCTTTCATTTTAGCCAATCTGCTAGGTGTGAAGTGATACCTCAGAGTTGTTTTGATTTGCATTTCTCTAATTATTAGAGATTTAGAACACTTTTTCATGTGTTTATTGATACTTTTGATTTCTTTATCTGAAAATTGCCTATTCATGTCTCTTGCCCATTTATCAATTGGGGAATGGCTTGATCTTTTCTATGAATGATTTAGTTCCTTGTATATTTGAGTAATTAGACCTCTGTCAGAGTTTTTTATAAAGATTTTTTCCCAGTTTATTTTTTCCCTTCTGAATTTGTTTGCATTGTTTTTGTTTGTACAAAAACTTTTTAATGTAATATAATCAAAATTATTTATTTTACATTTTGTAATTTTTTCTAACTCTTGCTTTGTTTTAAAATCTTTCCTTTCCCAGAGATCTGACAAGTATACTATTCTGTGTTCACTTAATTTACTTACAGTTTCCTTCTTTATATTCAAGTCATTCACCCATTCTAAACTTATCTTAGTGTAGGGTGTTAGATGTTGATCTAAACCTAATCTCTCCCATATTGTTTTCCAATTTTCCCAGCAGTTTTTGTCAAATGGTGGATTTTTTTTTCCCAAATGTTGGGCTCTGGGTTTATCAAAAACTGTCTTGCTGACATAACTTACCCCAAGTCTATTCCACTGATCCTCCCTTCTGTCTCTTAGCCAGTACCATATTGTTTTGATGACATCTGCTTTATAGTATAGTTTAATATCTGATACTGCTAGGCCACCTTCCTTCACGTCTTTTTTTCATTATTTCCCTTAATATTGTTGATCTTTTGTTTTTCCAAATGAACTTTGTTATAGTTTTTTCTAATTCAATAAAAAAAGTTTTTTGGGAGTTTGATAGGTATGGCACTAAATAGGTAAATTAATTTGGGTACAATGGTCATTTTTATTATGTTAGCTCATCCTACCCATAAGCAGTCAATGTTTTCCCAGTTGTTTAGATCTAGTTTTAATTGTTTGGAACCTGTTTTGTAGTTGTATTCGTATAATCCCTGTGTTTGTTTTGGTAGATAGATTCCTAAGTATTCTATATTATCTAGGGTGATTTTAAATGGTGTTTTCTCTTTCTACCTCTTGCTGCTGTGATGTGTTGGAAATATATAGAAATGCTGATGATTTATGTGCATTTATTTTGTATCCTGCTACTTTGCTAAAGTTGTTGATTATTTCTATAAGCTTTTTAGTTGATTCTCTAGGATTTTTTAAGTAGACCATCATATCATCTGCAAAGAGTAATTCCTCATTGCCTATTTTAATACCTCCAATTTTGTTTTCTTCTCTATTTGCTACTCCTAGTGTTTCTAGTACAATGTTAAATAATAGAGGTGATAATAAGCATCCTTGTTTCACATCTGATCTTATTGGAAAGGCTTCTAATTTATCCCCTTTGCATATGATGCTTGATGATTGTTTAAGATATATACTGTTTATTATTTTTAGGAAAGGACCTTCTATTCCTATACTTTCTAGTGTTTTCAGTAGGAATGGGTATTGTATTTTGTCAAAGGCTTTTTCAGCATCTATTGAGATAATCATGTGGTTTTTGTTGGTTTGCTTGTTGATATGGTCAGTTATGTGGATGGTTTTCCTAATGTTGAACCATCCTTGCATTGCTGGTATAAATCTGACCTGATCATGATGGATAACCCTCTTGATCACTTGCTGGAGTCTTTTTGCTAGTATTCTATTTAAGATTTTTGCATCTATGATCATTAAGGAGATTGATCTATAATTTTCTTTCTCTGTTTTTGATCTACCTGGCTTTGGAATCAGTACCATATTTGCATCATGAAAGGAATTTGGTAGGACTCCTTCTTTGCTTATTATATCAAATAATTTGTATAGTATTGAGATTAATTGTTCTTTAAAGGTTTGATAGAATTCACTTGTGAATCCATCAGGCCCTGGCAATTTTTTCTTAGGGAGTTCTTTAATGGCTTGTTCAATTTCTTTTCTGATATGGGATTATTTAAATATTCTATTTCTTCTGCTGTTAATCTAGGCAATTTATATTTTTGTAAATATTCATCCATATCTCCTAAATTGTTATAATTCTTGCCATATAATTGGGCAAAATAGTTTTTAATGATTGCCTTAATTTCCTCTTCATTAGAGGTGAGGGCTCCCTTTTCATCTTTGATACTGTTAATTTGGTTTTCTTCTTTCCTTTTTTTTATTAGACTTACCAGTACTTTGTGTATTTTATCTGTTTTTTTCAAAATATTAGCTTCTAGTCTTATTTCTTAATTCAATAGTTCTTTTACTTTTGATTTTATTAATTTCTCCTTTGATTTTTAGTATTTCTAATTTAGTTTTCATCTGAGGATTTTTAATTTGTTCATTTTCTAGTTTTTTAAGTTGCATGCCCAATTCATTAACCTCTGCCCTCCCTAATTTGTTAATATATGCATTCAGTGATATAAATTTTCCCCTAAGAACTGCTTTGGCTGCATCTCATAGGTTTGGGTAAGATGTCTCATCATTGTCATTGTCTTTAATGAAATTATTGTTTCTATGTTTGTTCTTTCACTAAATTATTTTGGAGAGTCATATTATTTAATTTGCAATTAGTTTTTGGTTTGCCTCTCCATGTATTCTTACTAATAACTATTTTTATTGCATTATGATCTGAGAAGGTTACATTTATTATTTCTGCTTTTTTGCATTTGTTTGCCATGTTTCTCTGCCCTATTACATGGTCTATCTTTGTGAATGTTCCATGTGCTGCTGAAAAGAAGGTGTATTCCTTTTTGTCTCTATTTTTCTCCACATATCTAATAACTCTAATTTTTCTAGGGTTTCATTCACCTCTCTTATCTCTTTCTTATTTATTTTTTGGTTTGATTTATCTAGATCTGATAGGGGAAGATTGAGATCCCCCACTAATATGGTTTTGCTATCTATTTCATCCTTGAGCTCCACTAGCTTCCCCTTTAGAAATCTGGAAGCAATACCGTTTGATGCACACAAATTTAGTACTAATATTTCTTCATTGTTTATACTACCTTTAATTAGGATGTAGTTACTTTCCCTATCTCTTTTAACCTTATCTATTTTTACTTTGGCTCTGTCAGAGATCATGATAGCAACCCCTGCCTTCTTTTTCTCATTTGAAGCCCAATAGATTTTGCTCCATCCTCTCATTTTCACTCTATGTATGTCTGTCTCATGTGTGTTTCTTGTAGACAACATATGGTAGGATTTTGGTTTCTAATCCACTCTGCTATTTGCTTCTGTTTTATGGGCAAGTTCATCCCATTCACATTCAGAGTTATAATTATCAACTATGTATTCCCAGACATTTTGATTCTCTCTCCTAGTCCTGTCCTTTCTTCTTTCACTGTTTTCTTCTATACCAGTGTTTTGTTTTTAATCAGTTCCCATAATCCCCTCCCTTGTTGTACTTTCCTTTCTTACCCCCTTCCTATTCCCCTCTTATTGTTCTTTAAAGCTATGCCGCACTCCTCCCCCCAAGCCCTCTCCCTCCCTAGTATTACTTCCATCCCCACCAGTCCATTTGTTACCCTTCTACTTCTCTATAGGGTGTAAATTAATTCTCTGCCCCAATGGATCTGATTGTTCTTCCCTCTTTAAGTTGATTTCAATGCACTTAAGTATTGAATATTTCCTCTCTCTAACCTCTTTACCCTTACAGAGTGTTGTTATTTTTTCCTGTTGGTCCCACATGCTTCTTTATGGAATATAAATTTATTCCTTTTTGTTGTTTTCCTATTTTTCTTATTATTACCTTCTTCCCCCCCAGTTTTGTATATATTTATACATACATACATATATGCATACATATATATATATATATCACTTGACATTTCATCCTATACAGTTTGTCCCTGTTCCCTCTATGTAAACTTCTTCTAGTTACCCTGTTGGTAATAACAATTTTTAATATTTGCCAATATCTTCTTTTCTTCTTGGGATACAAATTGATTGGACTTGTAGGGTCCCTTAAAAAAAAGAATTTTTTCTCCCCCCCCCCCATTCTCTTCATTACCTTATGTTGATTCTCTTGAATTCTGGGTTTGGGCAGCAAACTCTCTGTTTAAGTCCAGTTTTTTCTTGATGAATGTTAGGAAGTCCTTGATTTTATTGAATGACCATACTTTCCCCTGAAATAATATAGTTACTTTTGCTGGATAGATGATTCTTGGTTGTAAACCCAGTTCTCTTGCTTTCTGGAATATTGTGTTCCATGCCTTCTGGTCCTTCAATGTAGATGCAGCCATATCCTGTGTTATCCTAACAGTGGTTCCCTGATATCTGAATGACTTCTTTTTAGCAGCTTGTAATATTTTTTCCTTGGTCTGGTAATTTTTGAATTTGGCTATAATATTCCTGGAAGTTGTCAGTTGTGGATTAAATGTAGGAGGTGATCTGTGGATTCTTTCAATTTCCATTTTTCCCTCTTGTTCAAGATTTCAGGGCAATTTTCTCTGATAATTTCTTGTAAGATGCTATCTAAATTTTTTCTTTTATCATGATGTACTGGTAAACTGATAATTCTTAAGTTGTCTCTTCTAGCTCTGTTCTCCAGATTTTTGGTTGAATCAATGAGATGTTTCATAGTCTTCTCAAATTTTTCATTTTTAAAATTTTGTTTAATATATTCTTGCTACCTTCTGAAGTCATTTGCTTCTAGTTCTTGAGTTCTGTTTTTTAAAGACTGAATTTCATCCCTTGCTTTTTGGTCATCCTTCTCCTTCTGGTCTGATTTTCTTTGTAGATCATCTTTTGCCTTCTTTGCTTCATTTTCAAGCTGGTCAATTCTGACTTTTAAGACTATTTTCTTGTTTTAGTTCATGTATTTCCTTTTTCAAATTGTCTTCAGCCTCTGGATCGCTTTTTGAGTTCCTGAAGTTGAATGTTGAGATCTTCAAAAGCCTGTGTCCAGTTCACTGGAACTACTTCCTCTTCTATTTCTATTTCATTTGCTCTCTTTTCACTTCCTTGAAAGAAGCTGTCAATTGTCATTTCTTTTCTCTTTTTCTGTTGCTTACTCATATTTTTTCCTTTTCTGCTCTACTAGTTTGAGCAGATGTATTTAATGATCTTTGATGAAAGATCTTTCCCTAGCTGGAAAGGGAGGTTTGTATTTACTTTCTCTGCCCTCTGATGACTTCTAGTATGTCCAATTGATGGGATTAAACCTGATTGGATTAGTGTTACTGCTTATTCTGCCCTGGGGCTAAGACCTCGAGAGAGGAGGGCAAAACAAACAACCAAAAAAAAAAGTGGGGGGACAAGGAGCATTTTTTGCTGAACTGAGCTGTCCAGCATTGGATATCTCCTTTATTTTATCCCCTCACCCTCTTTTTTCTCAATCTATATGTCCCAAGATTCCTTCTTTTAATCTTTATCCCTCACACACTTATCTGCTTTTAAGTTAAGAAAAAAATTTATCCTTCTCTATATAGGTATTATTCTCTATTCTACATAGAAATAACAAAAATAAGGTATTAGCATTACCAGCCATCCCTTTGTTCCCTTCATTGTAATACTTCTATTTTTAAAGAGAATTCATATTAGCCAAATTCAGGTTAGGCTGGAATACTATTTGCAATTCTGGGCAACAAGTTTAGGAAGAACTTTGAAAAACTAGAGTTCACCTAGAAAAGAAGAGCCTAAATGATGAGAGGACTAGCAACTTAGACATATGAAAATTGGTTGAAAGATCTAGGAATGTTTGACTTGGAGAATAGAAGACTTTGGGAGATATATGACAGCTGACTTAAATTTGAAAGAATATCTCATGGAAGAAAAGTTAAATAATTTCTTTTCCTTAGCTCTAGAGGACAGAACCAGAAATAGGTAGAGTTCCAGGGAGGTAATTTTCAGGTTTCATACTTCTATAGATCAGTTGAACTATGATCTAATTAATTTGAGCATTCCTTCCAACAGATTATAACCCATCTGACCTTTCTCAAGATAACCTGCTCTTGTCCATGTTTTTCCATAAATTCTTTATTTAAAAAACCCTCACCTTGGGGGCAGCTGGGTAGCTCAGTGGATTGAGAGCCAGGACTAGAGACAGGAGGTCCTAGGTTCAAATCTGGCCTCAGACACTTCCCAGCTGTGTGACCCTGGGCAATTCATCTGACCCCCATTACCTACCCTTACCACTCTTCTTCCTTGGAGCCAATACACAGTATTGACTCCAAGACGGAAGGTAAGGGTTTTTAAAAAAATAAAATAAATAAATAAAAACCTCACCTTCTGCCTTGGTAACCAAGACAGAAGAGCAGTAATGTTTAAGAATTTAGGATAAAGTTCCCTATCCAGGGTCACACAGTTAGGGAGTGTCTGAGGTCAGATTTTTAACACAGTATCTCCCATCCCCAGGCTGGGCTTTCTATCCACTGAGCCACCTAGCTGCCCCAATAAACTCTTTACAAAGGGTATGCTTACTGTACTGAGGTATTTCCTGTAGATGTCTTGACATTTTGGAAAATATCAATGGAGTGTGCAGGTTATTCACTGGCACAATGAAACATTTCTAGAGACAATAATAGAAAAGGAACTTCCATTCACAACAACTACAAAATGCATAAAATATTTGGAGATCAATCTACAAAGCAAATGGTATAATGGCATGGATTAAATTACAGAGAATCCTTTACAGAAATTAAGAGCAATTTAAAGAGTTGGAGGAATATTCAATATTCAGGGCTAGACCTGCCAATATAATAAAAATGACAATATCACCAAATTTAATTTACAATTTTAATACAACACTGATCAAAATGTCAAAAGGAATGAAAGGAGGAGGAGATGAAAAGGGAGATAGCACTTCCAGACCTCAAAGTATATTGATATAAAAGCAATCCTCAAAAGCACCTGGTATCAGTTAAAAAGCAGAGATGTAGATCTGGAATTCAGAAGACTAGACAATTGAACAATGAAACCCAATGATCCAGGGTTTCAGAAACCAAAAACTATAAGTTAGTAGGAAAGAGTTCCTTATTTAATTAAAACAGAAACTACTAGGGAAAGCAGAAGGCATTCTGACAGAAATTGGGCTTAGATCAATATCTTATACCATATTCCAGTCTTACCTCTCCAACTGCTTATCAGAGATTTAGAAGAGGATTCCAGTAGGCATCTTAAACTCAACATGTCCCAAACCAAAATCATTCATTCCTCACAAGCCTTATTACTGTTTTTATCTCAAAGAAACTTTTATTCATTTATCTTTCAATATTTTATTTTTTCCCAGTTACTTGTAAAAAGAATTCGTTGCATTCTTTTTCTAAAATTTTGAGTTCCAAAGTCTCTCCCTTCCCACTCCTGGGACAGTAAAGAGTTTGATATAGGTTATACATATGATATCATGGAAAACATATAAGAAATGAAATTTTTAAAATTTAAGTACATCATGTTTTTCTTTGTAGCAAAGCAAAGTTCACTGGCCAACACTATTACTGTTGAGGGCATCACCATCTTTTCAGTACCATTGGCTCATAATTGAATTATTCCCAACTCCTTGCTCTCTCACCTCCCAAATTCTGTTGCTAAGGCTTCTTGATTTCAACATTTCTCCTCTTATGGGGAAGCTCTATTATCTGGGATCGGAGGAAGGGGAGAAGGAGAAACTGACAAGGCAGGGCAATAGACTGGGACCTAACAAGTTGGGGAGACACAATATATAAAGTTTTATATATATATACATATATATATAACAAAATACAAGGATTGGGAAATCAGGGATTGGCAGTTGATACCAACTGCTACCACAGATCCACCTAGCCTGGGAGTCTATGAAAACTAACAAATAACTGAGTAATACTGGGACAAAATGATTTAAAAACACAGGTTTAATTGAATAAACTTTAGTTTGAAGGAAGGAAAAAGGGGTTTCTATTCTTACAACCTATGGGCAAGTCTCTGGGTCAAGGAAGGAACTTCTCTACACTAAGCTTTAGGCTATATCAAGACACAGCTGGACTATCAGGGATGGAAGTGGATCCTCACTGCTGAGTCCTGTCCAATTCCAGCGATGATACAGCTCTCCCAGGTCCTCAGCCAGTAATCCTTGAGATGGGTAAGGCTAGGGAGTTAAACCAGCCTGAGGTGACCAGCAGCCCAGGTCAGGTTTGATAGACTCAACCTAACTTTCCCACAGACAGATGATTTCCTTTCTTCAGGATACCAGGATACAAACTCCACTTTCCCTGAGGTCTCCCACTGAGTCAGTTGGTCAGCAACCACTCTCACTCAGCCAACATGGAGTCCATCTCAGAAGGGAGAGCCACTTCCTGCTTCCCCATTCCATTTAGAATTCGCCAGCCTTGCTTGATAAGCCTCCTAATAATACCTAATCTTAAACATCTTATTAATTTATCTACAACACTCCTATCCTCCCCTATGATAGGACTTCAGGTTTCCTAATGCAGCTTCCTTTGCATCTCCCACACAGCTTCCTTGCCCAACAGAACCAGATTGGTCTCAACTTCCATTATATTAGCTTCCTGATCTGGGGGAAGCATAAACAGACCCAGTAACAGATCAGTCAGAGACTCTGAGATTTTGTGGATGCTAAGACTATGCCAAACTATTCCAGAAAAAAGAAACTGTGAAGAATGCATTGACTAACCTTTAAATGAAACTGCATTTCTTTCCATTATTTTAAAACATTATTCTAGAAATGTTCACCAGGTGTAATAAATGTATGCATCTATTATTCTGAGGAGTCCTCAAGTTTCCTTGGACTGCCCAAGGGGTCTTAAAAAAGAGATATTGAACTAATTTGCAGAATTAGACACACATTTTTTGAATATGACCAAAAGGGAAATTTGTTTTGCTTGACTAAGTATATTTATTACAAGAATTTTGTTTTTCTTCTTTATTCAGGAGAGAAAAAGATGAGAGAGAGAAAGAAAGAAATATTTGCTAATTGAAAAAATAATTTAAAAAAGAAACATTTCCAAAAAGCTTGAGCAACATGAAATAGAATGGGCTGTCCCCTGGGTATAGCGGTGGCTTTTGGCAGAAGCTGGATAGGTCGAATGGGATGATAACTGAGGTCTAGTCCAACTGTGATAATTCCTGACTTTTCCAATGTGTGAGGCTGCCTCTGGCCAATATTCATATGTAAAATCAATGAAAGTACCTAGAATATCAGTCCTTTTACTAGACAATAAATTTCAGGTTGTAACACTTCAATTATAAGGGAAATAATGAGTCATATCCAAATTAGCAATAATTTCTGTACTTGCTGTAGGAATTATTTTTAATAGTCACTAAGCCACAGAATGTCACTGTCGAAAAAGATGCTCAAGATCATTAGTCCAGAAATTCTTAACCCTTTTTATATGCTGGATCCCTTGGGCAGTCTAAGCAAACTTGTGGACTCCTCAGAATAATAGATACATAAATTTCTTATACCCGGTGAACATTTCTAGAATAATGTTTTAAAATAATGGAAAGAAATGCAGTTTCATTTAAAGGTTAGTCAATAAGGATATAATTTTCCCCTTCCAAATTCATAGACCCCTGAATTTAAGAAGCCCTGATGTAGTTTGATGTCTTTTGCCGATGGAGAAGCTGAGGCTTCCAGAGTTATATAATATAATGATTTAAAAGCAAGGACAAGTTTCTTGATTCCTTAATTGATTCTCTTCCCAGAAAAAAAACCCTCCACATTCTCAGTTTATTCATATTTTTGCACTTAAGATTTCTTGACCATGAAAATTAAATTTCTAAGTACTTTCAGTCCAGCAGCCCTTCTCATCAGCAAAACAAATATCTAGGATTTGACTAGAAGCAAGAAAGACTTAGGAATGCATGAAGTTAACTGAATAGATGATGGTTTTGACCTTGCGATCTTTCTCCAGCTGGCATGCATGAAGAGGTCATTTTATGATAGGCGGCTAGTGAATTGAGGGCTGGACCTGGAATCAGGAAGACCTGAGTTCAAATTTAGCCTCAGGCATTTAACTGGGTAATCCTAGAAAAGTCATTTGATCTTCCTTAGACTCAGTTTCCACATTTGTAAAAGGGGACTATGAAGAGCCCCTACCTCTCAAAGTTGTTCAGGATAAAATAAGATAACATATATAAAGCATTTTGCCTTAAAGTGCTTCGGGAGCATCTTGGTGGCAACAGTAGACAGAGTTGCCACAAGTGCTGCACTTGAAGTCAGAAGACCCATCTTCATGAGTTCAAATCTGGCCTCAGACACTTCTTAACTATGTGACCTTGCCCAAGTCATTTCAATCTGTTTGCCTCACTTTATCCCTCTGTAAAATGAACTACACAAAGAAATGGCAAGCCATTACAATATCTTTAGATGACATGGCTGAAATGACTCAAAAGCAACAACAGCAAAGTGCTATACAAATGCTAGCTAGTTTTATTGTGGCTACCACTGGCTCAGAGGGCTTCAGAGTACTGAGATACTCTTGAAATGCTCCATTCGTCCTATTTTCTTCTCATCTCTTTATAGCACCTTGACCAGATGTCATGAGACACCCACAGCAATAAGTAGTCAAGAAAAGAATATGAAGTGGCTGGAAAGATTAAATTAATAAAATTACATCATATTTGACATGCTTATTTGGAACTTTATAAATAAGGAGGGTTTAAATGATAGGATATGAAGTGAAATATTTAACTTGGAGATCTTATTGCCAATGACTTGAAGTCATAAAGCCCTATAATCTGAGAGCTGGAAAAGACATTCTCATTTTGTTTGGCTTATCTCTGTCTCAGCTTCTTAATTTGCCACTTTAGAACTATTTGTCTTCCAAGCATAAGGGGAGGCTTGTCTAGGCATTATCAGGTGTTTTCATAATTTATAATCCCACTCAAATAAAACATCCATCATACTATTATCCTAATGAGTGAATCATCCTCTCTGGTCTCTGACTGGCTGAGGAGGTTGGAAGTTGTTTTGTTTTGGGGGTTTTTTGTTGTTTGTTTTGTTTTGTTTTGTTTTTTTGGCTATTCCGTATCTGGTAACCTGCTAGAACCAAGTTCATCTTTTCTGAATAAGAATTAGAACATTGGGGACAGCTACATAGCTCAATGGATAGAGAGCCAGACCTAGAAACAAAAAGTCCTGGGTTCAAATCTGGCCTTGGACACTTCCTGGAGATGTCGATGTTATGCATGCTGCTATTGCAGAGGAAGACATCACTCCTAACTGGTGGAAATAATATTGAGACAATACTATACTTGATGGCAAGGATTTTTAGGGGAGACATATGGATGAAGGCCTCTCCCAAGTGGAGTGTGAAAAAGATGTTTGGGAAGCTAGTTCCTTAAAATCTCTTTTAATTCCAACTTTAGAGATTTATAGAACTTTTAGTCATACATGATCATTCCTTTTTTCTTGGTTTGATCTTAGATTTCATGTCATTACTAGCCAAAAAGGGTTGTTATAACTTTAATATTTTCTGGCATATTCTAATTTCCATTTTAGAATCATACTAAGTATTGGTTCCAGGGTAAAATGGAAGATAAGGGTTTAAATTTTTTTAAATAAAAAAAATAGTGAGTAAAGTCCTTTATCCAAGCAAATATCAAACAGAAGTGAGAAAAGTTATACAAATTAGAATATGCCAGAAAAACTTTTCAACAGCAGACTTTGATTTTCACCTTGAAAAGAATATCAAGAGGTTCTTCCTAATGATTACACAAAAGATTATCACAAATAGTGAGTAAAGGGGGCACCTAGGTGGGGTTAAATGATTTGCCCAGGGTCAACCAGCTAAGAAGTGTCTGAGGTCAGATTTGAACCCAGGATCTCCTGTCTCTGGGTCTGGCTTTCAATTCACTAAGCCACCCAGGTGCCCCCTTTACTCACTATTTGTGATAATCTTTTGTGTAATCATTCAGAAGAACCTCTAGGGAAGCAGATTTCCTTCTAAAAAACACCAAAATCATACCCCAAGTCTATAAATATTGAGAAGGACAGATAGTTAAATATCTAACCCAATAGTCCTACTAGAGGTAGGTCAAAGAGGAAGCAAACATCCAGGTCTGGTCCTTTTGATATTCTTTTCAAGGTGAAAATCACAGTCTGCTGTTGAAAGAGCAGATCCTATTCCAGAGACAGCTACCCATTTGCTGCCTGCAAGCAAAGTCTATTCAACAAGACAACTCATGTAGACATGTATCTCTTGGATGGAAAAAGCCTCTGATTTATCTCAATTATATATATAATTCTGATTTTAGATAGATGCTATTTACTGTGTTAGAGAAAAATCGACTAATCCTAATTTTTTATTTTCATTTTTAATAAAAATGATGTTTCTTCAAAGATTTTCTAGCATTTATTGATATAATTGTGTGATATTGGTTGTTTTCTTATTAATAGTAACCTGGCCATTTAGATTCTTTTTTTTTTAATTAAATAAATATTTATTAAGTAAAGTATTATGCTAAGCATTGGGAATACAAAGGGAAAAATGAAATGTTTCTTACTTTCAAAAAGTTTTCATTGCTTTTTCAGAGAATTCAACTGTAATGTAGTAGTCCAGACTTTCCCTCCACTCACTATTCTAGACCTAAAAGGAAGGTTTTGGTGATAGTTGTACGTTTAAAGGATATTACTCAGAATCCTCAAGAATACTTAATCATAGATTCATTCTCGTGTAAATGGTCATTTAGGTTCTTTAACCACATTGGATCCCACTTGTTATGATTATTTTGAGTGGATTTATAGGTTATATTAATTATTTCATATGTATGTTGACTTTCCTTAGCCAGTAGCCATCTGTATAATTTAAGAAAGAAAAGGAATCTTAGATATTATATAAATGTGATAGAAGTCTGGGAATCATAAATCCCCAAGAGAGGTGCTTTTTAGGGGAAAAAATAGTGTATTTGTCAGGAGCTTCTTTTTAAACATGCCATCAGTTAATTTCTAACACCAGACTTTGAGATAGATTCAGTGAATTCCATTTTTAACAAAACAGGAGGTCAATTCATGGGAATCTGTCAGATAGTTAAGATCACCTTAAATTAGAAGCCTTTGCTTAGAGCTTGTAACAAGTTGAAAAGTTTCTTCTTTTACAGATTTCCTCATGAACCTTGTTTTATTTGACAGATAGGGTGAAAAAAAAAGGACACACTTTTGTAACAGTCTAGGAGTTTGCTCCATAGCTCTTCTACGAATGCTGTCAAAGCAAAGAAATAACTCAGCCATTCTCCAGGAGGCTTCTGAGAAGGTAAGACTCATGCTGGATGTGAGTTTACTGTATCTGCTAATTCTCAGCTTCAAATTGAAAATGACAGGAAAAAAACTAAATAATGTGTCTTGTTATTCTGAAGAGGCAAAGAGAAAATGAAAACAAGGTGAACAAATGCTACGGTGATAATAGAATGTTGAAAACATATAATTAACTGCCTTTAATTATAGCAAAGCCAGTATCATTATTCAGACATCAGGCCTTTAAAATCAAAGAAAAGTACCAAAGTGAGAATTAAGGACTCAAGGAGGAATTCCACTAATTTCAAGTCTGGCAATGACGACTTCTGGATAAATAACACATTTTCTCAGCTAGCTTTGCCTCTCAGAAAAAAACATGACAGAATGGAAAAACATTGAACTGGGAGTTTGGAATCATGGAAAGGTTCAAATTCTCCCTACTTTGTCACAATCAGTTAAAGAACTTCTAGACTTGTTTTATGATCTGTAAATTGACAATAATCTAATTCTAGACTTGTTTTATGATCTGTAAATTGACAATAATCTAATTCTAGACTTGTTTTATGATCTGTAAATTGACAATAATCTAGAGAATTTCTAAGGATACTTCTACATCGAAGATTCTGGGATTCTAACTGAACTTTGTACTTCTTTCATGGCATAAAATAACACATTTATTGTGTTTGGGTAACAAAAATACAAGCAAACCCCCTTTATTTCCTATGTCCAGAAATTATTCATTTTGCCACAAATTTGGCCAGAAAAGTTAATATTACTTTAAATTTTCAGAGAAATAGGGCAAAGAAGGATCAAAGAATATCCTTTTTCAAACACACAAGTATCATATGGTGCAATAAAAGCAGTTTAATATGTCTTTGATGTTTTATTGGCCTACTATTTATGATTTACAGGATCATCCCTTTCAAAACAATGAAAAAAATAAAATTGTCTTGAAGAACTGCCTATCGAAATTCTGACTTTCTTAACCAGATGTCTCTACTGTCTTGCTACTAGCTTAGATAAAAGGATCAGAAGAGACATATTAATATGATGAATATTCATATATCAGGAAGCCAATTGACCTGAGAAAGTTAATAGACCTAGTTAGATGACTAGATTCCTTCTTCTCTCTATTTGGCATTGTGTAACAAAAATTGCCTTTTTATTAATGCTTTAAGGTTTCCAAAGAATTCTTCATAGAGAAACAAGTCCCGGACTTGCTGTCAGGACAGACCTGTATTTCAATCCTGCCACTAACACTTATTGCCTGTGTGATTATAGGTAATATAGTATCTTAAGTAAAGTCAGTTAGCTTCTTCAAACTCGTTTCCTCACCTGTTAAATGGTGTTAAAAATATCTATAGATTGTAACTCAGAAAAATTATAAAGCTCAAAGGATATCATGTCAAGAATTTGGTAAATCTTAAAAGGCAAGATAAGAGGCAGCAAGGCAGAGTGGACAGAGATGGCCTTAAAACTAAGAGGATATGAGTTCAAATTCTATCTTTGATAGATCCTGGCTGGGCAAGTCCCTTAACAATCCCAGTGCTCAAGAAAACTCTAATGCCCTTAGTTCCAGAAGACGTACTGACCTGCCATTGGTAGAATGAGTTTTCTTTTCTTTTTTTTTTAATATTTTATTTTTTTTAGAAAGATTTTCCATGGTTACATGATTCTTGTTTTTACTTTTCCCTTCACGCCCCTTTATACCTCCCCATATCCAACGCGCATTTCCGCTGGTTTTAACATGTGTGATCAATCAAGACTTATTTACATATTATTGATAGTTGCATTTGTGTGATCATTTAGTGTCACATCCCCAACCATGTCCATGAGTTCAAGCGGTTGTTTTTCTTCTGTATTTCCTCTCCTGCAGTTCTTCCTCTGAATGTGGGTAGCGTTGTTTTCCATAAATCCCTAAGAATTGTCCCTAAACAATATAAAATACTTAGGAATCTATCTACCAAACAAACACAAGAATTATATAAACACAACTATAAAACGCTTTCCAAACAATTAAAACTAGATCTAAACAGTTGGAAAACCATTGATTGCTCATGAGTAGGATGAGCTAACATCATAAAAATGACCATTCTACCCAAATTAACTTACCCATTTAGTATCATACCTATCAAATTACCAAAAAACTTTTTTTACTGAATTAGAAAAAACAATAACAAAGTTCATTTGGAAGAACAAAAGATCAAGAATATCAAGAGAAAAAATGAAAAAAAAATGTGAAGAAAGGTGGCCTAGCAGTACCAGATATTAAACTATACTATAAAGCAGCGGTCATCAGAACAATATGGTACTGGCTAAGAGACAGAAGGGAGGATCAGTGGAATAGACTTGGGGTAAGTGAAATCAGCAAGACAGTGTATGATAAACCCAAAGAGCCCAACTTTGGACAAAAATCCACTATTTGATAAATCTGCTGGAAAATTGGAAAACAATATGGGAGAGATTAGGTTTAGATCAACATCTCACATCCTACACCAAGATAAATTCAGAATGGATGAATGACTTGAATATAAAGAAGGAAACTATAAGCAAATTAGGTGAGCACAGAAGAGTATACTTGTCAGATCTCTGGGAAAGGAAAGATTTTAAAAGCAAGCAAGAGTTAGAAAAAATTACAAAATGTAAAATAGATAATTTTGATTATATTAAATTAAAAAGGTTTTGTACAAACAAAAACAATGCAACCAAAATTAGAAGGGAAACAACAGACTGGGAAAAAATCTTTATAACAAAAAACTCTGACAGGGGTCTAATTACTCAAATATACAAGGAACTAAATCAATTGCATAAAAAATCAAGCCATTCCCCAATTGATAAATGGGCAAGAGACATGAATAGGCAATTTTCAGATAAAGAAATCAAAAGTATCAATAAGCACATGAGAAAGTGTTCTAAATCTCTAATAATTAGAGAAATGCAAATCAAAACAACTCTGAGGTATCACCTCACTCCTAGCAGATTGGCTAAAATGAAAGAAGGGGAGAGTAATGAATGTTGGAGGGGATGTGGCAAAATTGGGACATTAATGCATTTCTGGTAGAGTTGAGAACTGATCCAACCATTCTGGATGGCAATTTGGAATTATGCCCAAAGAGGAATAAAAGAATGCCTGCCTTTGGATCCAGCCATACCATTGTTGGGTTTGTACCCCAAAGAGATCATAGATAAACAGACTTATACAAAAATACTTATAGCCATGCTTCTTGTGGTGGCAAAAAAACTGGAAAACGAAGGGATACTCTTCAATTGGGGAATGGCTGAACAAATTGTGGTATATGCTGGTAATGGATTATTATTGTGCTCAAAGGAATAATGAACTGGAGGAATTCTATGTGAACTGGAAAGACCTCCAGGAATTGATGCAGAGTGAAAGGAGCAGAACCAGAAGAACATTGTACACAGAGACTGATACACTATGGTAAAATAGAATGTAATGGACCTCTGTACTAGCAGCAATGCAATGACCTAAAATGAGTTTTCTTGAGAATTTCCTTTTCGTGATGCTAATGGAATCACAGATCTAGTCCCAATCTCTGTTTTATTATTTCCATCAGAATTGGTTGGTTATTAGGCAGCTAGGCAGCTCAATAGATAGGGAACCAGATCTGGAAATGCGAGGTCCCAGGTCCAAATTTGACCTTAGATACTTTTGTGTGACCCTGGACAAGTCACTTAATTCCATTTGCCTAGACCTTACCACTTTTCTGTCTTGGAATCAATACGTTTTGTATTTGATTCCAAGACAGAAAGTGAGGGTTTATTAGGGAAAAAAAGAAAAAGAATTGATTGGTTATTGTCCTTGTCGCATCTCAAGAAAATGCAGGATATTTGTCCTGAATAAACTAAATTTTGATAGCACAATGCCTTGTACATAATAGATGCCTAAAAAATTCTTCCTGCCTAACAGGCCGCTACTGCTGCTGATGATGATAAAACATAAAGATCATAAAATAGCAACTTGGTCAATCATCTTTTCTGTCTGAATTCCAAAAGAATTTTTAAAATGAAATTAATAATGATCATGATGATAATGATCATAACAAAATGCTGTATATAAATTATATTATTTGAGCCACACAACCTTGTGAAGAAAGTGCTACAGATATTATTATCTCAACTCTGTAATTCAGGGAGTTAAGCAACTTAATTTGGAGGCAGAGCACCCTCGTTCAGAATTCCACCTCTGACACTTCCTAGCTGAATAACCTTGGAAAACTTATCTTCTCTGTTTCTCTGAGTCCTCATCTGTAAAATGAGGAAGTTGGATTAGATGGCCCCTGTTAAAAGGCACTATGCTGGGGCTATTAGCTCAATGAGCCGGGCCTGACTAGCTGGCCCTAGATCCTCAGGTAGCAGGAGAATCTAAGGCTGAGTGATGGATAGGATTGCCTGAGTGATCACCAAGATGTGCCAGCAACCACCAGGGCTTATGGGTGTTCAGCTTAGCCAAGCCCTTGCCTCTTAACAGTGCCTAAGCCAAGAATCCGGTGAAGGGCTGTATGTATGTATGTTTGTAGTAAATGTTTGTTTCCTTTCCTTTGTCTTCTCATAGCTGACAACATTAGCTTTTGCTTGAAGACCTTCCATGAGAAGGAACTCAATTACTCTCAAGGAAATTCATTACAATTAGAGATGGATTATTACGAAAATATTCCTCAAATTAAACCTAAATTTGTCTCAGTCACTTCTGCTCATTGATCCTAGTTCTGTCTTGTGGTGCTAAATAAAGGAAATCCAATTCTCTCCAAGTCCAAGCCTTCTCTTCTCTAGTATAAACAGTACCAGTTCCTTCAATCAGTCTTTGAATGGCATGCATGACTTAGTTGACTTCCTTTGGCCATTCCAGTCTATAATATTTCTAAAATGTGGCATCTAGACCCCACAAAGTATTCCAGATCTGAACTTACCAAGCAAGAGACCATAGCACTAAATTTTGTACTCTTCATGAAGCCCAAGCTTGCACTCAATTTCTTGGTTGCTGTACAACACTATTAACTCATATTGGGGTTCAAAATCCATTAAAATCTCAGAGAAAAACCAGCATGGAGAACTACTAAGATTTTAGAACTAAGTAATAAGAAATACATTCTTCTTGTAGAGAAATTGAGACCTTTAAGGAAAAAGTAGTTTCTTGTATTCCAAGATACACTGATTCTTTAAGGCCCTTTTTTAAATTGAAGAATTAATCATTTAAAAGAATAAAAAGTGTTTTATATAAAGGAAAGGATTTACATTTATTGTGCAAGGTATGAAATATTGCCCCTGTTATGGATTATATCTAATTAGAATATAAAAAGAACTTTGTTTAATGTAAATGAATAGGATATACATAGGAAGAAATGGTTTCCAAATGAAATTTTGAACAGTTTGGGAGAAAAAAATGAATTTTTGGTGAAAATTTGATGATTGGATCTTGTCAACTATGTGGATTGGAGCCTTTGCTTTGTGGGTCCAATATAAGATTATAAATAGACAGAGATAGCTCTTTTATTTATTAAAAATTGAAAATGTGAGTGTCAAGAAATACTACTTTGGGACAGTGGATAGAGAGAGTTGGGCTTGGAGTCAGGAGGGCCTGGCTGGATTCAACTGTCACCTCAGACACTTATTACTTGTATGACTCTAGGTAGTTACTTAACCTCAGCTTGTCTCACCTGTAAACTGGGGATAATAATAGCACCTACCTCTCAGAGTTGTTATAAGGATCAAAAAAGATGCTTATAAGACACAGCACAGAATTCTCTATAAGACTCTATATATTGTTTGCTATTATTATTATAAAAATTCAGATTTACAAAACATGGTTGGTATCTGAGCTAATTTGCATGTACAGTTTAAAACCAACTTTCAATGCCACCTAGAGTTGAAGAAATATGGAAGATTTGCCTAAAGTCTTATTGCTCTCTGTGCTCACTAATGGCTTGAGAAGGAAGAACAGAGGGGACTTTACAGCCACATTGGTATCCTGTGATACCATGCCCATGGTAGGAGTAAGCTCCAACTCTGTACAATTCATCGTCAGGATGAGTGCATAACTGGCTGGACTGGGCTACGTAACCCAGAGTTAGCCAGTTTGAAAGATTTGTCAGTTGTCTGGCTTAAAGACAACAGCTATTTATAGTAAGGACTAACACTTTCTAAACACACTTTTAAGGGTGATGGTTACTTGAAGAAGCTTATAAAGACTGTGTTCAAGTAGAGAAGGGGATTTCCCCAGCTGGAGAGGGGTGAAGATCACCAGTTAAGCAATTATTAGAGAAGTCATTTCATGAAGTGGAAATGTTGTACCTCAATGGACAGATAATACTGAAGTTTGGATTCAAGAAATATGTTACTCTAAGCATATTACTATTCCTTGTTCATGTGCTTCCATGTCAAATTTTGATAGCTGTATTGCCTCTCTTCATCATAAGTATTGAATAGATTGGTGGAAGAGTATGATCCAGGATTTTATCTGTATTGTTATATACTTTATTTAACATACTAGCATCCATAATATTTTATTTGTTTTGCTTTAAGTAAATGGTTATACTTACGATCTAAAAATATCATTATTGTGAGTGGCTAGTTGTGTAGAAAGGAAAATATATTGGATAGAGACTCAAGAACAAAAGTGGTCAATAGGGAAATTTATTTTCTCTCTGTAGGGTTATCACTAGGATTCTGAGATAGTTGGATGTAACCTTAAGGGGGCAGGATATCTCTGAGAATTTTGGTCTGCTAGTATGGGAACAATTTGGAGAAGTAACATAAACAGAAAGAAGTAAGATGTTTTAAACACCTAGGTGATAGATAGATGTTGGCAGCTAGATGGTGTTAAAATCATTATCTGGGACAGGATGGATGCCACGTTGAATGACAGAACCAGCAGTTGAGAACCTTGGAATGTCTCCAGGTGCCATGAGCCAAGGGCAAAAAAGCAATTGGTCCCATCCCTATAAATACCCCCAAGTGACAAGACAAGGGAGCTCAGATTGGAGCAGGGACTTGGGAAGGTGGGAAGTGAAGGGTGAAGGGTAGGTCTGAAACCAGTGACCTGTTATCCTACTGAGAGAGTTGGAGAACAATCACCATCATTGTTTAGAGAGCTGAGAGAGTTTTACTGATATCATCATTCAAGATCATCAAATAGCCTTCCCTAATCTCTGGCTTGCCTGTGGCCGAATCAGATCAGAGTTAGTGAGTAGGTGAAGAACCTCCAGTTTTTATGAAACCTAGCAATCTCTAGACCTTGATCAACAACCTAGATTATTAGCCTAAAGAATTAGCAATAGGGTTCATAAATCCTCAATCCTATTCCCTTGTTTCTTAACCACGTCAATAGATTCAATACAGTGTTTACTATCAAGTACCTTTCCTGAGTGATTATTATACCAAAGCCCTTGGGAAAGGGGGATCAATACGCAGTCAGATTATACCATTATCCAATAGCTAATCAATAGCCCTTACCAACAAATATTCCAACTTCAGGTTGGGATCTAGAGAGGTTAACCATTCACATAACCTGGGCAAACTGTTAGAAGGGGATAACTGACAAGCTTATCCAACCAAGCTTGTCAGGGAGGAGAGGCATAGATTATACCAACAACAACTGCATAGAGGCCTGTGAGAGGAGAGTGTGCTTCCTCCCTCACCAACTACAACCAGATTAGGCCTGGCCATATAATCCCTCCTCCATCCATACTATCTCTGAAATCCATCTATACTGTCAATTTCTCTGGGATCTCTATACCATTATAACAATGGCGCAGTGGATAGAGTGACTAGACTAGAGGCAGGAAGACTTATCTGCCTGAGTTCAAATCTGACCTCAGATAATTACTAACTGTGTGCTCCTGGCTCAGTCAATTAACCCTATTTGCCTTAGTTTCCTCAACTCTAAAATGAATTGGAGAAAAAAATGACAAACCACTTCAATGTCTTTACCAAGAAAACCCCAAATGGGGTCATCAGGACTCAGACATGACTGAATAAAAACAAGTCCTATATGATGTGGGAGTTGGCTATTCCCCACTCTAGCACCCCATTTTCACCACTATTACATATGGGAACATTGGAATAGATTACCAATCATTAATGTCATTTACACAGGGAATGATTATGTGAGTCCACAGATGTGATCAGATAGGAGAAGTAACAAATATGCAGTATATGGCAATTTAGGCATGAGCCTGCTAAAGATGAGTGCTATTAATCACATTATCCCAATAATATGTATCTCTGCTTAGAGAGAAAATTCAAATGGGTAGAAATATATTCTGCTTTTGAAAATCTCTTTTTGACAGAAGCAATTTCCATCCCAAATTTATAGTATTCCTAAATAAAAGATAAAATTGCACACTAAGATTGAACATGGTTACAGAGCCCAGGCAAAAGTTCAGTTAACAGTTGGAATCATCAATAGTCACTTCAAATGTCATCTCAGTATGAAGAATGAGTTTCCTAAAACTATTCAATCCCTCCTCAACCACTTGTCATGCAAGCTTAAGAGTTGAATTTGAGTAAATGTTAGCCATCAACACAAATGCTGGACAAAATGGCTCATTGATAACTTATGGCCAAGCACAGCAAAAGGGAAGATAGACAGATGGATTGCAGTTCATTCAGGCATAAAGTCCCATGCAGCCTCCCTAGCCCCTACTATCCCACGGGGAAGAATGCAGGCTGATGGTCTAGGGGAGAACTCTAGTCAAAGGTCTAGTGCAGTGGTTCCCAGACTTTTTTGGCCTACCACCCCCTTTCCAGAAAAAAATATTATTTAGCGCCCTGGAAATTAATTTTTTTTTAAATTTTAACAACAATTAATAGGAAAGATAAATGTACCTGTGGCCATCACCACCCCCCTGGATCACTGTAGCACCCACCAGGGGGCGGTGGTGACCACTTTGGGAATCACTGGTCTAGTGCTACCAGGGACTTGGGTTTACTTGATGTTTTCAGGCAAAGGGTCTGCCATGGCTGCTGTCACAAAGCTGATGGAATGATGGCATCAGAGAACATGGACCAGTAATAAAGGGAATTCAATGAAGATTAACCAGAAAAGTCTATTCTAACTACCAGTGGTCATTGAACATATGGTAGCCATCAGGATGAGGAAGTATGAATTATAACTGTGCCACAACAGCAAATATATAGGCAGATTTCAGAACTGACTCCAGTTAAGTCTTTACACATCAGCATTATATAACAGGAGCTAGGTCTGGAAGAGTGGTTATTCACTACCAGTCTTAACATTCTCTTTTTTTTCCTGGTCAACAGTAAACTTGAGAGACTTCCATTACTCAAATACGTCTTCTTTCTCTTTATTCTCATCATTCCCCAATGTTCAAGACATGAAGAGGAGGGTCATATTCTTCTATTAATCAAATACTTCATCCTGTTGTTGCCCAGTCACCATCCTAGTCTAATTTTCATGGAGAATAGAATTCTTCCCTGAACTTTGATTTACTTTTAGATGCAGGTTAGGTTTTATATTTTTAATCTTCACCTTCTGTCTTAGAATCATTATCAGTTCTAAGGCAGAAGAGCACTAAGGGCTAGGTACCTAAGGTTAAGTGACTTACCCAGGGTCACATAGCTAGGAAGTGTCTGAGGTCATTTTTGAAACCCAGGTTCTGTAGATTAGGCTTCGAAAGGGAGGATTCCAGACTAGTATGCCAAGTGAGTTATTGGTGAGGTTTTCTATTTAGTAGGCGCAAAGACTTCAGACTAGAATAATATCCTAATATTATTCTGTAACACGTAGCCTTTTTTCCCTTTCTTTGTGTCTTCAGCACTTATTATAATATTTGGAATCATTATAGTTGCTTAATAAATGCTAGTCGATCAACAGGGTGGAGGGAGCCTCCATATGTTTCCACAGAAGTCACGCAGAAGAGACAAGAAGTAGAGCTTAGTGGTTTCCTGTTGTTAATGCGACACAAGCAAGAGATGTCTTCTGTCTCCCCGGGGACAATATTAAGAATGTGATGGAGAGTAACCCAAGCAGAGTTCTAGCTAATGTGTGCCAAGCTGAGTTTCATCCCAGGATACTGGAATGTGAGAGGGCTCTCTTCCTCACCAAGCGAAGCATGTCACCTCTCCACGGCAAGTGCTATCCCACTGACTCGCCTCATCCAGCAGTGTCCAGAGACCCAAACCTCCCTGGGCATAGCCGCCCCTAGCATCTCATCACTATGCCTCACTAGTCCCTGCGGAAAAAAGACCAAATTCTCTAGGGCTCAGACTTTGTCTTCTTGCACAAACGGCCACTCAGTCGAGTTGTGTATTATTTATCATTTCCCCTGGTGCCCTCGTCCAAGCTGAATCCTCCCCAAGTACCATCTTTATAGTTAAAGCTCTGCTCCTGAGACTTGTCAAACCTGCTGATGACTATCTAGCATGGCACACATTTAAATTAAGCTGCATTATTGACCTTTTCTCCATCACTTTCTTAAGTCTAGACCAGTGGTTCCCAAACTTTTTTGGCCTACTGCCCCCTTTCCAGAAAAAAATATGACTTAGCCCCCTGGAAATTATTTTTTTTATTTTAATAGCAACTAATAGGAAAGATAAACACACCTGTGGCCATCACCGCCACCCAGGATTGCTGCAGCATCCACCAGGGGGCAGTAGCACCCACTTTGGGAATCACTGGTCTAATCAATCAACAAAATAATATATCAAGACCCATTTTGTAGCATTTGCCAATTTCTAGATGTAAACACTCCCACTGAAATTTTAACAATCTCCAGAGTTGGTATTAGTTGGCTCTAATACAGCCCTGCTACTATCCACTTCTTATGATTCATGATCGGAAAGATGTGACACATATTAGGTACAGTGTTTTCATCAGCATTTCTAGGGGAATACAGGGATTTTAGTAGAAAAGGTCATATTTGGGGAATAAAAAACTGGCTAGATAGAGTGCATCTAACAAGGGCCAGTAGAAATATGTCTGCCTTTGAGTTTTATGGATTATATGAAGAAGACTTTAAATGGTTCAAGAGCGTTTAAAAAAACTATATACATTATCTGGCAGCCCTGGTGCCTTGAAAATTTTCAGGGACAACACAGGAAAATGGCAAAGAGAAGAGAGGACACAGAAAAAATATCTGAGGATAAAGACCACAACATGAACCATGTTCTCAGACATATATATATACATATACATATATATATATGCCCAACTATCATGAACAAATAGAATAAACTTGAAAACCTAAATCAAGGAGGCATATTTGAATGAATAAGTATCACTGAAACTTAGTGGGATAGATACAACAATGAAAATATGAAAATATATTTTGCATGACGATACATGCAGGACCCAGATCAGATTGCCTACCATCTCCAGGAGATATGAAAGAAAGGAGGGAGGAAGACAATTTGGGTTTTATAACCTCAGAAAACATATGTGGGAAATTGTTATTACATGTAACTGGGAAAATAAAATAGATTTATAAAAAAAAACAAAATAAATTCCCTAGAAATGGACATAGTGGGGGAAAATGCTTTATTCCCTTCCTTTGACTCAGGATACCTCAAGTTCATGCCCTAAGCCAGTCACAGTGACTTCTACTAGACTACATATTATAGAATCATCTGAGGGGATTGTAAAAGCTGATCCATTCTTTCTCTCTTGTGGTTTAGTCCCTATGATTTTGGGGGATTTCTAATCTGAATGTGAATTTGGTGACTAAATTTTATTACTACTATCATTGCCAACGTACATAATAGAAAAAATGTTTTGGATGAAAATACTTTTTTTAAACTAGGGATTTGTTGTTTGAAATGTTTTGCAACATTCTTAAGTGTGATTTTAATTACTCTTGAAGCAACCTTTTCCCAGTAGGAAGGAATGTAGTTGTAATCATACTTTTTTTTAGTAAGAAAACATGATGATGAATTAAAATATGTTTATAACTTATTCTGGCAGAATTAATGTTCAAAAAAGTCAGAGCTACAGGTTTCTTTAAAGAAAATGTATTCTACCTCTTTCATTTTACAGCAGAGAGAAAGAGTAAGACTGAGAAAGATGACTTGATTTGCTCAGAATCCCACTGATGGTAAATGGCAGCATTCAGATTTCAATCTTGGTCTAGTGATCTTTCTACAACATGATCCTAGCATGATGCCTTTTCAGGATTGGGGACTTCTACTAAATGAGGGACACTTCTATTGTTACATCCTGCAGGAAAAGGAAGTTTAGACTGAAAAAGAAAGACTTCTTTGTCTGGAAAGCTGATTGGTAACCAGCTCTAGAGCCTAAAGGAGACTGTAGGACTCATCATGAGCAATCTTTCTACTAGCCAATCAGTCATCTGTTTGGAGACAATAATTGTAGTTTAGGTGACAAATTTCTTTCCTTCCTCCAGTGGCATCTAAGATTTTGAGAAGACAATCTGGTATATCAGTCAATTGACAAATATTAAGCACATACAATACACCAGCCACTGTGCTAGGTACTGTACACATAAATACAGACTGAAAAAATTCCTGTTTGCAATGAACTTACATTCTAATGAAGATAAATACACGCAAAATTTTACAGCATAAATATAAAATAAACACATGTGTGCATGTGCATAAATATGTCTATATCTACATATGTGTATATAATAACATACACAAACATGTATGTGTAGAGAAAGACCGGGGAGAAGGAAAGACAGGGAAGGAGAGAAACAAAGGTGGGAGAGAAGGGGGAAAGAAGGAGGAGAAGAGAGAAACAGAGAAAGAAACTGGGAGGGGAGAATTAAAATACAAGATAGTTGAGACAGAAGAAACTAGTAGGTAGGGAATCAGGAAAGTTCTGATACAGAAAATGGACTGAGCTGTTTCGTAAAGTGGATAGCTCCATGAGGTAGAGGTAAGAAGAAGTACGTTTCCAAGCATGGGAGATGAGCAAGGAAAAGACATGAAGACAAGATATGGAGAACAGTGTGTGAAAAAAACAAAGAGAAGATCAGTTTGGCTGGGTCACAGAATGTGGGAAGGGAAATGATGTCCATTGAGATGGAAGAGATGAGTTAGGCTCTGGTAGTGCAGGGTTTAAAAAACTAAACAGATGGTAACTAGAGCACTAGACTTGGAGTCATGGAGACACAAGTTCAAATCCTACCTCTGACACTAGCTGGGTGGTACAGGGTCTCTGGCAACTCCTTAGCTCTTTTTTTTTAAACCCTTGCTTTCCATCTGAGAATCAGTATTGTGCATTGGTTCCAAGGCAGAAGAAAGGTAAGGGCTGGGCAATGGGGACTAAGTGACTTGCCCAAGGTCACACAGTTAGGAAGTGTCTGAGGCCAGATTTGAATCCAAAACATCCTATTTCTAGACCTACCACTCTATCTGCTGAGCAACTTAGCCACCCCCCTTAATGCCTATTACTACTAGGCTAGGCACAGGGGATCATAAAGACAAAAGTTTTACAACTTTAAATAAATTTTTGTTGTTAGCCATTTTTCAATCACATCCAACTTCCATTGGAGGTTTTCTTGGCAAAGATCCTGGAGTGTTTTGCCATTTCTTTCTCAGTTTAAGTGATTAATCTGATCTATCAAAGCACATTTGGTTACTATTATATTATTTATTTATTAAACACCTTCTCCATCTCAGAAACTGTACTCTAGGGGAAACAGCAAATAGTAGAGAGATGAGAGCTAAATAGATAGATGTACAGACAAAAAGAAAAATCTCTCTCTCTCTCTCTTTCTCTCTCCCCACCCCATTTCTCCCTCCATCTCTCCCTCTTTCTATCCCCCTTCCTCTCTCTCTATATATATCTATCTATCTATTTTTTCTTATATGTGGGATGTGCCCTTCTACCCCTTCCTCACCCTTCAACATAAGGAGATAATCTCTGTCTGCTTCCAATTAACAGCGTGGACAATTGGAGGAACCTGCTGAATGAATGACTCATCTGCTGAGAATATCCCGATTGATAGCTGGGTTGAGAGATGAGGACCCAAGGGGCCGTGTGAAAGGGGAAGAAGTTTCAGGGTGGTTTGTTCCTTGGCTGCAGTTCTTGGGCTAATGAGAGTTGCTACAGGGATAGCGAGAGGGTGAAGATGGAATAAGGACAGAGTCCTTCCCTACCCCAGGGGAGTCATGGTACAAATCTACTCAAGTGGCCCCTGGGGTTAGAGGTACTTAGCAAAGGAAGCATGCTCTAGTTTTCCTGTTTGTCTTGACTTTTTTTTGCATTTTCCTACCTTGTGTAGGTGGCTTTGGCAGTCTGAAGGACCAGGAGATCCATGAAAAATGAATGGTCAGGGGCATCATCTTCCAGACAGGTGGCACTTACATCAAATCAGATAATTTTGTCAGAGATGAAATATAAAATATACTTAGAAAAATTATAGACTGTTTTATGCTTTGACTAACAAGAGTACAATAGTAGATATGTTAAATTACTAAATTTAGTTATAATTTTCCACCATGTGATGTTACCTCTTATAGTTATTAGTTCTTTCTGTGTGGGAATCAATGACATAATACCTAATTCCTCCCCTCCCTGCAACTTCCTTGGAATTTTAAGATATTACTATTAATATGATAAACAACTTTCCCCATAGGGTCTAGGGTTGGGATGGGGGCCAAGGAGAGGTGATAAGTGACTGTGTATGAAAATGGAAAATCAACTCCCTAAAGAAAGGTCAAAGACAGCTAGATGGTGCAATGGATAGAGCATCAGGCCTAAAGTCAAGAAGACTCATTTTCCTAAATTAAAACTGGCCTCAGACAGTTACTGTGTCAGTGTGGTTCTGGACAAATCACTTAACCCTATTTACCACAATTGACTCATCTATAAAATGAACTAGAGAAGAAAATGGCAAACCACTCCCGTGTCTTTTGCCAAGAAAACCCCTAGTAGGGTTACAAAGAGTTGGACATGACTGAAATGACTAACAACAAAGAGATACACTATCTAGTTTCAAAATCTAGCTCTACCACTCGTGACCTTCAGAAAATACCCTCACCAGTCCTCAGTTTCTTTATCTGTAAAATGAGAAAGTAGCTCATTCACAGACAGATAGATAGATGGTACAATGGATAGAGCATCAGATCTGGAATCGAGAAGACATGAGTTCAAATTTGGCTTCAAACTCTTACCAGCTGTGTGACTCTGAGAAAGTCATTTAATCTCAGTGTCTCAGTTTCTTCTTTTGTGAAATAATAGCACCTACCTCCCAGGGTTGTTGTGAGGATCAAATGAAATAATAATTGTAATGTACTTGGCATGTAGTTAAGTGCAATATAAATGTTAGCTATTATTATTATTATTATTATTATTATTATCCCTTTTTTAAAATAGATTTTTCTCCTGACAGAGATAATGTAATAAGCCATTAATAGTCATTATTAATAGTATGAATGAATTTATTACAGGTCATGAAGAGTCATGACTAACAAATGAGTGAACAATAACCTCTGACTTTAGATCCAGTGATCCTTTTTGCTATATATTATAAGAATTTAAAAATTAGGTTTTATGCTAATATGAGAATTCTATAGTAATGTTGTAGTCACTGATTTAAAGATATTATAACTTAAGTCAAAATGACTTTCAGTAGCTTTATTTACAAAGAGGTGGAAAGAGCAAAAGTGGGAAAATGTAAGAAGAAGGTAGAGAATTATCTAGCCCAGTGATGGACAAACTATTCCCTTTGGGCCAGATCCGGCCCATGGGGAATAGTTTGCCAATCACTGATCTAGCCTATCATCCTAAGAGCTGCTCTGCTGCTCAGGTGTGGGGCTCAGCTCTGGCAGGGCTCAATATCCTTCAGCCAGAGGGCCAAGTGGTGTCTTTAGCAAGGCCTCACCAGAACCAATCTCTCCAGAAGCCCAGAAAACAAGGCCTCACCGGAACCAATCTCTCCAGAAGCCCAGAAAGGAAGGCCAGCCACTCATCCAGTTCACTAATGCAGAGTCTTCCCAAGGTGAAGTCCCAAAGCAAAGTCCCAGGGTGAAGGTCCTCTTCCAAAGAAGCAGTCCAAAGGAGAAGATCCAGCCCAAGATCTAAGCTGAAGGTTTCCTGGACAGGAAGTTCAGGGCTTTTTATAGTCCCTTTTCCATGTAACTTCCTGTCTCTTCCTCCACTTTACAGGAACCAATTGCAGACTTTCACTTTGCCTATCACTGTCCATGGGCAGGGCAGTTGTCTCTGGAGTTGTCACCCACCTTAACAAGTGACTTGCAAACTCTATTACTTAGGGTTAAGTAGGGGTGCTTAAGTTTTTGATTGTTTAATTTAGAAGTTGCTGATTGATTAACAAAGAAAGTTTGATTCATTCTTCACAATATCCAGTGTACTTCTTATTACATAGTCATTTGCAAAGCAGGCTTGAAAACTTCCCCTAATGGTTGGTGTCCAAGTAGAGTTTCTTGGAAAGCAAACATGTTCTTAACACAACTGAAATAAATTTATGTATTATAGGAGTAAAAGTCCTTAGGAGTACTTTAATCCAAGTAGTTGAGATAGTCTTGACTTGAAGGAAGTGAAATTGGCTTTTTTAAATGTCATTTAACACTGTTAGAACTAGATGAAAAAGTATGGGCCATGTAGATTTTGTTTTCTTGTGGCATACTACTGAAGTGAAGAGTAAGTTGGGTAATACACACACACACACACACACACACACACACACACACACACACATACATAACTTGAATACAGGGAAGAATGAGGTAAAAACGAAATAGAAGATAAGTCAAAATTTGAGATCAGTTTCATTCTACAGTATGGGAAGTCTTCAGGGAAGATTTAGTTCCTGAGTTGGATCTTGATCGAAGGGAGAGACTTCAAGAGATGGAGATGGGAAAGGGGACAAGATACCAGACACAGTTAACTGTGAACAAAAGCAAAGAGACAGGAGATGGCAAAAAGAATATAGAGTGTGTACAGTAGTTTTGTTTTTTTTGCCTGGATTTAAACCCCATGAAGAGACAAATGGAATGAGGTAAAGATGGAAAAGTAGATTTGAGACAGATAGTTGAGGGCCTTGAATGCCAAAGAGTTTGTACTTTACTCAGCAGTCTATGTTAGATAAGCATATTTCTGAAAAGAGGCACTTTGTGATAATAATTGCTAGAATTTACATAGTGATTTAAGGTTTGCTAAGCTCTTTATAGGTTTTATCTCATTTGGTCCTCACAACATCCTGGAGAAGTATTATTGTCCTCATTTTACAAATGACAAAATGGAGGATGAACAAGGTTAAATTTTTCCCAAGTATTCTAAGTTACCAAGTTAGGACATTAGCAGTAGCCAGCAGAGATCCTGAGTAGCCCAATGGGATCACCATTTCTAATACAACAAACTGGAAGAGGGATTGATAGTAGTGTTTTTTCTCAGATGAAAGGGGCAGTAGATGATGATGTAGCAGAAGTTTATATAATTTCTATTGCAAAATTTAACTCTTCTGGAGAATTGCTTGCAATAAAGGAAATCAATGATTCTAGAGTCAGAATGAGTTCCAATATTGCTTCTCATACTATCTGTGTGTCCTAGGACGAGTCATTTAATCTTGCTGAGTCTCAGTTTCCTCATCTGCAAAAATGAGTGCTCAGCAAAATTAACTCTAAAATCGCTCCTACTTTTTGAAATATTGATGCCATAAAATTGAAGGAAGAAGCTGGTCAGTATGGGGATCCTGCCACAGTTACTCCCTTATGGGTTCAGTATATCTAATGGTTAAGGTGTTTCCATGGTGAATATTTACCAACATTCATACATGGAACATCAACTCTATAAATAGTGATTATGAAATGTTTTCTGCAGATGATTTTCATATTAATCATTGACACTTGAAATTAGGCACAGAAAATTTAATATTGTAAACATGATTGTGGAGTTGTGAATTGATCCATCCATTCTGGAGAACAATCTGAAACTATGCCCAAAGAACTTTAAAACTGTACATACCCTTTGATCCAGCAATGCCACTACCCCCAAAAGATTTTTTAAAAAGAAGTAATGGCCTGTCTCTACAAAAGTATTTATGGCAGCTCTTTCTGTGATGGCAAAGAACTGGAAATCAAGGGGATATCCATCAATTGGGGAATGGATGAAAAGTTGTGGTATATGATTGTAATAGAAATTAATAAGAAATTATGAGGATGATTTTTAAAAACTACATGAGAGACCTCTATGAACTGATACAGAATGAAGTGAGCAGAATCAGAAGAATATTGTACACGGTAATAGCCGTATTATACGGTGAACAATTGTCAAAGAATACTCTTAGCAAGACAGTGATCCAAGGCAATTCTCAAGGATTTAGGATGAAAAATGCCATCTGCCTGTAGAGAAAAAAAGTGATAGATTCTGAATGCAGATTGAATCATACTATATTTTACTTTCTTTTTTCTTTTTCTTTTTTTGATTTGAGTTCTCTTCCACAAAATGACTAATGTGGGGAAAATGTTTTACATTATTGCACTTGTAAAATCAATATCAGATTGCTTGTCATCTCAGAAAGTGGGGAAGGGAAAGAGGGAAAGAATTTGACTCAAATTTAATTAAAACAGAGGTTAAAAATTATTTTTAAATGTAATTGAGGAAAAATATAACATTATTAATTAGAAAATTACTACCAACATGAAAAGTTGACAAATGTGATAATGGCAGCATATTCCCATCCCAGCATCTCTTTACAGCAACAGGAAAGAAATAATGTAACTTCATCATTTGAGAGCATCAGCCTTTTGTGAGCAGTGTTCATAACTGTTTAAGAAATCTGAAGATCCCAATAACTAGTCCTTCTCTGAAATTATTTTCTCCATTACTAATGTAAAATTTATCCTCATACAATAATTTGAGATCATCTCTCAGTAATATCTGGGATTTCAATATTGAAAACACTCCTGTGAAAACCTGCCAGTTGCATGAATAATGTCAAAGTAAACTTTTCTTTTGTGAGAGTGACTGGATCTTTGATAAACTTGAAAAGTGTTTCTATGGATCTGACAAGAGTTGTCCTGCTGGGTGGGATAATATATGCAGTATCTTCAGAATGTTTGACAAAAATGGAAAATAAAACATCATTCTAGAAGTATTTTAGGAAAATAAACCACACACTGTTTTGCAATAAAGTACACCCTGTGTAAATAACAAACAAAAGAAAGAGAAGGTCATTCTTACTGGGGATTCTTGGTGAGAAGAGAAGTTTGTCTGAAAAGAATTTGTCCTTCCCCATTTATTCATTGGGAGGGGAGTACTTTATTTGGTCTCACTGCTTGGGTTAAAGCAAAGACCTAAGATCCACAATTTCCAAAAAAAATTTGGTTCCTAGGAAGTGATGCAATTAGAGCTTCATTTATTCATTCATTTATTCATGTGTGCACCAAGCAGGCAAGGAAAAGCATACATACTTGCTACGTGGCAATAAAAACAGAGAGAGGTTTGTACCATGGATATAAGAAATTCCCAGTGTGGAGGTGAGGAAGAGATGATGGGGAGAAAACAGGAAGCATGCTCAAAATTGGGCTTCAGGTGTTAAAATTATATATCCAAAGAATGGACTTGGTTGAGAACAAGTAATCCATGTCAAGGCATCTAGATACTATAGTGCATAGTATGTCAAGACTGGAGTCATGAAGACTCATCTTTCTGAATTCAAATTTGGTCTCAGATACTTATTAGCTAAGTCTCCCTGAGCAAGTCACTTAAACTTGTTTGCCTCAGTTCCTCATCTGTAAAATGAGCTGGAGAAGGAAAAGGCAAACCACTCCAGTACCATTGCCAAGAAAACCCCAATGAGGTCAGGGAGAATAAGATTTGACTGGAATGATTCAACAAAAATTCATGTCAGATATGGAAGGGGGGGAGGTCCTTCCTAATCAGACCCAGATGTGATGATTCTCCTCTTTGTACCTGCTTCCCAACCTGATTTCAACTCCATGGAAAAAGATGCCTCTCATAGGATAAACTCATCACTTCTAATTTCACCACCACCTGCTAACTCAAGCTTTGATTGACTCCATCTTGCTCAGTCTCCTCTCCCCTCTGTGTGGAGGACTGCAGGTGGAGTACCAAAATCCACCCAAAATCTTCTTTCATAGAGATCAGAAAAAGAACTCTCAGATCACTCCACTTTGCACCTGCTACCCTGCCTGGTTTCAACTCAATGGAATAAGATGGGGCACTGGGTACCCCCTTTTGTCTCATCCTCTCCCCCTTTCCCTGCTTCCTTTTATGTGTTGCCTTACATGCTGTAGGTGCTTCATCAATGGTTATTGGATAGAATTGGTGGAAAATTTCTTGGGGTCATATCAAACAATAGTAGGCTTGGGTGGCGCTCAAGAAGGGAAATTTTCTATATTGAGACCTGAGACTGGGGGCAATCTAATCTTGAAGTTGGCAAGCAGCACCAAGAGAATGAATGACTCAAGAGGCTACAACTGGTCAAATTTCATCCAATCACAAAGTCCAAACTTAATCTTCCTGGCATGGAGTTAACAGTGGAAAAGCACAAAATGTCTATCTTTGCCTATCTGCTTTTAGAACCACTTAGCCCAAGTGACTCCTTATTGGATTCTTATCATTATAACATCAAAATAACTCTAATATTAAATAAACTATCATTATCTCAGGGTGCTAGAAGAGCAACAGATACCAGTTGTGCTATGGAAAAAGATGGTAGTTCCCAGGGTTTGGGAGGCAAAGAATGAGGCATTTTCTTGGGTTGCTTTGACAATGAGGAGTAAGCTTAGGGTTGTGATGATGGGCCCTCGGAGGGAAAGCCAAATATAAGGAATGGGTCTCTCTCACCAATTTAGGCCACCTAGTCTAGGATATGAAGATCAGTTCCTTGGAGGAAACTAGTCTTTTCCTTTTCCCAGTGGGAATTCTGAAATCACAAATTTCTTCCGAGAATCCACACCAAAAGATGAGATTGTGTAGACTCTACCTATCCAAAACAGACCAGTCATTGGCAATTGGCAAGAAAGAGTATCGAATGCTCCAAGGAAGTAGCTGTAAGGTAAATTAACCATGCTATTATTATTCTAACCCAAACTGGAACATGGCTACTAGGGGAACAAGACTGGCCCCACAAGATCTCTGGGCACTGTTAATTGGTTCTAGCGTCCCTCATCGCTTCCCATCTGAGTCCTGGAGTTGTCTGTCCTCCCATGCCTACACCGCTAATGATGGCAAAGATTGAGGTCTGCTAGTCTTCTGCTGGGAGCTGTACTCAACTTTGGCAAAAACTACCTCAGATGTCACCTCCAAAATCTATAGCTACTGCTACGGTCACTAAATCTCTCCTCTCAGGAATTTAGCAACCATCTCGTAAAGACTAATATTTGAGTACCTCTACAAAGAACCCAGGCAGTTGCTATAGCTACCACAGAAACGTTTTTGTATGAAGAAAGAACTAAAGAACTATCCCTTTTTTAAAAAAAAAGAAAGAAGAAGAAAAGAAAAAGAAAGAAAATACTTTACACAACCTGGCAGCCCAAGGAACATATTCCTGTAGCTACTACAAACCAGTTGTATATACTTCAAGACAAAGTGAATTAGAGTCGACATTGCTAGCAGGAGTTTGTATCCTGCATAGCTGAGATAGCTGAATCTAGCACATGTCCCCATAAAAGTGAGAGAAAGTGAAGACATTGTGGCAATCTTTTTTCCAGTGTTTAAATATGTGCTGTGTGAAAACACACTTTTATAGCCACATGAAGGAAGCCTATTGACAATTCACTGCAGTGTTTTCCATCTGCAAACCATTTAGGGAAGGGCAAGTTATTTTTAATTTAAATGATTCCAGAAGACCGATGATAAAGAATACTACCCACCTCCTGACCAAGAAGTGATGGACAAGACACATGTTTTTCAGACGTGGAAAATTTGTCTTACTTGACTATATGTATTTGTTACAAGGTTGTTGTCTTTTTTTTCCTTTTTGGGGAAGAGATGAAGAAAGAATGATTGCTCATCTAATCCATTCAAACACTGAATGGATTCCTTTTGAAGGACTTATGGGAGGAATCAGATGAGGGGGAGGTGGGGAAGGTCCAGATGGAATATTATTGGAGGGAAAATCCACACTGGTGAGATCTATCAAAATATACCAGTCTGTATACCATCCCAGAATCAGAAGGGACCATTGCAAGAAGGCACTTGAGTTGCCTTTGGAGGTTGTGTAGTCATCTAAAAAAATCACACAGGCCTAAAAGGTGTGTCTACAACAGGCTTTCTGAGCCTCACTGTATCTCCCATTTTCCCAATGTAATGGTAGAATTATAGAAATAAGAATGAGTTTAAGAGAAGTTGAAAGTTGGCTAGCATGGACACATAAAACTTAGGTGTTAATACGTTCAACAATATGGTGGAAGTTGCTCAAGACTTAATGCTTTCTTACCCTATAATTTTGATCCCCATTGAATTATTTCTCAATCTTGTGAACTAAATATTATCTTTGTGTTGACCCATGTCACTTATTTTTTAATTGTTGGTATGTTTCATTTTATAATACCATTTCTGAATAAATATATTTCTTTCCCCAACCCCATCCCCAAATATTATAACAAACTAATAATTTTTTTTAAAAAACAGCTCAGCAAAACCTGTATGCATTAACTGTATTTGATAGTATCTGTAGCACTCTACACCCATAGTCTTCCACCTCTGTAGAAAAGGGAAGTGGTACATTCTTTTTTTTTTTACCTTTACCTTCTGTTTAGAATCAATACTGTGTATTGGTTCCAAGGCAGAAGAGTGGTAAGGGCTAGGCACTGGGGGTTAAGGGGTTAAGGGACTTGCCTGGAGCAACACAGCTAGGAAGTGGTCTGAGGCCAGATTTGAACTTAAGACCTCCTATCCCCGGGTCTAGCTCTCAAGTCACTGAACCACCTAGCTGGCCCCAAGAAATACATTCTTATAATATCTCTTCTTCAGGATCAAGTTTAGTAATGGTTTTGTAATAGCTGTTGTAGATACAGCTCTAAAGGCAGTACCGTCTGGCTTCAGGTTCCATGGTGGGACCCAACTGGAGTGACTCTAATAGGCACTGAATGTTTAACAAAGGGATAGGCTGAGTTTTTCCTACCATGGCAAGGATAAGCAACAAGAATGCAGCAGCTCTTAGCTTTTCTGGAAGTGGTCAGTCATTCATCAGAGTATGGTCACTCTCAGAGTGATCTCCGGCACTCACCAAGTCTGAGAGGTGGTAGCTGCCCAGAGGCGAACCCTTTTGTGTCCCTAGACCAGGAAGCTGCATCCGAGAAGCCGGGGTCCTATCAAATTGTGTTGGGGGAGCAAGAAGGGTCAGGGATGTCAGAGAAGCCATGATGTGAAACTACTGTCCTACCCCCACAATATTCCGTTCTATATTTTTGTCTTTCCATTCCCATTGTCTTAGACATGGTGCATGTTGCTTCCTGTTTCTCCTCGCTCTCCTTTCCCTCTGTTTCTCTGTGGTCTTCGTTTTCATGGACACAATAATGTTCTACCACCTAAATAGAAGCAGGGTGCCTTTGTTGTTATTGAACAGCCATTGATCTGAAGGTGAAATGTGAGCTGGGGAGCCGATCCTTGCCTCAGTCCCTGCCTGCATCTCCCCCTTATTTCAAATATCACAATTTAGACAAAATTTGGTATTCAGCAAAGTCTATTCTTTTCCAGAAATCCTAATACTTATTCTACTGCTCCAGTTCCCTCCAGCACACATGCACACACATGCACAAACACACACAGTTTTCTCTTTCAGCTGCTCTAAAAACTATAATTCTCTATCACCACAATGGGACAGTCTTGCAAAGAGGCTTTTTCCTAACTTGTGGGCCTAATTAATAAAAGTAATTATTTAATAAAAAGTAATTATAACAATGAATAATTTTAATATATAGTTAATAATAAAAATGATAAAAGCCTAACACAACCTCACCTGCCAAATAGAGAACTGTCCTTTTTTCATAGCATGATCACTTATCACACTTTGTATAGTCATGCTCCGAATGATGGTCATTCACTTTGTTTCTAGTTCTTTGCTCCTACAAAAAATGCCACAAGAAACACTTTGTTATGTGGGATATTTATTTTCCAAAAAGCCTACATGCACATCTTCCAGTTGATTAAAATTCCATCATCCATGCCTCTGCATTTCCTAGATTTAGGACATCCTAGGAGCCAGGAGTGACTCCATGGATGATTTAGCACATATTCCTTCTTCATATCCTTTGCCTAACAAACAGCTTAATGGGATTTGATAGTCACAAGTGAGAGGATCTTCCTTGGCTCACTTACAATCCATGAGAGATATAGTGGTCTGAACAATGCATACTTTTCTTGGCTAAAGTTTCTGCCAAGGAACCTAGAAAAATATCTCCACTAGACAACCCTGTTGGCTGGCACCAATTTTAAGTGCCTTGGTTGCTTTGGTCTTTATTAAAAAGGTGGAAGAATCAATACCCATTATCTCATACAATTAAATATTAAGTCCAGTTTCCATAAGAACCACAATGAGCATTTCACAGGACTACTGTTCCAGCAAAAGTCTCTCTTGGCTGCTCTATGAGCCGTTCCCAGGTTTCCTCTCCAGTTTACTTCGCTGTCTGAACTACTTCAAGCAGCACTAGTCACCACTCCATTCAGTTCCTCTTGCTACCCTTATTAGGGGGAGAAAAGGGACTCTTTGGTGTCCCTCCTTGTTGGAGACTTGTTGTCCCACCTGAATGTGCCCAGGACTAACAAAAAGACTCTAGAAATCTCTCCTGAAATGACCAGGAATGGCAGCTCTCCTCTGCAAAGTTCCTGGTTGTACCAATTAGGTACTGAAACTGGGCATTCCTCTAATTGAGATCGTGCCATCATAGGGACTTACTTGGGCAGTGGCTTTATGTCATACATTCTAGCTAGCTGGGACATTTCCACTCTAACTCAGTGCCTTATTCCTGGAATGCTATCTCTGTTCTCACCTTCTCTTCTTGACTTCCCCAGTCTCATCCTTTTAGATTCCCCTTACATTCTACTTTCCCACTGGAATTTGCCCTTTCCCAGACCCACCTCTTGTTAGTGCCTTCTGCTTTCTGATTACCTTTCATCTGTGCTAAATTAGTTTGTCTGTCTGTCCATCTGCCTTAGCCTCTGTAAAATACAGGGAATGGGGGAAGGAGAAATTGAACTAAATGGTCTCTAAGGAGCCTTCCAGCTTTTAATCTGAGGCTATAAACTTCACCCTGATTCAGTTGTCTTCACTACTCTTTAGTGTTACACTTTGGCATCCCTTCCCCAAAAGGATGAAACTTCCTATTTATCTAGTAGGTAAAATATCTAGATAATATTCAATGTTACCTACATTAACTATTAAATAATAGGTAATAATAAAACACTAGGCAAAATAGTAGGTAAAAATCTATCATTTTAGCACAAATGAGGAAACATCATTTTAATATGTTGTGCCAATTATTATAATATAACCTCTTTCTGCCATTTCAGCTCTTCCAAATATAGTACTTATTGAATACACACCTGCAGATTTTTTTAAAAGAGAAGGATTAATATATTTATGGAGTGGTTCCACAGTGATGCTACCAAATGTTTCCTTAATTATACAGGACATTCACTTAGGAGAGTAAAACAACACTATTGGCAAAAGTGATCAAAGACCAAAATCATCAGTAATGGAGAGACTGTGGGAAGACCATCAGCACACTAAATGCACTGAATTCATGGTTGTGAATGAGATCAACCTTTCAAAGAAACCATGTGGAAAGATGAAAGAAAAGGGACAAAATTGGTCTTGCTCCAAGCTATGTGACCCTGGGCAAGTCACTTGACCCCCACTGCCCACCCTTACCAATCTTCCACCTATGAGACAATACACCGAAGTACAAGGGTTCAAAAAAAAATTGGTCTTGCCCTTTGGCTCAATGATACCAACCAATGTTGCACATGAGATCCCAAAGAGGTCAAACACAGGAAGAGAGAACAAAGATCATATGCTTACCAAAATACTTGTCACACCACTTTCTGTGGCTGTAGAAAACTAGAAACAGAGTAAGTACCCATTCGTTATCATTTGGCAGACCTTATAGCAGCAGCACATGAATGTCATGGAATATTATTGGACTATAAGAAATGACAAGCATCATCCATTCATATCCATTTTGCATTTGATCCTGGAGACAAAAAAGAATTCAATGGAATTTATTGAGTAGAAGGAGGGATGACATGATCAAACCTGTGCTATAGGAAAATCACTTTAATGGTTGAATGGAGGGTGGATTAGAGTGGAATGAGACTCTGCAATCCTAGGTTGTGGTCCTGAGGGACAGGAAGTATGGTATTGTCTTCTGCAAAGAAAGCAGAAGAAGTGGTGGGGGTGATGGTAGGGTTTCTGGGAAAGGTGATGAGTTCTGTTTTGGACATAGTGAGTTTAAGATGTCTACTGGACATCTAGTTTAAGATATCTGAAAAGTGATTGGAGATTTGAGATTAGAAGATTGGGGCAAGATGGGATGATGAGATAACCAGATAGAATAGAGGAAGAAGAGAAGACAAGATAGAAGCCTGAGGGACACCTATAGTTGGAAGGCATGATCCAAAGGAGGATCCAGCAAAGAAGACAAAGAAGGATCTGTCAGGTAAGGTAGGAGGAGAATCAGGAGAGAATGGTGTCCCCAAAGTATCAAGAAGGAAAGAGTGATGAACAGTGTCAAAGACTGCAGAGAGGTCAAAGAGAATGAGGATTGAGAAAAGGTTACTGGATTTGGCAATTAAGAGATCATTAATAACTTTGTAGAGAGGAGTTTCGGTGGAATGAAAAAGTCAAGAGTTATATTGTAATGGGTTTAGAAGAGAATAAGAGTAAAGAAAGTAGAGACACCTATGTAGACAGTCTTTCAGAAGTTTAGCTATAAATAAATGGTAGATGAGATATAAGATGATATTGGGAATGACCATGGTATAGATTTTTGAGATGAAAAGTCAATGGGTCCTATTTCCTCATTTTACAGCGGAGGAAACTGAAACAGAGAGGACTTAAATGACTTGCCCAGGGTCAGTGGCTGAGACTATATTGTTAGATGTGAGGGGGGTTGTGGAATACAGGGACAGAATAAAGTATACATGTTTGGATGTGGCCGGTCACTTTATTTCCTAAACTGCTGTTCTTTGTTATAAGGAAGAATTTTATATAGATAGGAGAGTTATTGTGAAATTACCATGCAATGAATCAAAAAGCTTTTTTTTAATAGTATAAAGCAAATCACTGTTAAATGTAAACAGATGTTTAATTTCCTATGGCTTGTGAATTTATGACCTAAAATGTAATAATCAGAAATTCTTCTTCCAAAATAAATGAATATACTAATCTACAACATAAATTATGGTAAAATACTCAGTCAGAAAATAATGACAGCGATAGAGGTTTTGGCAGTCCTTCACCAAAAGGATTCCATTACCTATTATCTATCAGCTATTTGCAAAAATGAAGGCCTTTTTTATATTCCAACTTTCACTATATTAACATAATTTAAACCTCATAATTCTTAGAGACAAGCTATGCAGATATTATTATCATTTTTCAGATGAAGAAATTAAGGACTGGAAGGTTATTGTTGCTTTGTTTTTTCAAAGAGGATCAATGATGTCAAGTGGTGATGTCTTGACTTGCTCATGAATTGGAATGGACTGAGCCAGAGTTGTACAGTCATCAGCCTCACTTTCTCTTCTAGTCATCCAAGTCCAGTGGTGAGACAAAAGTCAGGATTAATGCGATGTCATAAAAATAAGAGGGTAACAAATTAAGTTTAGGGTGCAGGTATCAGTAGCAGTGTAAAGCTTCCAGGGAACTACTGATTATTTTGAGGGGGATTTATGGGAATAGTATAAAGGACACTGCTCTTAGCATCACAGAAACTGGCTTTGAATACTGTTTGTGTTCTGACCTTTTTTGAAGCACACTATTTTTCATTTTCTTTATTTTTATGAGGTTTTTTTTTGGTCTTTTTTTCACATGACTAAAATGGAAATGTTTTGCTTGATGGCAATGTATAACATATATAAAATTGCTTACCATCTCCGAGAGGAGAGAGGCAAAGGAGGGAGAGAATTTAAAACTAAAAAAAAAAACCCAAATATTAAAAATTGTTTTTACATGAAATGGGGGGGGGGGATTAAATATATTTTAAGTTCACAGACTATGAATTAAAAACTCATGCTCTAGGGATAAGGAGTAGGAAAGTAGTTATCTGGGGAAGATGGATGATTGTAATGGACAGGATACTCAGGGTATGAGACCTCTTCTTGGTATCATACTTTGGGGATCTATCTCAGCTCCAAATTACCCTTTCTTTCTTTCTGCTGGCCCCAAGAAGTGGCCTCCCTATTTTGCCTTCCAAATATCACTTCTGACCTGAAATTTCCTGATCCATTGTGACAAAGAAGGTAGCCCCAGTTTCTTCTAGGTTCCCTGTTTCTGAAGTAAACACAAAGTCCATCTGGAACTTTCTGTGGGTTTTTATTGTCAATTGTCATGGAGGAACAGAATATAAAAAGTCTCTTTCCTAACACTGCATAAATATACCCAGGCTTGGTCTGGAAAAGAGTTGAGAAAATATACCTCCCTCTCTTCATGAAACAAAGAAGCAGGATTATAGCTGTAAAATATTACATATGCTGTCATATATGGTCAGTATTGATGAATTGCTTTTTCACTCTTTAAAAAAAATTTAACCCTTATTTTCCATCTTGGAATCAGTACCATATATTTGTTCCCAGGCAGAAGAGTAGTAAGGGCTAGGCAACTGGAATTTAGTGACTTGCCCAGGGTCACCCAGCTAGGAAGTGTCTGAGGCCAGATTTGAACTCAGGACCTCCCATCTCTGGACCTGACTCTCAATCCACTGAGCCATCCAGCTTCTCCTTTTTATACCTCTTTTTAAAAAGTCATTTTCCAAGAGATGGTTCATAGAGTAGGAGTAACAAGAGGGAAATATTAAAAAATAAATGTGAAGTAAAAACAAAAGGTATTGTTAAAAAAGAGAAAATATTTTAACCTCCCAAATATAATTGATACAGGTGATCTTTGGGTATACAAAGGATTTGAGAAGGTAGTCACCTTAGGTTTTGGGGTCTCAATTTCCTCCTCAGTAAAAAAAAATCACAGCATGAAAGTTAAGTTTAAAAACCTCCACATAATGGTTGGACTACTGTGAAAATTCATAAATCTCTCTTCCAAATTTACATTCCATTAATGAACTTCTTTTCTGTCATGAATTTCCCTCCATTCTTCCCATTCCTACTTTCCTGTTTCAATATTGTTTCTCCCAGTGGTTCTTCTCCATCTGTTCCACTGTGACACCATGAACTTTTCCTTGAATGTGAATGTTAGCTTCAGCTTTCATCCACTCAAGTAACTTTTTTTTGTAAGGCAGGTAGTTTTGGTTGGTTTTGTTTTCCCCTCTGAAGTTATTGTTATTTGTATAATGGGGGACTGGCTAATAAGAGTCAAGTGTTTATCGGTGTTTGCAATCTACGTGATCTTATTCATTTCTTATTATGGAGCTCAGGCATGTATTCTATGATGGTTTCTCATTTGTATCTACTTTCTGAGAATCTGCTGAACCACAACTGGGTGTGTATATAAAACCTCACACAGAACTTATTTTGCTTGACAAATATATTTGTTACATGAGCTAGTTTTTCTTATTTCTTTTCCTAGGTCGTAAGGAGGTGGGAAGTTGAGGGGAAATATGAATACTATAGACAAAAAGAAAAGAGAATCATTGGGGCATCTTTTTTTTAAATGCAAATAAAGCAGAAGGAAGGTCACAAAAGGAAAACATCTTAAAATGCTCTAGATTGATTTTGTTAAATCTTTGACAAGAAAACGAACCTGTACACAATAGAGACTTGCAATTTCATATACATTTTTTTTCAGTTTGGCCATTTTTGATGTTTTTTATGGTTTAATCAGAAAAATAGACAAAAAAGAAAAAAAAGTTCCTCCTCCAAGAGGACTTAGTCTTTCCATGCATTGGTTGTGTTTGAGCCAGGAGCCAAGAACTTCTGTAAGCTTCCAGATAGGAGGAGTGCTCCTAACCTACTCTCCTGAACAAAGGTGATAGTCAATACTCGATAAACATTTTTTAGGCATTGAGTTAAGTTCTAGGGATACAGATAAGAAGAAAAAAAGGCAATTTTTGCTCTCAAGGAATTTATAGCCTGATGTGGGAAGACAATACACAAAAGGAAGCTGAAAGTGAGGGACACCAGAGAGTACCTAGTTTGGAGGCAGGATGCTTGTAGAATCAGAACCAGTTAGAATAGATGGTGAGGAATAAATAGTTCACTAGAGAATACTGAGCCCTCTCTAAAAGGAAGCTTCTCCAGCCCTCAAGCAGAAGGGGAGAAAGTAAGTGAGGGTGATGAAGAGATAATAAGTATCAAGGCTCAATTGATATCTATGATAATAAGATTTCAGGTGATGATTAGTTTTATCCTGGGGAAGATATGTGGTTCACAAAATCAAAGCTGACTAAGGGCAAGGGAAAAACCAAATACTTACTGAATGAATGAACAAATGAATGAAACTCTAAATGAGATAGGTCTTTCTTTGCATGATGAAATTGAAGCCCAGAGAGGTTAAATGTTTTACCTGTTGGTAGTAAATTTGTAGGATTTGAACCCAGGTTTTCATACCCCAAATCTAGCCCTCAAGTCAACCATGTAGCAGTAGTCAATAGTGTCCTACGGTTACAAATGGGGCAGTTAGGTGACATGGAGGATGGGGCATATTCATCTTCCTGAGTTCAAATCTGGTCCTAGACCTTACTACCTGTGTGGCCCTGGGAAAATCACTTAACCCTGTTTGCCTCCATTTCCTTATCTCTAAAATGAGTTAGAGAAGGAAATGGCAAACCACTGCAGTACAAAGAAAATACCAAATGGGACCAGAAAGTCAGACATAACTGAACAGCAACAATAGCAATAATGACAACAAAAAACCCTCAGAAATATTAAAATTAAAATTATGAGACCAGATTGACAGAAATCACATGTCAACATTCAACTTACTCAAATACATTGTCAATAAACTCCAAGAATACACTGACAAAATATTTTATAAGAAGAAAAGAAGAAAAACATCACATATGAAAATAAAATAATAATTTGAATTACATAGAAAGTTTACCTTAAACGAAAAATGGCAGAAATAGCTTAAAGTATAAATATTGAAAATCAAAGAAAATTTTACTTTCCCCCACATTCTAGAAAAATGTACAAAACTTTTCCATGACAAATGATCATAATTTAAGGACTCAAAGGAACCTTAGGATTTTTAAAGGGGCAGCCAAGACTCAATACAGCTTTTTCTGTGGAAAATCAGCAAGAATACACAATCCATGGCTAATGAGTGAAAATATAGAGAACTTTACCACTAAGATATATTAGTTGTTAACTAAATTTAAGCTTCATCAAGAGATAATAAATTGTCTTAGTGTAGAATAAAAATGACAAAACAATAATGTTAATTCAATGGATTATTTTATTGTAATTAACAATCAATTTTGTTGTTATGATTAATAACCAAAGGTCACAAGAAGGATGTGGAATGGGGGATGGCAAGCACCAAAAGATAGATATTTTGCTCTGAATACTATTTGGCCTATTTCTCATAAATGTGATTTTAAGTTGTAATCAAGGTGAATATCATCATTACAATTCTGTCATTTAATTTTTTCTTAATTAATTTTTCTTTATTTTATCCAGTGGCATGTATAGTGTTCAAATATATGAATAAGAATGAAAGGAAGATAATACAAGTAAAACTAAAAGTAAGAAAAATATTCAGAGAGAGAGAGAGAAAGAGAGAGAAAGAGAGAGATAGAGAAAGAGAGAGATAGAGAGAGAGAGAGAAAGAGAGAGAGAGAGAGAGAGAGAGAGAGAGAGAGAGAGAGAAACTCCCCATAATAAGAGGGAAAATGTGATTATGGAAGTCACTGATGAAGAAGGAAAGAAAAACCAGAGGAAAGGAATGGCAGTGGAAAGTAGCCATCCAAAGCAGTTCCACTGTATGAAATGGTGGGGAATATGGGTATCATTCATTTTTGTCAATCTTATATAACTGCTTTTTTAAAACATTGGAACCACATTTGTTGTATATGTATTTATGTGTACCTGCTAAAATTAGAGAAACAAGTAGAACTAATTGAATAAGTTGTATTTATTTCTGATAAGATAGGCATAAAGAGCTTAATAGATAGGAAGCGTTTGCCTGCTTCACGTGTCTCCTCATTCTAATTCATTCTCTATTCAGCCATCAAACTGATTTTCCTAATGTTCAAGTCCAACATGTAAACCCCAGTGGTTCCTTATTGCCAAGAGAATCAAATACAAAATCCTTTGTTAAGCATTTATAGCCCTCTATAATCTAGCCCCATCCCATCTTTCTTACAACTTATTCCCTGCAATATACTCTTTGATCTAATGACATTGGGCATTTTCTCTGGCTGCCCTTCAAGTTTAGAATACTCTCTCTTCTCATCTCCATGTACTGTCTTCTTGAACTTCCATTAAGTTCCAACCAAAATCTGCTACGGCAAAACTTTCTCAACCCCTCAATTTTATATCTTCTTTGTACATACTTCTTTGTATATTATCTCACTCTGTTAGGTTATATAAGGATGATATTAGAAAATAGTATTGTTATATTAGTTTAGAGATAAGAAGTAGAGAAGCTGGCTTGAGAAAGAATTGGAGTTTCAAATAGAGCTTAGACAGAATGTCAGTTTCAAGTCTAATGATTTTTCTGTGAACTTTGCTCTTTCTGAGAGTAGCAGTTGGTCTTTTGTAGTTGTCCAGGTCAGACTCTCTCTTTGAGGGCTTGGAGGAGGTGACTTCTTTTCTCTCTCTCTCTCTCTCTCTCTCTCTCTCTCTCTCTCTCTCTCTCTCTCTCTCTCTCT
>NC_058134.1:244178592-244186760 GCF_016433145.1 Gracilinanus agilis
ATATATATATAAAAATATAAGCTCCTGAAGGAGCTTAGTGTTTTCCTTTCCCAACTTGCGAAACACTAGTGACTATTGCTGTGTTCATAGATTGTTTTAACTCTGAGAAGACCAAAGAAAAACCTAGTCTTTGGTTTGTATTCTGAGTCTGCTAAGGTTCAGAATCCTAACTTAGTTCTTTCTAAGGCTCAGACAGCTAGCCTTTGTTATTTTTATAACTTGGAGGTGAAGTTAAGAATTATAAGGATAATAGTGTTAGTTTATTTAGAATAGTAAAAATTTTGGTTAGTCAGATCAGGAAGGATCAGTGTAACCTGTGGACACAGGAGAAGTGGTACCTTGTGGAACCAGGGAATTTTATTTGGGTGGAGTTAGAATCCCTTAGAGTTAGAAATCCTTTTTTATCCTCATAATTTAAATAAATATTTTATTTTTATAACAAGAGTCTTTAGAGTCTTTGCACTTGGCCCTGAAAGGAAGTTCACTTATGAGCTTCACTTCACTATATAAACTGAAGATACTATGCAAGCACAGCAAGCAGAGTATCTAAAATAAATTTATAAACAATAATCAATTCATTCATCTCTTTATTTTTACAGTTTTGAGCTCCTTGAGAGCAAGGACTATCTTTTTTGTAACCCCAGATAATAGCAGAGTACCTGATGCTTAGTAAGCACTTAATAAATGTTTATTAACTGACAGATAAATGATAGATGAATGAATAGGTGGATAGGTAAACAGTCCTTAGGTCAAGGACCTCATGTTCTAATAAGGGGTTGAGGACACAAAAGGACATAAATGGGTAGCTGGAAAATGAGAAGAAAGGAGTTTAGAAATGATGCATAAAAAGGGCAAATGAGCTAGTGAGGAGATAGAAAAGTTTGGAAAGTAAGTCAACCTAGGAATGAAGGGAGCATGGCTGGAGTCTCTCAGGAAATGGTGGTCTGGCTTGGGAATCACTAATCATGGTGGTGAGTGGGGGAGACAAGTATCTCATGGCAGAAATTTCTCCACGGTGGGAAGTCAGTAGTTCCAGAGCATAAATCAAGCTGAGTGGAAATGAAAGCTATGGCAGAATATGATAGTAAATAAGCTAAATTTAATAATTAAATCTTGAGTGTTTATGTGCTACATTACATTGTAAAACTGAAAAATAATTACTGAATGGATTTTTAAATGCAATCTATTTTAGGAAACCCATTAAAGTAAGGGGCTAGACTAATTTTTTATACAATCAGCTAATTTCAGAAAATCAAGAGTTCAATCATATTAGAGAAAGGTGACTTCAAATTAAAACAGAGCTATATAAAGTTAAACATTTCCTATTAATATTCTTCATGATCCATAGTAACATTGGCAATGAAAGAATATTAATATCAAATATATTTATACAAAAGATTATGGCTGCTAAATTTCTTCTGGCAAAAAAAAATTACAAAGTGATTTATATAGAAAACTGTAAACAGTAGAAAATCTGAGCATTTCACTAATAAAATGAAATAAATCAAACAACCAAGAAATTATAGCCTTGAATAGAGGAAGAAATTAATGGGGAAAGTAGAGAACTATACTTTTTATTCAAATAGACATGGATCATTCAAAAACACTGTCATCACTGGACATTCTTTGGGACAGAAAAATATATGTTCTGTCTATAAAGAACAATTTATACAATCACAATATTATAAAAATGAACAGTTTTGATGATATAAACTGAAGAAGAATGAAAAGAGAAAAAAAACAATTTTACAGGAACAAAAACAATTTTTAAAGGTGTGAGAATTATGATCAATTAAATGGACTATCTGTGATTTTAGAAGATCAATGAAATATTCTATATTACAGAGGTGTAATATAACGGATAAAAGGTACAGAATGAGAGATAGATAGATAGATAGATAGATAGATAGATACAGACAGACAGACAGACAGACAGATAGATGTATAATTAGACAGACATATTAGATATCATATACATCTAATTCCTTCCATGATTTTCAGATATGTATATGATATATATATGCATATTTTTGTCATTTACTCATTTCAGTCATATCCAACTCTTTGCGATCTCATTTTGGATTTTCTTATGGAAGATTCTGGAGTGGTTTGCCATTTCCTTCTCCAGCTCATTTTACAGATGAGAAACTGAGGCAAACAGGATTAAAGTGACTAGTCTAAGGTGTCACGGTTACTAAATGTCTGAGACCAGATTTGAACCCAGCAAAATAAGTCTTTCTGACTTCAGGCCCAGTACTTTTACCACTGTGCCACCTTATTGTCTAATATACACATGTACATAATAATACTTCATATGATCTGAATTAATACCTATCACCTGTGTATAAAGTTATTGAATGAATTTGTTTTGTTTACTATGTATATTTGTTATAAAATTTTGCTTATTTTTTCACCCAATATGAGAGAAGATGGGAGGGAGAAAAAAATCGTTTTCTGCTCTTTTTTTTTTAAATATAGAGGTTGGAAGGATAGATACTACAGTTGTGAAATACTATATGCAATTTCAGATAAGTTCACTGTATTATTAGTTTCACATAAATATTTTTATTTTCATGAGAGACTTCTTAGGAAACAGGAATTATTTATAAATGTTTTATAATATTAAATACATTGTATAATATATAATATAATATAAAGAAGGGTTTAAAACATTAAAAATGGAAAATAAAATAATGAGTAACACATGCCAAATGTTTAAACCTTACATTACATTTATCATTCATAATTGAGATAATATTATCAATCAACATGGAAAATGAAAACAAAAGATGCTACAAAGTCAAGAAGAAAAAATTACTTTTAAGATAATATTTGAATTAAATGTATAACCAAAAATATCTACATGTGGAAGCAAGCTATGTGTCCAATGTTTGAGGAATACTGAATACATTATGGAAATAACTATAATAAAATATTATCATATTGTACAGAATGATAAGCATGGAGAATAGGAAGGGATTTGATAAGATTTGTATAAATTGTTATAGTAGAGCAAAGCAAGAGCCAAAATTTTTAAAAATACATTGCAAGTATGCAAATTAAGACAAATTAGACATCAGCAAAAACTCCTGTAATCATAGATGGCATTGGTACAATTTTTGAAATTAATGAAGACAACATTCATTTCGTTAAACAATATATAAAAAGCCAGATGTGAACAATTGCCTATCTCATCATTCACAGCCTCCTTGCTGCTTTATTTACTTATTTCCACAGGATTTAAGGAGCTTGTGTTTTTTGTTTGTGCTTCTGATTTTGCTTTACTATCTGTCTTTCTTTTGTTTTTGCTCACAAGTTCAAATACTTGTACATGGTAGTTAAAGATAAGACAAATTAATCAAGAAAAAATTAAATAGGATTATGTAAATAATAAGATTATAGTAAATATAATTACTACATAAAGATAGCATAGAATTTATGGAATATAGGCAAAGAAAATCTCAGAGGCAAATTTACACCCCTGAGTGTTAATATTAACAAGAAACAAAAAAGAGAGAGAATATTCATAAATAGACCGCAGCTAAAATTTTTTAAATGAAAAAATCATAAATTCAGCACAGGGAAAAAATCAGAATTAAAGGAGAAATGAGCAAAATAGGATAATAGAATTAATAAATTAAACCAAGAGTTGATTCTTTGAAAAGACTGGTATCTTTGATAAGCCATGAATACATTTAATTCAAAAAAAGGATGGATGAAAATCAAATGACCAAAATTTTTAAAATGAGACAGGAAAGATCACAATGAATGGAATGAGAAAATATCTAGAGATGATCAAATGTAGCTGTATGTTAACAAAATTGAGGATCACAGAAAATGGATGAATATGGGAAAATATGAAAAATTCAAATTGCTAAGACAAGAAGCAAATAATCTAAATAAACCAATATCGGGGGAAAAAGGAAATTGAATATGCCAGTAATGAGTGGACAAATAGGAAGACATGAGTGAGGACCAGGCAGATTCACTAATCAATTCTGTCAAATATTCAAAAGAAAAATAATTCCCGGGGGCAGCTGGGTAGCTCAGTGGATTGAGAGCCAGGCCTAGAGACGGGAGGTCCTAGGTTCAAGTCCGGCCTAAGACACTTCCCAGCTGTGTGACCCTGGGCAAGTCACTTGACCCCCATTGCCTACCCTTACCACTCTTCCACCTATAAGTCAATACACAGAAGTTAAGGGTTTAAAAAATTAAAAAAAGAAGAAGAAAAATAATTCCCATGCTTCATGAAATGTTTTCAAAAATGATATTGGGAAATAGCTACATATAAATTAGTAAAATTATAAAATCAGGTTTTTATGTCAACAGGTAGAGAAAATCTGATAAAACAGAAGAGAGAGAAGAGGCAAAAGAGTAACCCCAGTAGGTGCTTTGGTGACTTTTTGACTTATTTGAAAAGAGACATGATGTAAGCAGCAGGTAGGATGACTTTCTTAGTGAACAACTGCCCCACTTATTTTGGGAATGAGGAAGACAGAATTGGAAACCATGTATATCCTATCCTCAACAGTGAAATAACATAACTCTCTCCAAATCCAACATTTTCTTCTCAAAGCCTTTCCCTACTAAATACTTAACCAAGTTTTCTTTATTTTCTACTTTGAAATTAAAAAAAAAAAACAACTGTCAATATAGGCTTCTTGGGGATTTTAAATGAATGGCAAAAGGCATCCAGTTTCACATCTGGAAATGAGAAGGGTTGCAATTCCAAGAGAGTTCCCAATTTATTTTATTTTATTATCTTGGACCTTCTATTTTATTTGGCTCTTCTATTGATGAAGATGACTCACAAAAGCTATCATGACACACTCACATAACCACACACAGTCATATGATTTGTTTAAAAGAGGAATTATTACAATGTAAATTGAGTTTGGAAAATGTTAATGTTTTCTACTGAATAAAAATTTTCAGGGTGTCCTCTGTATGAAGAGATGTCTGAGTAGAAAGCTATAGATAATGACACTTTTGGATGGAGTTTATATGAAGAACAAGAAGGAAAGAATGGCATGGCAGCCAGGCTTGGTTGTTTCTGTGACTGCCTTCAATGGACTGCTCTTCCAATTCTGGTTGCCCATGGGACCTTTCATAAAACCTCTAGACTTCCTGAACTCATAAATCACTGATTGGAAATATCCATTTCAGAATACTTAGGGGCTTTAATGTCAAGGAAGAATAAACGAGGATAAATGAGGGGGCTCAGTGGATTGAAAGCCAAACCTGTAGATGGGAGGTTGTAGATTCAAATCTGATCTGGGAACCTTTGTAGCTGTGTGATCCTGGACAAGTCACTTAATCCTCCTTGCCTAGCCCTTACTGCTCTTCCGCCTTAGCACTAAAACACAGCATTGATTCCAAGATGGAAGGTATGGGTTTGGTCAGTTTTGGGAAGAAACACCAGGCAGTCACACTACCCACCCACCCCCAGCTTTTTCCCCATCATCCATCCCCCTCAAAACCTTCCATCCACTTGGCTGTCAAATTAGTTCAAAGCAGTCTGATCTCCAATCAACCATAAAACAAAGAGAAAGAGATGCATCCTCATTTCTGGCTCAATAACAACTAAGTCATCAGTTAATCCAACTCCACAGCCAATCAGAAGACTTTGTACTATCACACTGTACCAATTCCGGATTCCCATCTTCCTGATGGCTAGAAACTCTCCAAAGTTTCAATATGCTTTGAATATAAGCAAGCATCATTCTTAACCTGTTTGTGTCATGAACCTCTTTGGCAGTCTGGTGAAGTCAATGAACCCCTTCTCAGAATAATGTTTTTAAATGCATAGAATAAAATTCATAGGATTACAAGGGAAACAAGTTATAATGAAGTAGTTATCATAGTTGCACATGTAAAATCTGTATCTGATGCTCCACCAACTCAGGGTGGAGGTCAGGGAGAGAGGGAAGAAGGGAAGAATTTGGAATTCAAAATTAAGGGGAAAATTGTTTAAAATTATTTATATAAAATTGGAAGGGGAATAAGATATTGTTTTAAAATTTTAAATAAATGAAATGTTATAAAAATATATTAAATATTAATAGAAGCCAGGATAAGAACCTCTGCCCCTTATACTAAGGACTGAAACCAATCAAGGAATATCTTCACTTTCTTCTCCTTTCTCCCCCACTGACTGATCCATTCTTTTAACTATATATAAGATACATACAAAGTGGATACAAGGGGCAACCTAAGAGAAAGGCTCTGGGGACCTGGAAGGACCAGGGGAGATGTGAGCTGAGTTGTAAAGGAAGCCAGGGATTCTAAAACAGAAATGTGAGTGTGAGAACATTCCAGGAAGAGAGGACAACCAATTAAAAAACACAATGATGGCATATGAGATATTATTGGTGAAAAACAGGAAATAACCCATAGTCAAGTCCATAAAAAGGAGGTATAAAACAAGATAGTAGGGGACCAGGTTGTACAGTACTACAAATGCCAGAGAGGAGATTATAGTTTGATTCTAAAGATAATTGGGAGCCATAAAGTTTATTGAATACTGAGGGTGACATGGTTGCTGTGCTTTAAGAAAAACATCTTTCCATCTATGTGGGTTGGGTTAGCTAAGATAACTGTGGAACCATTTTTGACACAAAAAGATGAATGTACTTTGTTCAACTTCTGAATGTTGTCCTGGGTTTTGATTAGGAAAAAGAGATACTGAGAAGTCAGAGGAAGTGCTAAGCAAGGGCACTAGGAACTTGGAAATGACAGACTGAATATGAGGTAATTTTGATAACACCACTTTCAACATGAAACAAAGGCATGAAGCTGGTAGTCCACAAAAGAAGACCAGAAAGCAGGAATTGGGGTTGAGAGTCCCTGTCATTCTAGGGATGAAAACAAGAGTTCCTGCCAGTCTGGTTACTATGTGATACTCTTGAAGTGGGGCAAGTAGGTGACTAAGTAGAAAAAGCACTGGATATGGAGTCAGAAAGGTTCATCTTCCTGAGTTCAAATCTGGATTCAGATTCTTACTAGCTATGTGACTCTGGGCAAGTCACGTCCCCCTGTTTACCTCAGTTTCCTCATCTGTAATATGAGCTAGAGAATAAAATAGCAAACCACTCCAATATCTTTGCCCAGAAAAATCCAAACAAGGTCATAAAGAGTCAAGCATGCTAGAAGAACTTAACAACAACAAAATTCTTCTAGCATGAAAAGAAGGGTCCTCCTTTCATTAGAATCCTTTCTGTATGAGTCCTCATAACTTTCTTCTTGAAATCTTTTCATCTTTGAGAGTCAACTTTCCCTGAAGGTGGATTCTTCTTAAGTTTCTTCTAATATTTTTTTTTCTCTGATGGGCTCAGTGAAAAAAGTACTAGATATGAAGACAAAACAGACCTGGATTCAAGTCCTGGTTCTGCCAGTTTAGTATCTCCATGTGAACTTGGGTAAATTCCTTAACTTTTAGAGACTCAGTTTCCTCATCTGTCAAGTGATGAGTTCCTTCTAGCCCTAAATCCTATGGTCTCTTCTTTTGAAATTCAAAGTACACAGTCCCTGGACTTTTTTTCTTTTCTATTTATCTGTCATGAAATTATGTGATGGAGGAGTCTCTTAGCCCTAAGGTTGTAGTTATTTCCATTAACAACAACTGGTTCTTCTTGTTGGTCATAATCAGGTCAAATATAGCATTTCACATCATTGCTTCATCAATATTTTGAAGGATGAAATGATAATTTCAGGGAGGTAGTTTGGCATAGTGAATAGACTTCTAGACTTGAGCTGAGAGGATCTGGATTCAAATTCTGACTTCAACACTTTCTAATTATGTGATATTGAGATACACACTTACCCTTTCTGTACCTCATTCTCCTTATTTGTAAAATGAGAGAACTGTGTGAGAAATTCTTTCCAACTTTAAATCCAGAATATTTTGACCACCAAACACACGGTTGAATTGTAGCATGGTACTAATGAAAAAATGTGAGAATAGGAATGCCATGGGGCAAGTGAAAGGGGAGGGAGAAAGGGAGGGAAGAATGTAGGAAAGAAGGGGAGGAAAAGAGGGAGGGAGGGAGAGAGGGAAGAAGGGACAGAAGGAGGAAGGAAGGAAGGAAGGAAGGAAGGAAGGAAGGAAGGAAGGAAGGAAGGAAGGAAGGAAGGAAGGAAGGAAGGAAGGAAGGAAGGGAGGGAGGGAG
>NC_058134.1:244189700-244346023 GCF_016433145.1 Gracilinanus agilis
GAGGAAGGAAGGAAGGAAGGAAGGAAGAAATGAAGGAAAGGAGGGAGGGAGGGAGGGAGGAAGGGAGGAAGGAAGGAAGGAAGGAAGGAAGGAAGTCTGAATCATGACCTCTTTATCCCTTCTGTTCTCAGTCCAATATCCTTACCACCTTTCCTGAACTATTGACATTGAGCTTGGTTGGATATGGTTTGTAGGGTCATTAACATTGAGCAGGCTTGACTTAGAAAAAACTGAGTAATGGTTTGTTTAGACATTTGTTTGATATCCCAATGTATCTTTAGCCCTACAGAGAAACACAGGAGAAATGATCTGGGGCTTCTCCTCCTCATGATGCAAAGGCAATTCCCCAGGTAATGGGAAAAGTGTTAGACTTGGGCTCAGAAGAACAAAGGATTTAGAGCTTTAAGAAACCTTGAGGTTCCTTATCTAGAACAGGGGTTCTAAACCTGGGCTCCTTAAATTTTTACAAATATACGTATTTAAATAACAACTTCAATATAATTAATTTCCTTTGAACTCCTTTGCACTTTATTTTATGCATTTTGAAATCTGATTATAAGAAAGGATCAATAGGCTTCATTGGACTTCTCAATGGGTCCAGGACTCTAAGAAAGGTGAAGATTTCTTGATGCAGAGAAAGATAAAACCTTTATTTTGAGGACAGAAATGTTGAAATCCAAAGACCCCAAATGACTTGCCTAAAGTAACAGAAGTAGGTCCATAGAAACCCAGAGAATTGAATGGTTTGGAAGAAGTCATCTGGTCCACACTCTTCATTTTACAAATGAATAAACTGAGGCTGAGAGAGTATAAGTGATTGATTTAAAATCAACCTGAAACCAATTCTAAATCCTTTGATTCCTCGAAAGCTCTTCAACTGTTCAACAACCTCAAGCCAAGATTTGAACCTAAGACTTCTGACTCCCAGTTCAGGACCTTTTCTACCACATCATATAAGTCTAAATCATATCTTTGTTACTATGTAATGTACGGAATAGAGTGCTGGTTTTGGAGTCAAGAAGACCTGAGTTCAAATTCTGACTCAGATATTTAAGCTATGTTGGCCTCAGTTTTCTTGGCCATAAAATAAGGATAATAATAGCTTATGCTTGATCAGTTAGGTGATACAGTGGATAGAGCACTTGGAGTCAGGAAGATTCATCTTCCTAAGTTCAAATCTGGCTTCAGATATTTCCTTACTGTGTGACCCTATGCATGTCACTTAACCTAGATTGCCTCAGTTTCCTCATTTATAAAATGAACTGGAGAAGGAAATGGCAAACTGCATCAATATCTCTGCTAAGAAAACCAAAAATGGGTCACAAAAAATGACTAAACAACAATTTATTTTACAGGATTGTTGTGAAGATCAGGTAGAAAATATATATATATATGTACATATATATATATAATATTTGAGTTATATAACATAAATTATTTGCAAACATTAAAGTGCTGTGATCATGAGATAATGATGCTGGTGGTGATGATGATGATGATGTAATTAGGGCTTCAAAGCACTAAGTCTCTCTCTCTCTCAAAGCTGGAAACTAGAAGACCAAGATCTCTCTTCTCCCAAGCTCTTACCAATGTCACTCATCCCAGTGGCACCAAACATTGAGTAATCAAACTCCAGAGATGAGGAGAGTCTTATGTATGCTTTTAAGCCCCTAGTTATAATTATTATTACCAGTTGTGTGGCATGGGGCTAGTTGCTTTACCTCTTTAGATCTCAGGTTCCTTCTCTAAAAAAAATGGAGATAATAGCACCCAAAACTTACCTAGAGCTTTTGGGAAGGTAAAATGAGATCTTGCTCCTAAAATATTTTATAATTCTTAATATATTGAGGACTTCTCATATTCATGAAAATAGCTAAAAATGAGGAGGTTGGACTAGATAAATCTGAGATTCTTTTAAGTTCTTAACACCATCATCCTGAGGAAATGATAAATATAAAAGCCAAAACAGTTCCTTTTCAAATCACTTGCAGTTGATATCTCTGTCACAAACACACTGGCATACCTCAACTTGTGGTGTCACCACTTGAATTTTTTCACTCAAGGACATTTTCCACTCTCAGCTAAGGATGGTACGAGATTTTGGCTCATATTCTGGAATGATTTTTCCCTTATTAAAAAGTAAAAAAAAATATTACTACCAAGGAGGGAGAAAGGAGAGTCGAATTATGTAAACTTATACAATATTCTTTGGGCAGGCTTATATAGAAGTGCTAATGCATTGATTGGGAGCCTCATGTAATTTCCAGGCAGCTTTCAGCAATTAAGTTGATTCATATGGATCCTCTTGGCATTCTTAAGGAACATCTAGATTCACTCCCTGCCTGTTTCCTGTGGGCAGAGATAAAACATATTTTGGCTTCTCATAGATAGTGTGAAACATTTTTTGCTGTTTATATATCTTTAACTTTAATAGTATATTATTCCTTCTGTTTGGGACCTCAGTTTACTCATCTGTAAAATAAAGAGGTTTGACCAGATGATGATCTCTACTTTCCCTTTCAGGGGAAGTAAAGAGAAAGGAGGAAAAAAGTTAAGAAAAAGAGATTCACTTAATTTAATTCACGTCAATTCACTGAAGAAGGATATCCAACGAGGACCCAAGAGAAGGAAATTCAACAAAGATAGTCTCTAAGGACTTTTGGAGTTGATTCATCTGAGTAAAGCTTCCTTACCTTTGAGTTGCCCATTGTTTTATACTTAGAAGGTAAAAGAAAGGAGCTGGAGCTTCCTATGGTTGTTCTGTACTCAGATTATTAGAAAGTGATGTTAACAGTCTTAGCCTTTAATCTCTGGAGAAAGTCTGGAGAAAGGCTTCAATAGCTTTCAAGTAAAAGCTAACTTAATCTATATGGAGCTCAATATTTCTAGCACACATTTCCATGAACTGCATTTGGATTATTTTAGTTCATATCATATTTTAATCATATCATGGTTCCTTTGTTAATCGCCAAGCTTGGAGTTTAATGACCAAGTATTTGGTGTGTGCTTAGGGAATGCATGTCAATTTTATTGTCTAAGACAAACTTAAGTCATCCCATCAGCCTGCTGGGAAGTGGGAAAGAAATTCACTGTATGGTGCACCCTAAACTCATATAAAAGATTTTTGGCTGTACTTCCGCTCCTCTCCACTAAAGGATATTTTAAAATTCTCTTTGGCCAAGCTTCTATGAATCAATTAGCTCACTCCTATGGATACTTCCTCCACTGATCAAGATTGTTACCCATCTCCATTGATTTATCCCAGGTGATTCTCTTTCCATAAATCCCTCTTTGAGGAACTAATGAAAGTGCTAGATGCCTTAATATAGGTTGTTCACCATTATGGGACTCTCAGTATATAAGGTAAATAGGGACCTGGGCCAGTGGAAATTCAAAACAAAAATTTGTCTGGATCCTCTTACAGGGCTGCTAAAAGATTTTTCAAGGCTTACCAGAACTTCAAGAAAATTTACATGATCCTGGAATCAGGAGCTAGAAGTTTTTGTTGTTTTTTTTTTCACTTCAATGTAAGTATCCATGGATTTTAAAGGAATTTTTGTTGAGGTGGGTAGAATATGTAAAAATTTTGATCTCCACATAAGAGATCTTTTTGATTCAAAATGTGTTGATTAGTCTCAGACATGGTGGCCAGCCAGTTAACACAAAAGCTGCTAACATTCCCTTTGAGGAAGTCCAGAAACACATTATATTTCCAATAGATGGCAATGACAACTGAAGAAGGTCTAGGAACAGATGAGAGGCTTGGAGATGGCTGACAGTCAGCAAAGAAGCAAAAAATATCAGCTATTCAAGTGTAGTATAAGAGTTATTTGAAAGCAGAAATACATGAGGTGTGATGCAACCCTAGAAATTTGAGTTGTCCAAGAAATTAGAGTATCAGCTCCCATGGGCTCAATTATCATCTCTGCAGCTAATTCTCAGATCTATATATCTATCATTAAGCCCTTTGCTGAACAACATTTCTCCATCACCAATTGCCTTTTAGATATCTTAAACTAGTTATCCTATAGACATTTCAAAACTCATTATCTTTCCTTCCAAATTCTTCCCTCTTCTGAACTCCCCCATCACCATTATGGACACCATCATCATCCCAGTTATCCAGACCCTCAACCTTAATATCATCTTTTACTCCTTACTCTCATTCACTTCACATAGCCAAACCACTACCAAATGTTGTTGTTTCCACCTTCCCATCCCTTGCATATAACCTTTTTTCTCTTCTCATACAACCACCACTTTATTACAGATGCTTGTCACTTCTCCCTGAATTATCCTTAAAAGCCTTCTAATTGGTCTCCCTGCCTTGTGTTTCTCTCATTCCAATACATCCTTTTCTTAGCTGCCAAAGTGATCTTTATCTAAAGTGTGGGTCAAACTATGTCACCACTACCTCCTGCCACTCCGTAAATCTGAGTTGCTTTCTTTCATCTCCAACATCTAAGTGCCCCTGGGTATTAGAAGTTCTTCATTACCTAACCACAATTTGTCTTTCCAGTCTTCTTAAAATTTACTTCATCACACAAGCTATGATCCAGCTACACTAACCTACTTGCTTCTGCCTCTGCTCTGGCTGTCTCCCATGTCTGGAATGTTCTGCCTCTTTCCTTCTCTCTCTTTATTTCCTTGACCTCCTGCAATTCTCAGCCTAAACTCTAAATGCTATAGGAGATCTTTCACTTCTTGCTAGACGCTACCCTCCTCAGATTACCTTTGGTCTACTTTATATACATCTTGCTTGTGCATAATAGTTTCATGTTGTTTCTTTCATTAGACTCTGAGCTTCCTGAGGAGAAGGACTGTTTTTGTTTTTCTTAGTACATGTTATTCAGTCATTTAGTTGTGTGCAACTCTTGGCAGTCCCATAGACCACTTCTCTATGGGATTATTTTGGCAAAGATATTGTAGTGGCTTGTCATTTCCTTCTCCAGTTTAGGCACATCATAAATGCCTAATAATTGTTATTGACTAATTCATCTCATAGTTGTCCAAAGAGTATTCTCTCTACCACACAGAGTATCAGAGTCTAATGGAGATAGTACCCTTTTTGTTTATGGGGTGATTTTCCTTTGTTACTTACTATGTTCTTCTGCCCTAATTAAAGCCTTAACTTGCTGATTTGTGCTTCTTTTTTTTTTAACCCTTACCTTCCATCTTGGAATCAGTACTGTGAAGTAGTTCCAAGGCAGAAGAGGAGTAAGGGCTAGGTGTGATTGGGGTTAAGTGACTTGCCCAAGATCACACCCCAAGGAAGTGTCTCAGGTCAAATATGAACCCAGGACTTTCTGTCTCTAGGCCTGGTTTTCAATCCACTGAGCCCCCAGCTGCCCCCAGTGATTCATGGTTCTTGATCCATTGATAGAGAATGGAAGAGGTGAGGACAGGGACTATATTTTCATAATATTCTCAGAGGACAATAAATAGTCCAATTTGACTGAAGTTTGGAGCATTGAAAGTAAGGAACAGGAGGTACAAAGGCCTTTCTTGATTGTTCATAATATCTCAAAATACTGAACCTAAAGTCACAAGGGGTTCCAAAGTCACCCAGGGCCAATACTATAGTTTTTCTTGTTCTTGTTGTTGTATCTGACTCTTCATGACACCATTTGGGGTTTCTTTTCCAAAGATCTAAGAGTGGTTTGTTATTTTCTTCTCCAGATCATTTTAAAAATGAGGACACTGAGGCAAAAAGAATCAAGTGACTCACCCAGGATCACAGAGCTAGTAAATGTCTGAGGCAAAATTTTAACTCAGGTCTTCCTGACTTCAGACTCAGCATTCTATCTGTTGCTTCACATACCTGCCCTTTAGAATGCTATTCTGCCTTTTATCTACATTTCTTTTTTATTATTCATTCATTCATTCATTAAAACCTTATCTTCTGTCTAAATAAATTATTAAGTCAATTCCAAAAGATAACAGTGGCTACTAAGTGGATAACTAAGCAATTGGGATTAAGTGATTAAGTCCTCCTGACTCCTGGTTCTCTCTCCACCTTGCTAGCTTCCCCTATGATGTTTCTTTTAAATAAGGCACCTATTTTCTTATTCCAGGCATCAGTCAAATTTGCCTTCTTGTGTTAGAACCCATAATGTATACTGCTCCTTACCCATATATTAAGCATTTGTACATAGACATCTGTCTCTATATTTTATTGTTGGCTCTCTTCATGGGTATGTTCTGGTATAAATATAAATCTCCTTTCTCTTGTACCTGCTACCCTTTGTAGAATCAAATACAATAGATATATGCCTTCTTGGACTTTGTTTTATTCCAAAATAGCTTCATAAGACCTTTTTTGGTGTCCTTATCATTCAGAGAGAGCTTCAGTTCCTCTAGAGCTTTCTTACAGGATCTGGCCCAACCTATCTTTCCAGCATCACTGGCTTTTTCCTTAATTTTCACATGATATTTTTTCTCCCATCTCCATGACTTGACTCAATCTATTTCCCATAACTGAGCATTTCTCTTCCTCCCTATTTTCTTCCTCTTTCCCCTGTTTTGTAAAATACCATCCCCTCAATTCACTAATTGAATTGTGTGTGGTGTGAGCAGAATTGGCATGATGGGACTGTGATCTTTTTATATAACTGGATTTATAAAGTGACTTGAAAAATCATGTTAGATTCCAAGTTGTGTTTGGGAGAATATCAGGTGAGTGTCTCCAATACCACCACCTCATGGAGAACCAAACCATGTTGCAAGGAGAAAGAAAACTTCCCTTTCCTCTACCTCATAGAATCTTTCAAGATTCATCTCAAGCCGGCACCACCTTTATCATGGAGCCTCTTCTGAGCTTTTGACTGCTAGTGTCCTCCCTACTTTCTAATTACATTTAATTTCTTCTGTATTTATACTGAATTATGTTAAATTATTGTGTATGTTTTCCCTCTATGCTCCCACCAAAGAATGCAAGCTCCTTAAGATCAGCTTTTACTTCACTTTTTCCTCTGAATCCCCAGCACCTTTCCTTGTACCTGGCACATAGTAGGTGCTAAATAAGTGCTTTGGGGTTGATTGAGTATAACTCCTTAGTGCCTTTGAGCTAGCTTATTTATTGCATCACTATTGCAAAAATGGTCTTGTCCCATCCACCCACCCAAATCAAATGTGTACTGGGAACCAATGGACTCACACAGAATTGGGAAGGATCTCAGAGGTGACCTTGTTCAATCAATACCTGAATAAAAACCCCTCTGCATTATACTCAGCAAATAATCATCCAGCCTCTATTTCAGCACCAGTGACAAGAAGTCTGGTCTGCTTTTGGACAATTCTCATCGTTAGGAAGCTTTTCCTTGCATTAATTTTTTTTAAACCCTTTCTTTCTGCTTTCGTATTAATTCTCTTAAATTTTTTCTAATGTTTAAATTTTCTCTTTTATTACTATGAACTTGATAAGCATTAACAAACGTGAACATTTTCACATTCAAGGAATAGAAAAAAGAGAATCACATATGAAATTATGAATCTCCATTACACACAACATTTTAATATATATTTCATAAGATGGAAGAGTGGCAAGGACTAGGCAACTGGGGTTAAAAGGCTTACCCAGAGTCACACAGCTAAGAAATGGCTGAGGCCAGATTTGAACCAACATCATCCCAAATCCATACCTGGTACTCTATCCACTGTGCTACACAGCTGCCCGCATCCTTGCATCAACCTCTAAAATAATCACCCTTTGCTTCTAGGTCTGCCATCTAGGGTCAAACAAAACAAATCTAATCTCTCTTCCATATAATAACCTTTGCTAAAATTTGAAGACAGCTACCCCATCTCCCCTAAATTTTCCCTTAGGCCAAATTTCTATGATTCATTCAACCAATCCCAGTGTGGATGCTTCACATGCCTGGTTATGCCCCTCTATAATTTCTCCTTCTTATCAATGCTTTCCCAAATACCTGGCTCCCCACACTGCATTCAATAATAATATGGTTGTGAACTGCACTTGGAAAAGAATAGAACTCCCATCACCGCCCTTGTCCTGGACACTAAGGCTCCCTTAATGTAGCATTGATATCCATATGACACTATTGACTTATATTGAGCTGTTGGTCCAGAACCCCCAGGCCTGTTTTAGATGAATTTTTATATATTCATTTCAATTCTTCTCTTGCCTTCTGTTTAGGAAATTGATTTTTAACCCAAGTTTAAGACTTTACATTTATTGTTATTTAATATCATCTTATTTGATTTTGGTCCAGTTTTCTTTAAAAAACACAATTAGATGTTTTTCCCATTGATAAATGGGCAAGGGACATGAATAGGCAATTTTCAGATAAAGAAATCAAAACCATCAATAAACACATGAGAAAGTGTTCTAAAGCTCTAATAACTAGAGAAATGCAAATCAAAAGAACTCTGAGATACCACCTCACGCCTAGCAGATTGGCTAAAATGAAAGAAGGGGAGAGTAATGAATGCTGGAGGGGATGTGGCAAAACTGGGACATTAATGCATTGCTGGTGGAGTTGTGAACTGATCCAACCATTCTGGCTGGCAATTTGGAACTATGCTGAAAGGGCTATAAAAGAATGCCTGCCCTTTGATCCAGCCATACCATTGCTGGGTTTGTACCCCAAAGAGATCATAGATAAACAGACTTGTACAAAAATATTTATAGCCGCGCTTTTTGTGGTGGCAAAAAAACTGGAAAAGGAGGGGATGTCCTTCAATTGGGGAATGGCTGAACAAACTGTGGTATATGCGGGTGATGGAATACTATTGTGCTAAAAGGAATAACAAACTGGAGGAATTTCATGTGAACTGGAAAGACCTCCAGGAATTGATGCAGAGCGAAAGGAGTAGAGCCAGAAGAACACTGTACACAGAGACTGATATACTGTGGTAAAATAGAATGTAATGGATTTCTGTACTAGCAGCAATGCAATGACCCAGGACAATTCTGAGGGATTTATGGAAAAGAATCCTACCCACATTCAGAAGAAGAACTATAGGAGTGGAAACATAGAAGATAAACAATTGCTTGAACGCATGGGTTGAGGCAGACATGAATGGGAATGCAGACTCGAAACTACCACACCAATGCAACTAACAACAATTTGGAAATAGGTCTTGATTGAACACACATGTTAAAACCAGTGGAAATGAACATCAGCTTTGGGGGGGGGGAATGAGGTTGGGAGGGTGAAGGGGAAAGTAAGAGCATGAATCATGTAACCATGGATAACTTTTCTAAAAAATAAAAATTATTTTAAAAAAAACAACTAGACTAAATATTGATTCCACCATCTAGCACTATCCCTCTGAGTATTTTGCCATTTGAAAACTTGATCAACATGGGTAGATTGGCTAAAGTCTGATCACGAAGAACCTTGATATTTTGTTAAGGAATTAAACTTTATTCTGAAGAGAAATTGTGCTCATGGGAAACTTTGGTTGTTTTCTAGAAGATCATGAATCATTTGAAAATTTACAGATGGAAAGCATTAATCTTCATCATAGACATGCAATCAACAAGGTTCAAATTATCTCCCAGGAGAAGTGATCTTCACGATGAATGTTTGGATAGGATGGTGTTTACCCAAACTAGCAAGAATTTACTCCTCATAGTTTCATAGGATGGGTCTTTGGAAATGTTGGCTCCCTGAAACCCCTTTGGCTTCAAGCTACATCTCAATTTCTGGGTAGACTTTGTTTGATGTCTTATAGTTTGGGCTAAATCTTAGGCAACAATAGGAAGTCCTTTGTTATATGAAAGTGGTTTTTCTGCCTCATCATTAGAGATGCAACTTGAATTAGATTTGAATAGTGGCAATAGGCTTGTGCAAATCAATTTGGAACATCAAAAGAGAACTGAATCAGAGAACCAGTGTTTGTATCCTGCCTCTAATGCTTGCTTATTACTTGTATATTTGTGGGTAAACATCTCATTCCATGTATAAAATGTGGAGGCTCAAACTTTCTCTTGAGAGTTGAGAGAGGGAAAGGGAAATTGTTACTAAGACAAAAAATAAGAGTTTAAAAAAAGTGTTCCAAGGCAGACATGTCCGGACTAGGGAAAGAAACTGAGTTTGAAAGACCTATGGGTCCTGGGACCTTTGGAGAAGAGATAATACAATGGGAGCAATGGTGGAACTGACATCTTTTCTCATTACCCATCACCTTCATCATCTCCATCACCTAGGGATAAGGAAAGGCAGCAATAGTGGTCAGGAAAAAAAATAGGAACTATCTCTTTGTCCTCACAAGGTTGAAAAATTTATTAACTAACCAACAAAAGTGACAAAATGAGGGCAACTTCTATAAAAACCAGGCTGTGCAAGGTTGAATCCAGTCTACAAACCATAATTACAGGGTACAAGAAAGAGAGAAGTGAGTGTCCTATTCTAGGAGGCCACTCAGTGTTTGACGTAGCATTGCCAGCTATAGCAAAGACATCGGCATAGCAAATGTTAGACATAGAAGGACTGTGATCTCCATTGGGGGCAGGAGTTCTCACGCTGGGAAGTGCCTGTACCTATGAGAAAAAATCTCAGATCTTTTCTATTTAGAAGTATAATGGAATAGAAAACTAAAATAGAGAGGATTTTTAAATGATTTTAGGATTCAGCCGTTTTTCTTTTATTTGGCAGATAATGAGAGTCAATGAATGACTACAGTCATCTTAGGCTTACTTTTGAGAACACTCCTGAGATATTGTGAGATTTAAGTTTTGTTAATGGACCAAGAAAAGTGCTTAAATGGAAGCCACATTGACACAAATGTTTGCCAAGAAGGAAAATGTTCAAGATATCTACTAAATAGGCTATTATTGTTTGAGTTCTTCTCTCTGATCTGCAACTAGGTAGCTGTGTGACCTCGGGGAAATCATTTAACTTCTATATATTCCAGTTTCCTCATATGTGAAATAAGTGATGTGGACTTGATCAAGCAAGTGACAAGCATCTGTTAAAGGCTTGTTATATAATAGGTCCAGGGCTAGGTCCTCTATGGCTTCTTCCTGACCTAAAATACCTAGATGCCTAGCATGAAGCAATAGCCAATACTTTTGTGCATCAGAGAGGTTTCTTTGGTGGTCTAGAGGGAAATCTTCCTTGACAAGGACCTTCTGAAATTCAAAACAGAAATTCTTTTCATAGCCCAGATGATAGCCTTTTATCTTTCTGTTTCCTGAAGCATTTCTCTAAAATGGTGCTGAGGTTAGAAATGAGCCACAAAATGAGCAGTTACCAGGTATTGGAGTCCAGACTTACCACAATCAAGTTCCAAATGATGTAACATTCTCATCAGGATTCTTTAAGTAGTCACTGAATTAAGCTCTGCAGTGGCACACGTAAGCAATAATGGCTTTCTAACACCTTATTGTCAGAATGGAAATAGGCTAGAATACTCACTTGGTTAGGTGAGGAAAGCAGAGCAAATAATTATTTTTATTCGGCAAAGATGTTAGCGTCCGTTCTTTTTCCTATCACTTCCACTATCCTAGACCAGCATTGGCCAATGTTTTCGAGATTGTGTGCCCAAATTGCAACTTCAAGCCTCCTGTCACACACACACACACACACACACACACACACACACACACACACACACACACACATTACCCCAGACACTAGAGGGAGGACGTGCTCAAATTGGGCAGCTGGACAGAGGAGTGGAATATGCAAAAAATGTCCTCGGGCACTGTGGAGAGGGAGAATAGAGCAGCTCTCCCTCTCCGTGCCAGCACCCAGGCCACAGCTTCTCCAACACAGTTAAGACAAACCATTGGTTCATGCCTAATTTGATACAGAAGCCTAGACTATCCACTTCAAACATTTCCTCCTTCCAAGTCATTTTGCACACCACCATCAAGTCAGTCCAATCCAATAAGCATTTAGTAAGTACCTACTATGTGCTAGATACTGTGGATACAAATACAAAATGAGATATATTCTTCACCCCAAGGACTTTGCTTTCTCCTGAAGGATTACAACATGTAAGATGCTCGTTTGAAGAGAAGGGAATAGTCAGGGATATGTCAGTTGTATTAAAGCATCCAAAGAAATCTCAGTTGAGAGACATAAGTAAGGAGCTTAGGTTGAAATCCTTTCCTGACCCAGGACACACATTGGGAGACCAGTAGAGAATAATTAGTAGTAGGAGCCATTCTCCAGCTTTCCTCCTAATGCCCTTTTCCCCTGATCCCTATTTTGGTAGGAGGGAAGCTGGAAGTTCTAATCCACTTCGCGCTTCCCTAGCACTCCCTTCTTCCTAGAGGTAGTGGTCTGGATGCCCCTAAGCTGCTGAGCTTACCCTGAAGAGAAGACATGACTGCTTAAACCATTGGAAGAGTCACCAACTACAATCTTTGACATACTAGACCTTATCCTCTGCCCTACCAGTGCATCCTAAGGTCTTCTAAGACCTTAACATCCACCCTCATACCTTATAGACCACTGGGCACTGCTTTCTAATTGGCTGATACACCCTAGTGATCTCTGGGCATTACCATCCTTCCTGCCTCTATAGCCTTTGGACTTCCAAACTTTTTATCTATGTGCATAATGGATAAAATGTTGGACTCAGTCAAGAAGACCCAAGTTCAGATCTTATCTCAGATACTGTGTGACCCTGGGCAAGTCACTTAACCATTTTAGGACTCAGGACTCAGTTTACTTATTTGTAAAATAGAGATAATATTTGTAACTGCCTCAAAGGATTGTTTTGATGATCAAATAAGATAATATTTAAGATGTCCAAAAAGTTTTCATGTAACTTTATGCTTTAAGAGCTTAAATATTAAATAAAATAATAAACATTTAGGCTATTAAAGCTTGAAACTGCATAAAAACTTTTGACTGTGTACTTACAGTGCCTTGTAAACCTCAAGGCACTGTATAGTTGCAAACTTTTATTATTAGAAAGAAACAGAGCTACTCATAGGGTTGGGTGGCCTGGGCTTTGCACTAAGGTCCCAAAAGTTAGAGGGTACAAACACTTATCACATGTACTACTGCAACATCATATAAATGGCTTTAGTAAATTAATTCTACCTGGACTTACCTTAATTGTTTTTGTATTATTTTTGCTGATTATAAAGTTGATTTGAGGATATATTCATCATGGTTTGCATTGGGCATATTTAATGTTGCTTGCCTCAGGCACCAAAAAGGCTACTTAACTTGCTACTGCTCTGGAGAGAGAAAATTAGTGGACCAAAGACTAAGGTCTATGAGTTAATGAGAGTAGCTAATATTTAGCCAGCATTTGTAAAGCATTATGTATATGTTATCTCATTTGATCCTCACAATAACTCTATGAGATAGGTACAGTTGTTATTAGCATTTTGTAGGTAGAAAAATTGGGGCAGAGAAAGCTGGAGTGACTAACCCAGGGTAATTCAGCTAGTAAGTGTCTGAGGCAAGACTGGAGCTCAGGTCTTCTTGACTCTGCCTCCTAATTTACTATTCACTGTACTGCCAAGCTGCCTAGGGAAGTTGGGAAAAGGGACACCAGAAAAAAAAAAGTGGTAAAAAAGAGAAGTAGAAATAAAAGCAGAAACAAACATGTCAAAAATACAAATTCAGTTTTTGAAAACTATTATTTCATTTTTGATCACTGAGTTTGTGGATAGAATGATGCAATTTAAATAAAGAGCCCTGTGAAATTCCCTAGGATTCTCCTTTTGGTGAGCTGGATTTGATATTAAGCAGACTGGATGGTTCCAATTTTTCTCTTCTGAGAATTAAATAAACCAGAGTTACTTTTTGACTGTTTATAAAAGAATAAAAAGAGCTGCCAAGATCCAGTTAATAATATTGTGTATGTTTGAATTTAAGTCATGGAGAAAGTCTTAGCATGCTCTAACATGGCTTCTTGTTTTTGTCAGTCACATCATTCACTGAATTTCTTATTCTTAAAACTGTTCATGATTATATTCTGGTGGCCAAAAGCTGTACCAGCTGGGGTGTTTTGCCTATTCATCCACCAGAACAAAGTTCCTTTCTCTAAGTGATATTTACCTATTGTCACATTACCATTAAGCATAATAATCCAATCACTTGAGTTATATTGGAGTAGCTACAGGCTAAAGGTGATACAATTCATCAACCACAGTTTATATAGAACTCAACAATGAAGACAAACATAAATTTAGGAAGTTATCCAAGAACATGAAGAGACAGGAACCAAAATGCCCCCTTACCGAAACCCCCAGACTTCAGAGAAGGGATCAAGGAAGGAAAAAAAATCAAGATAAAGGTTCATACATTCAGTTAGAATACTACTTTGGAAACCAGAAAAGAAGGCATAATAAGGTACCAATTTTTGTATTCCTCTTCTAAGGTTTAACCAACTTGTGAAAAACAATGATTAAACATTCAATGCACCTTGGAAATTAGCAAATGCTATAAATTAGGACGTAATTTATTGTTTTATTGATTGTCTCAACTTAAGAAATTGATGGAAATGTTAGCGGTGTAGATTAAATTTAAAATGGTATCATGGGATATAGTTCCACTACCGCCTCAAATCCAGAATCAGTTGTTAAATATTTACCATTATATCCCATGTTGTGAGTTACCCAGAAGACAATGAAGACTGTTGGTATCCATCAATAGGTAATACCTATTGATGGATACCAAGTGTATTAAGTTTATTTTCTAAAGTGACTAGGAGAAAGAGAATATGTGTTCTAAAACAATTACAGCAGCACTCTTTGTAGTGACAAAGAACTGGAAATTGAGAGGATGCCCATCAATTGAGGGATGGCTGAACAAATTGTGGTACATGTTGGTGATGGAATGTGCTATAAGAAATGATAAGCAAGATGTTTTCAGAAAAAGCTGGAAAGACCTACAGGAATTGATGCAGAGTGAAATAAGCAGAACTGGGAGAACATTGTACACAATAACAGTAATATTGGACGATGATTATCTGTGAAAACTTGGCTACACTCAGCAATGCAGTGATCTGGGACAATCCTGAAAGACTTGTGAGGTGGAATGCTATCCACCCCCAAAGAAAGAACTGTTGGAGTCATCTTTCACATCAGTATCTTTATGGTTTCATTTGAGGTTTTGGTTATGTATGAGCATGCTCTTACAACAAAGGCCAATAAGGAGATGTGTTTTGCATGACAATAAAAATAAAATTTTAAAAAGACATGGAAAGGACTATGTGAAATTATAAAGAATGAAATAAGCAGAACCAAGAGAATCTTGTATATGGCAACAGAAATATTGTCTGGAGAATGACTTGAGTATGTCTGCCTCCAGAGAAAGAACTGAAAAATAGAAATAAGCAAGACATTTATATATATTTTAAATGATGCTTTCTGTAATGGGGAAAGGAGGAAGAGAGGTAATTACCTGGCTATTTTAATATAACAAACAAATTTATTAATTTTAAAAAATATTTACAACCAAGGAAAAAGGCAGATTAATTATGTATGACGAGCCAAGGAAAATTGATGAAGAACTTTTGTGTTCCATGAGTCCCCAGATAATGAAAACCAATAGATGTCCCTTGTGCTCCCTAGGTACCTATATAAAATCAAGACTTTAGAGGAGGGTCTCTTTCACATTGAGTAGACTCACCGTGGAAGATTTCTGAGACGAGATAGACATTAGTCACATGGGAGGACGAGTCACAGATGTAAGTGACATCATATCAAAAAGACCACAGATCTAAAATACCTTGAATGATCTGCTTTAGAGGAGTTCAGCAGAAAACTTTAAACTAACAAATTATGGCATACTTAACAGACTTAAGGAGCAAGGAGTACCTGTCCTCAATGAATTTACAATCTGACATAAGAGACAACATACAAACAAATATATACAAAGCTAGCTATATACAGGATATATTTTAAAAATTGAAAGAGAGAAGGTACTAGAATTAAGAGGGATTGGACTTCCTGTAGAAGGTGGGATTTTATATGGCGCTTAAAGGAAGCAAGGGAGATCAGGAGCTAGAAAGAAGGAGGGAGAGCATTCCAGGCATGTAGGACAATCAGATCTTACATACATCACAATATTATTTTACATATCTCCATCTCATTCTCTTCTTACTTGTAGTTGGAACTCTACTAAAGATATAGCCTAAGCTAGAGCATTAGCAGTGCCTGGGTACACTTTGCAATCACTATTTCCCATTTCTGCAATTGACTGAGTACATAAGGCAACAGGTATAGAACAGAGATTAGAAAATAGATAGAGATTAGGAGGATTATGGTTCCTGTGCTCCTTGTCCATCTTCTACCTTTCTGCCCTCTCACTATAATCCCCAGTACCACGAGTAGTCATTCTAACACCTGAGTTAAATTCAATTGAGTGAGCACAGGAAGGAGTTCACCTGAGCTTCAGGAAAGCTTTGGGATCCCACTTTGGCTATCACCCAGTCAGATCACTGCTTATAGAAGTAAGTGATAGACATTTATTTCAAACTATCCTTATGTGAAGCTCTAGGGCAATAGTTCTTAACCTGAGGTTAAAGATTTGATTTTGGTGGTTGTGATTATTTGTTAATATATTTGATAATTATATTTCAATATACATAGTTAGCTTTCTTTGTAATCCTATGGATTTTTTTTTGTGGATTTAAAAACACATTTCTGAGAAGAAGTACATAGGCTTCAATAGACTGCCAAAGGAATCCAGGACACAGTAACATTTAAGAATCCCTGATCTAGGAGCTATAAGTTGGTAGGCATTAAATAAGGGATGACTCAGAATCATAGAATTACAGAATATTAGTCAGAAGATCTCTTAAATATCCTCTAGCCTAGGAGTTATTAAATATAAAAATATTGGAGATACTGTTAAATATAATATAACATTTTTCAAGGTCCCAGGAAACAACTAATTTACCTTTCATAATTTTTCTCCTTCATTCCAACTAGCATGCCAATTAAATTTCAGTAACAAGTAAGTAGTAGACAGTAGTTTTAGGCCTAGAATCAGGAACACCTGAGTTCAAACTGTAAGAAAATATAAGGTAGTGGGGTCACCAGGGATATTACAATAAACTAAGGGGTTTGTGGGAACACACTCTAGGATTTATGAGAGACTGGACCAGGGTGAAGAGACCAGAGTTTACTGGATTCCCACAGGAATGGCAGTTGATCTTAACTGTCACCCAGCTTCCACTAGGCCAGAGTATAGTAACAGGCTAACAAGGTAAAAGGGACTTAACAGCTTTAATTATGTTATACTAAAAAAGTGGGAAAGGATTTCTATACTTAAAATCTAAGGGATAAAACCACAGGGCAATGGGAGGATTTATTCTACTCTTATCTAAGTGATCTAAACTAACAGGGTCCAAGGAGCTATAAATGGAGTCTCTGGGTTTCTGCCTCAAACCTGGAACCTGCCAGGCTTGAGTACAGCTAGGACTTGTGGCTTTGGGATTCTCACTGCAATCCACTGATGACCTCTGGATGCCAAGAGTCAGGATGGTCTCAGGAACCAAGTAGTGAGGGTTTGCTTGAAGCACTCCTCCAGTACTCAAACTTCACCTCTTCTCTTGGCTTTGTAGATTTGTCCTTTACTAGATGACACACCACACAGGATCCCAAGGGAAATCAGGAAGCAGGGTGTCCTTTGCTCTGAGGGCTCCCAGGCTGGCAACAATTTTTGCCTACCACTAATGGAGTCCACACTCAGGACACAGACAGACTTCCTCCTCTTTCATTCCAACCTGGAATTCCCAGCTCCAGCTCCTTCCTGCTAGGTACATCTTAATTCCTAATAACTAACTAATCTCATTTTACTCATAACAAAACCCAACCTCAGACTCCAGTTGTTTAACCCTGGCCAAGTCACTTTATTCTGTTTGCATCAATTTCCTCATCTGTAAAATGAGTTGGAAAAGGAAATTGCAAACCACTCCAATATCTTTGCCAAGAAAATCCCATATGGGGTCATAAAATCTCAGTCACAACTGAAACTACCAAGCAGCTTAAATATGAAATGCATATTACAAATTTTTTTACAAATTTCAGGGTTCGAGTTAATTCCTTTTAGACTCCCATACTTTTTTCCTAAAAAAAAATTTCTAAATACTCCTTTCATTTCAGATAGAAAAAGAATTCTCTATTTTCTCTGATTGAAAATTAATAACAACAACAAAAAAACAGCCCAGAAAGGCATGCTAAATCAGGATGGTCTATTTTACTTAAGATTTTAGCTTGCTCCTTTGTATAACTGTAGTCCTGGAGACTAAGAGTAAGTTAAAAGCTTTATGAGATAAATGGACTCTGTATATCATAGATCACAAGGCTTAGAACTTAAAGGCATTAAAATTCTTGTAGCCTAACCCTCTCATTTTACAGATGAACAATGTGAGAGGTCCTTCAAAGTCAATCAACTTTCCCAAGATCCTAAATATAGGAAGTGGCAAAAGCAGAATTTAAGCCCAACTCTTCTAACTAGAAATCTAAGGCTTTCCAGTGTGCCTCATCATGGACCCAAATAAAACTGGGGTGAGGGGGAAGGAGAAAGAGTGATTAGGATTAATAGAACTGCTACCTAGAAGGTCTTAGACTGCTGTAGCTTTCTTTGGTCCGCTGTTGGTCAAGATCTTCATCAGTGGCATGCTTATCAAATCTGTAGATGGGACAAAGCTAAAGAAAAACAAACAAAAGGAAAGGGAGCCAAAAAGATCTGGACATCCTAGAAAAATGTCCCAAATATTTTTTGCAATATTTTAATTTCCTTCCTAATTACACGTAAAAACTATTTTAACATTCTTTTTTTGTTTTTATTTTTTTTATTTTATTTTTTAATTTTAATTTTGAATATTTTTACCTAGTAACATGTTTCATGTTCTTTCCCTTCCCCCTAACCCTCCTTAGCCGATGCACAATTCCACTGGGTTTTACATGTATCATTGATTAAGGCCTAATTCCATATTATTGATAGTTGGACTAGAGTTATCATTTAGTGTCTACATCCCCAATCATTTCCCCATCAACCCATGTGTTCAAGCAGTTGTTTTATCTCTGTATTTCTCCTCCCACAGTTCTTCCTCTGAATGTGCCTAGTTTTCTTTCTCATAAGTCCCCCAACCTTGCTCTGGATCCTTGCATTGCTGCTAGCAGAGAAGTCCATTATGTTCAATTGTACCACAGTGTATCAGTCTCTGTGTACAGTGTTCTTCTGGCTCTGCTCCTCTCACTCTGCATCAATTCCTGGAGGTTTTTCCAGTTCACATGGAATTCCTCCAGTTCTTTATTCCTTTGAGCACAATAGGATTTCATCACCAACAGATACCACAATTTGTTCAGTCATTCCCCAATAGAAGAGCATCCCCTCATTTTCCAATTTTTTACCACCACAAAGAACATGGATATAAATATTTTTGTACAAGTCTTTTTCCTTATTATCTCTTTGGGGTATAAACCAAGCAGTGGTGTGGCTGGATCAAAAGGCAGATAGTCTTTTAAAGCCCTTTGAGCCTAGTTCCAAACTGCATCCAGAATGGTTGGATCAGTTCACAACTCTACCAGCAATGCATCAATGTTCCAATTTTGCCACATCCCCTCCAACATTCATTACTCTCCCCTCTTGTCATTTTAGCCAATTTGTTAGGTATGAGGTGATACCTCAGAGCTTTTTTGATTTGCATTTCTCTAATTATTAGAGACTTAGAACACTTTCTCATGTGCTTATTGATACTTTTGATTTCTTTACCTGAAAATTGCCTATTCATGTCTCTTGCCCATTTATTAATTGGGGAATGGCTTAATTTTTTGTACAATTGATTTAGCTCGTATATTTGAGTAATTAGACCTTTGTCTAAGTTTTTTGTTATAAAGATTTTTTTCCCAATTTGTTGCTTCCCTTCTAATTTTGGTAGCACTGGTTTTGTCTGTACAAAAACTTTTTAGTTTAAGGTAGTCAAAATTATTTATTTTACATTTTGTAATTTTTTCTAACTTTTGCTTGGTTTTAAAATCTTTCTTTTCCCAGAGATCTGACAAGTATACTATTCTGTGTTCACCTAATTTACTTATAGTTTCCTTCTTTATATTCAAGTCATTCACCCATTCTGAGTTTATATTGGTATAGGGTGTGAGATGTTGATCTAGACTCAATCTCTCCCATTTTGTTTTCCAATTTTCCCAGCAGTTTTTGTCAAATAGTGGGTTTTTGTACCAAAAGCTGGGTTCTTTGGGTTTATCATAGACTTTCTTGCTGAGGTTGCTTACCCCAAGTCTATTCCACTGATCCTCTCTTCTGTCTCTTCGCCAGTTTTGATATCGTTTTGATGACTGCTGCTTTATAGTACAGTTTAAGATCTGGTATTGCTAGGCCACCTTTCTTCATTTTTTTTCATTATTTCCCTTGATATTCTTGGTCTTTTGTTCTTCCAAATGAATTTTGTTATAGTTTTTTTCTAATTCAATAAAAAGTTTTTTGGTAGTTTGATAGGTATAGCACTAAACAAGTAAATTAATTTGGGTAGGATGGTCATTTTTTTCCCAATTGTTTAGATCTAGTTTTAATTGTGAGGAAAGGGTTTCATACTTGTGTTCGTATAATTCCTGCGTTTGTCTTGGCAGATAGATTCCAAAGTATTTTATATCGTCTAGAGTGGTTTTAAATGGTGTTTCTCTTTCTACCTCTTGCTGCTGTGATGTGTTGGAAATATATAGAAATGCTGATGATTATGTGCATTTATTTTGTATCTTGCAACTTTGCTAAAGTTGTTGATTATTTCCACTAACTTTTTAGTTGATTCTCTAGGATTTTTTAAGTAGACCATCCCTCCTCATTGCCTATTTTAATACCTTCATTTTCTTTTTCTTCTCTAATTGCTACTGCTAGTGTTTCCAGTACAATGTTAAATAATAGAGGTGACAATGGGCATCCTTGTTTCACTCCTGATCTTATTGGGAAGGTTTCTAATTTATCCTCATTGCAGATGATATTTGTTGATGGTTTTAGATATATACCATTTATTATTTTTTTTATTTCAATTTTCTCTTTCCCTCCTTTTCCCCTTTTCCTGAGATGGTATACAATCTGATAAAGATTTTTCTAAAATCCATACCACCTTTCATCTTAGACTCAATACTGTGTATTGGTTCCAAGGCAGAAGAGCAGTAAGGGCTAGGTGATGGAGGTGAAGTGACTTGTCCAGGGTCACACAGCTACTGAGTCACGTAGCTTCCCTTCTGTTATGGATTTTACATGTGCCATTATATAAAACATTTTTTGATATTAGTCATGCTGTGCTAAATCTAAAAAAAATTAAAATTAATGGAATAAGAATTGTTTCTAATATAGACTTTGTTCCTACTTGGTATGCATTTGAAGGTACAAAGTGAAAAACTACTCCCTCCTCTGCCCTTTACCTTTGAAGTATAAGCATTATTGGCCAAATAGCTTTTCTCCTGCATGATTTAGCTCCTTATCCACCACCCTTAACTCCACCTCTGAAAAGAGCAAATTTGATGATATATCATCTATACTGTTATCCAAATAATTGAAAGAATATCTAAAAAATATAAGACTAAGAATAGATACTTGGGTGTATGCTACTGGAGACTTCTGTCCCTTTAACAATGAACTGTTAATCGTCTGGTCATCCAACCAGTTCTGAATATATCTGATTATATTATCATATAAAACATATTTTAAAAATATTTTCTATAAGAATACTAAGAAATACAGTATCAAAAGCTTTGTTATAATCTAGGTAAACCATATCCACAGAATTCTCCTTATCCACTGGTTTAGTAATCAATCCTTTCAATCAAAAATGCAAATGAAGTCAGTCTCTCATGACCTTTTTTTTTTTTTAAATCCTTACCTTCTGTCTTAGAATCAACATTCAGTATTAGTTCCAAGACAGAAGAGAGGTAAAGGCTAGGCAGTGGGGGTTAAGAGAAGTCAAGACCACACAGCTAGGAAATATATGAGGCCAGATTGGAACCGAGGACCTCCAGTCTCCAGGTGTAGCTCTCTTTCTACTGAGACACCTAGATGTCCCACAAGGTGTATTCTTTTTTTTTAAACATTTATTAATATTAATTTTTTAGAAAAGTTAACATGGTTACACAATTCATGCTCTGACTTCCCCTTCACCCCCCAAGATACCCCCCACCCATGGCCGATGCACATTTCCACTGGTTTTAACATGTGTCATTGATCAAGACCTATTTCCAAATTGTTGATAGTTGCATTGATGTGGTAATTTCGAGTCTACATCCCCAATCATGTCCACCTCAGCCCATGTGTTCAAGCAGTTGTTTTTCTTCTGTTTCCTCTCCTCTGAATGTGGGTAGCATATTTACCATAAATCTCTCAGAACTGTCCTGGATCATTGCATTGCTGCTAGTACAGAGGTCCATTACATTCAATTTTAACACAGTATATCAGTCTCTGTGTACAGTGTTCTTCTGGCTCTGCTCCTTTCACTCTGCATCAGTTCCTGGAGGTCTTTCCAGTTCACATGGAACTCCTCCAGTTTATTATTCCTTTTAGCACAATAGTATTCCATCACCAGCATATACCACAGTTTGTTCAGCCATTCCCCAATTGAAGGACATACCCTCATTTTCCAGTTTTTTGCCACCACAAAAAGCGCAGCTATAAATATTTTCATACAAGTCTGTTTATTTATGATATCTTTGGGGTACAAACCCAACAATGGTATGGCTGGATCAAAGGGCAGGCAGTCTTTTATAGCCCTTTGAGCATAGTTCCAAATTACAAGGCTTTTTCTTGATGAAATTATGCTGGCCCTTTGTAATCACTACTTCCATGTCTGTGTGTTCAAAAATCATATCTTTAATCATTTATTCCAGAATTTTCTCAGTAACCAACATTAAGTTCTGGCCTTTAGCTTGCATACCCAAATTCTCTTCCCCTTTTCTAAAATTGAGATAATGCTTGCCCTTTCTCAGTCTTGTGGTATCTCTCCCATTTTCCATGATCTTTCCAATATTACTCACAGAAGCTCAACAATAACAACTGCCATTTCTTTCAGAACATAAGGAGGTAGCTCAATTGTTAGGCAACTTGAATCCATCAAAAGCACCTAACTGCTTTATTGTCCTTGATGTTCAGTCGTGACTAATGCTTTGTGACTCCACTTGGTGTATTCTTGGCAAACACACTAGAGTACTGTGTCATTTCCTTCTCTAGCTCATTTTACAATGAAGAAGTGTGGCAGAGTTAAGTGACTTCCCCAAGGTCACACAGTAAGTGTCTAAGACCAGATTTGTACTCAGGAAGATGAGTTTTCCTGGTTCTAGGCTCTATTCAGTGGACCATCTAACTGCCCCATAAATGCTCCTACTACATACTTATTTATATTGGGTATCAATTTCCTGTTAGTAATTCTAGTTCTCTAATTTTTTAATGGAAAGATTGTTCTTTTTTTGCAAAGATCACACAAATAAGACTTGAACATCTTTCCTTTCTTTCTGTTTTTAATTATCAATGTTCCCTCTACCCACAAGCAAAGGATCTATATATACACCACTCTTTCACTTGCCTTTTTCTCTCAATATAACTATTACCAATTTTTTTTTTCATTTTCCTTAGCTAGCCTTGCCAAAAACAGTTTATTTTGTGATTTAGCCTTCCTGAAGCTTTTTTTTAATAGAACTGTGCCCTACATATATTCATTGTTACTTGTCCTTGCTTTAACCTTCTGAACATTTCTTACACACACACATATTTATATACATACATATATAAATAAATATATAAATAAATATGAAGATATATATATAGACATTTTAGTTTTTCGTTTTTCTTCCTCGCTAAGATTGCTTTCTTTTGATAAGTTCTTCTTGGTGTCAATGGAGCATTTGTTTAAAAGACTGTCCCAGAAGTAAGATGGGAGACCTATGTTTGGGGCAGAGATGTTCTATATGTATTGCAAAATGATTGGCCTATAGAGGTTATCCCAGAGATATGCCCCATGAGGTCTCCTAGAAATATCCTTGGACGTCAATTCATCTCTGAGACTTCTTGGGAATGATACGCTTCCTGTCTGCTTCTAGCCATGTGGTGACTCAGAGTTGACAGGACTTTATGTTTTAATACAATGTGGTAAACATCAAGTGATTCCTTGGTCATATTTCCATCCCATGACAGTGGCAGTGAAGGGAGGGACTGTGCACTAATTATAAAAGAGGAAAGAGCTTCTAGCTAGTTCCCTCTTAGCTTCAACTCTCTGGGCATCACTGTGTGACTTCAATGCTAGATAGGGAAGGTTGGACCTCTTCTATCCTGCCATCATAGTGACTCCCATCTGGCAGCTAGTGAAAAGCTGGTCAAAGTCAGGCTACCTTTGCCTCTTTTGTATTTGTTTGGTCCTGCTCTTTAGTAAATAAGTATCTCCTGGTAGATGTGTCTGAGATCGCAGGTGACTTAGTGGGCTGAAGAGGTCCAGAGGCTCTCAGTCCAATGAGAAAAAGAGTTTGTTGGGGCAGACACAGAAGCTGAGTTAGCAACTGAAAGTGAATTCAGAATAAGTTCCACTTTGGCATAGAGTGATAGGGCAAAGCCAAGGTGGAGTCCCTGTTTTATGTTTTCATGAAGCACAGGATTGTCTTCATTTTGGGATTCCAAGGCTCAGTCCGAGGATGGGGAGCACCACAAAACAGAGTCAGCAGAGACGAAAGCAAGCTAGCTTTACTGAGGGGAGATATTCATGGCAGAAAGCATAGTCAGAGATGCTGGAAGCAAGCCCACTGGAAAAGCCACTGGAATTGGACTCCTCAAACTGGCAAGGTGAAAAGTTGGGTGGATTTTGTATAGGGTTATTACTGGGATCAAGCAGGATCAGTCACTGAAGGGAAGAAGTGGGAACCCTGGACCTGATGTACAAGAAAAAGGTCAGGACTCTTTCTGCTTCTTACTAAGGGCACCATCTGGAGAGCTAGTGGCTAGCCTATAATCAAAGAGAGTAATCCAGAGGATATGATGACTTCTTTGTCAGAGTTGAAAGAGAGAAAGAGAGAGAGAGAGCTGTGTTTGCTCCTGGGAACAAGGTTCTACCAATAGCGATAAAATAAATTGAGGAATTCTGTTTATTAACATATGCTTTTGAGGATTTTATATCTGTAGCCCCTCTTGTGAGCATGAGAGTCAATTTCTTGTTCCATGTTTAGTATCTTTTGGGCAACTCCTCCACGTGAGCAATAAGATCAACTTTAAGTGATCTTCTGGGTAGAGACTTAACAAGATCGTGGAGTTGAGAAAAGGGAGCCCTCTTTTACCAGAAACCAGAGTCCCACAACCAAACACAATGGGAACCACTCAATTAGGTTCAGAACAGGAAGTGGCACCCCACTCTGACTCAAGTGGGTCAAGGCTAAATAGACAAAGCTCTCCTTCCTTTAAAAGGGAGCTTGGAGAGTGTATATAGTTTAAAAAAAAAAAAACCTTTCTGTCTTAACAACTCTAAGACAGAAGGTCAAGGACTAGACAAATGGGGTGAAATGACTTGCCCAGGGTCACATAGCAAGGAAGTATCTGAGACCAGACTTAAACACAGGTCCTCCCAACACCAGACATGGCATTCTTACTCACTGTGTCACCTAGATGCCCCTTTGCACACAGTTCTGTGGAACCTGAAATTTCCACGTGTTGTATTTTATGTATCCTCTAAATCATCGTGGGCATCCTGGCAAGACACATTAATATAAAGGGGTGCTTCTAACAAAGTTTTGTACTGCATAATCTGTATGCAGCTGTTTTTCCCAAATGGCTCGCAATTGAAATTTTTGTAGTTTAGATATTATGTTTTAATAAAAACCCACATGTATTGCTATTTCTGTAGACAGGAAAAAATCAACAAATATTTATTAGGAGCTTAGACCAACTAACTGTGCTCTGGGGAGACAAAACCACTTCATCTAAACTGTCCAAAAGTGAAAGGGCCCCTCAGAAAGCAGTACATTCCTCCTCCCTGGAGGTCTTTATACAAAAGCTGGAGAATGCTTGTTAGGTATGTTGTAAGTGCATTCTTGTTTAAGTATGTTTGATTTGATGGTTTCTGAGATCGCTACTATCTCTGGAATTCTGAGACTCTGGCTTCTTTGGTTAGTTTAAAATGGGAGAAACTCTTGCTTTCATCCCTTAGAATCTGGGTAACAACTTGGTGTTACTCATAATGGGAAAAACGGTTTCTTGTTGCATGCTAGTCTGAGTCATGAAAACAAGGATAAAAAACCTCAATCATTTATGATTTATTCCCTCTTTCTTTTAATTTTCTTTAATTTTTCAGTTAGCATTCATTTTCTCTCCCTCACATGTTTTTGCATTCATAATTGAACAATAAAATAATGGAAAGAAGTGAGGAAGGAAGGAAGGAAGGAAGGAAGGAAGGAAGGAAGGAAGGAAGGAAGGAAGGGAGAGAGGGAGGAAGGAAGGAAGGAAGGAAGGAAGGAAGGAAGGAAGGAAGGAAGGAAGGAATAGACAAACAAATTTTGTCATTGATCCTGTCCAAAAATGTACGTCTCGTGCATTTTTCATACGTCACCTTACTGTCAAGAGTTAGCTAGCATATATCATATTTGTTGTTATTGGTTTTTAGTCATTCACTTGTGTCTGATTTTTCATGACCCCATGGATTATAGAACATGCCAATTTCTTTAGTACTCCACTGTCTCTCATAATCTGTCCAAGTTCATGTTCATTGTTCCAAGCTTATCTATTCCTTGATCCTCTGCCAGCCCCTTCTCCATTTGTCTTCAATATTTCCCAACATCAGGGTCTTTTCCAATAAGCCCTGTTTTCTTATTATGTGACCAAAGTTTTTAAGCTTCAATATTTGACCTTCCATTGAGTTCTTTTAGTATTGATTGATTTAAACTCTGCTGTCCCAGGGACTCTCAAAAGCCTTTTCTAACACCATAATTCAAAAGCCTCAATTCTTCAGAGCTCAACTTTCCTCATAGTCCAACTCTCACATCAATATATTGTTTCTTTTACTATATGGACTTTGTTGGCAAAGTGGTGTCTCTATTTTTTTGGTATGCTGTCCAGATTTGCCATAGTTTTCCTTCCAAGGACTAAGCATTTTATGTAGTCTTCTGGAATCATGGTCTGCCATCTCATTAATTAGAATTCTAAACTCGTTCATTGCTATTTTTCTTCATATTTCATTGTAACTATATAAATTATTCTCCTAGTTCTTATTATTTCATTCTGCATCAATTTATAAGTTTCTTTGAAATTGTGTAATTTTTTTCTAAATGATTTATGATAAAAAACACACATGAAATCTATTTAAAGGAAAACAAGCAAACAAAAATTGATGGAGAGTTCCAACAAGATGATAGAGTGAAAGTTATAAGATCCAGCCTAATTCATCACCTCCTCATATGGAGAGATAAATGCCCCCAAATTAATAAATAAATAAATAAATAAGGAGAAAAGATAAATGAAGGGCTCTGCCAAGAATCTCAAAAGAGACTATCTTCTCAAACAAGGAGAGGTAAAGGACTAGGGAATAAACAAGAAACAGAGGGGAAACCTTCCAATATGACAAACAAATATGGATTAGAAAGCTCTGAAGAAAAATCTTAAGAAAGTAAAATAGCTAATTAACTTCAATAACAGCCCAAGAAATGGAGCTGGGCCTAACAAAAGACATACCAAATTGGATAATAAACACTTACAAGAAATTAAAACAATCCAGTATTGGCAAGGGAAATTTTAGTGTTTGTAATTAGAGACAATTTTAAAAATCAGTTAAAAGGAGAACAAGGTTGTTTAAAAACCCTGAAGAACAAAGTAGTAATTTTGAATAAAGGAATAGAATTAATGGGAAATAGAATTCTCAAGCTGGACAACCAATTAGCTGAAGCAGCAGGAGAAAGAGCCAAATTGTTCCAGAAAAGAACTCAATTTGAAAAATGTTTGAAAACTATAAAAGTAAAGGTAATAAAAGTCCCAGAAAAAAACTTGGAGAGATCATCTAAGACCATCAAATTACTCAAAATGCATAGAAAGATTCTAACCTTGATTTTGTTTTAGAAAATTGCTCAAGAAATTGTCAATTAACTAGGAAGACCAAGACAGAGTACAATATAAAATTCACCTGATTTACATGGGGCAACTAGGTGACTGTATGATAGAAGGCCATGTCTGGAGTCAGGAAGACTCATCATCCTGAGTTCAAGTCTGGCCTCAGACATTTCTTTGCTATGTGACCCTGGACAAGTCACTTAATCCTTTTTGTCTCAGTTTCTCATCTGTAAAATGAATTGGAGAGGGAAATGACAAATTGCTCCAGTATCTTTGCCAATAAAACATCAAATGGGGTCACAAAAAGTTGGAAATGACTGAACAAGAAGAAGGAAGAAAAGCATCTTTAGCAACTTTTCACAATTCAAATGATATAATTGTAAGCTACACCCCACCAGTATGTCTGTCTCAGGATGAGAGAAGATGAGGGAGTGGAGATGGGTTGTTTAAAAAGGATGAAACCTGAAACAAGCTCAGTAGGAAAAGAAGAAAGGGATTTGTGCTTCCAGATCCTGCTCCCTGCAAGAACTGCGCAGCTGGCTGCACCATATGATCCAGAGAGTCAAAGTGTGGTCTGTTATTGGCATTCTCTGCAGTTGACCTTAGGGAGAGGCTAACAAGAGGCTAACCTCAGGGAAAGCCATTTAGAGATGACTAAGGAGTTGGCGTTGGGTCAGTTCCAAACTGTGCTGATGCAGGTGGGATAGGAAGTCTCTAAACTTTTCGATCTTCAGGGCTTCCTTGTGATTCGAACATTCCTGTCTAACATCTGCTGTGAACACTCCCTGAGCCCTGTTCCTACATCTGACAGTACTTGAGTGTCTTCTCCCTCTTCCCACCAAAGAGCCCAGTTGCCAGGAGCTCTGCTTGGATGAATGAATGGCTGTTGGTCTTACTTAGCGTCAAATGGTTCTTGCTTTAACTCTACCTTAGATGGCTTTTACTAAACACATGGATGGTGTTGATTTTTTTCCTCACGACTAGTGATGAATACACAGCAGCAAAAATCAGCTGAGTCTATATTTTAAAAAATCCGTTAATATGCAAACTGTTCTATACCTGGAAATTCCTTTAAATAAAGTCTTAGTGAATCTTGTGGGGTGGAGAAGCAAAACAAATTCCTACACTGGCCATGTTCCAAAATATGTCATTTAGACAATTTTGAATTGCTCTCCAGAATCATTGAGCTAATTGGCAGGTTCACTGACAGTTTATTGGTACACTTGTCTTTCTGTGGATGAGAAGGCAAATTCTCTGGTCTGATGGAGGATCCTGGGAGGAATCTGTAAGTTAATGAACTACACACTCCACCAGTATGTTTGCCTCAAGATGAGACCCAGCATTGACGATTCCTCTCTTTTGTCAATCTTTGCTAATGGGCTACTCATGAGGCAGAAACTCGAAGTTGTTTTGATTTTTATTTTTCTTCTGGTTATTGGTTTAGAATAATTTTGTAGATGGTTAGTAAGTTTAGCATTTTCTTTTGGGGGACAGAGTTTTATTTTTCATATTCATTGACTACTTTTCCTTTGGGGGAAAGAATTTGTGTATAAATTATTTGTGTTAAGAGCTTACATTTAACTGGGGAATGGAGTAGACCTTTTTAGACCTCTATAATTCAGATATCCCTTCCAATTCACAAGGGGAAGGGGCATGGCACCCCCACAATCTGGAAAATCTGCAAACATTTTTGGTTCTCCCTTCATACCAGAGAAGAAGTCTGAATTTTTTCTTTTTCTTTCAGGGGGTGTTTATAGTGCCTTCTTGTATATTTGGGGTTAAGTATGCATTTCTGAATTTCTAAACTTTTTCTGTGTCATCTGCTGCTCTTTGCATATTATCAGCAACTTCCACAAAACTTCCCCCAAAATGCCATTTAATTTCTTGTGCTGACCTGTGATATATTGAAACCGTAATGGGGAAAGTTGTAATGTGGAAGGGATTCCTGTATATTGATTTGCTTTATTTCTGGATTAGGAGGGAGGTTACTATTGAGTGAGAGGGGTAAAGAGGAAGTGCTATCATTATAAAGGGATCCAAAAAAAAAAGCATTTATAAAACATAAGATCATACAATCTTGAGCTGGAAAGGACCTTAGAGGCTCTCTGCTATCTACTCTTTGCCCTCATTTTACACATAAGGAAAATGAAGTTCCTTTGTTTAAGTTCACTCAGTAGTAAATGGCAGAAATTCAATTTGATTCCAGATCTTCTGACTCCAAAGTCAGTGCTTTGCCCACTGTTGAATGCAGAGTTGGTGTTACAAGGAACAAGTCAAGAACTTTTGCAGCTTCTAAACAATAATTTATTTTCTATATAAAATGTGTGCACAGGATGTGACTTAGAGGGACTGCATTAGTGTAACTAGTCCTCCTCATTGTCCACAAGATGGCATGGTCACTTGATTGCTCAAAGAGAGATTGCCATAATTCAGTTGTCCACTAGGTGATGAGCAAGCCACTGAACCACTGTGCCTTGATTCCATCATCCATAAAATAAAAGAGTTTTACTAAGTGGTCCCTTCCAACTCTGTCTATGGTCTTACAATCCTCTCTGTGTTGATTTGACCACTTCAGGAAATAACCTTCTTAAAAGCTACAGTGATCTCAAAAGTGGGTCAGCAGCCTGCAAATGTTCAAACTAATACCCTTCTCACCACCACGCAGTGTGACTTCTCACAGGAAGCTAATAGGTTCTGAATTTAGGCAAGGAGAATGATATTAAATAAGGCTTATAATCATTTAAATATAGGAAATGTGGTCCTAGCCCCCCACCCTACATTTCAGTTTTCTAGCCCCAATCAATGAATGGCTCTTCTCTCCTGCACTTTTATAAGACACAATTAATTTACTATACCATAATTTATTAAACCTGGTGAAAATGCAAGGAAAATTGTTAAGCAGAACTCTCTTCTCAATTGCCTCCTAAAGCCCATATTTTCTTTTTTGGGGTGTTTTGGGAAAGGAAGAAAGGAAGAAAGGAAAGAAGGAAGGAAGGGAGGGAGGGAGAGAAGGAAGCAAGGAAGCAAGGAAGGAAAGGAGGGAGGGAGGGAGAAAGGAAGGAAATAGCAATTTATACAGTGCTTACTATATACCAGGCATAGAGCTAAGCAATTCACAAATATTAACTCACTTTATCCTCACAACAACTCTGTGATGTTATTATCCTCTTATCATCTTCATTTAATAGTTGAGGCAAAAAGGAATTAAATTACTTGCCCAAGATCACTAGGTTGGATCTGCATTCAGGTTTTCCCAACTCTAGGATTGATATTCTATCTGCTGGGCCATTTAGCTACCCTTGGAGGGGTGGTCCTGATGCTTCATATTTTTACTTCCAAGATATAAGAAGGCAGAAGCATAAACATTTCCCCAGCCTACAAGCCTTTCTTAGGTATCCTACCTTCATATAACTTTGGTCTCTGGGAGAGTGGACTTAGACTTAACTTAGCTATCCCTGAGTGAACACATTTTCACATGCTCTTAGGAGGCAAAATGGGATGGTTACCAGAAGCCAAGTGAGAGGAATGGGAATCCTTCAAAATGACACCCTTCTTCTCTCTTGCTTCCCTACCATCATTTAGGTCTTGGAGGTAAATAAAAGAATAGAATTAATGGGAAATAGAATTCTCAGAAAACAGAAATTTCTTGGGGGACAACAATAATTCAAAAGAGATTAAAAGTTTCCATATTACCTGCCCCAAAAAAGAAAAAAAAAGAAATCTAGGTAGTTTTCAAATACCCAAAGTAATTGTTTTGGTCACAGTTTACAGGTAAGCAGGGAGTATCGTATGGTTCGAATGAGAGAATGAACATATAGCACTTTACAATGCTTAAAGCATTAGGTAAATGCCAATTATTATTATTATTATTATTAGCATTATTATTATTAGCCTCCAGTCACCAGTTCTCTAGTGTGTTGATAACTTCATTCCCTGGACCTTCTCATGCATTCCTCCTGAGCCCAAACAATGAGTATAAAGAAATACAGGAATGTACTGGTAAATGTTTCACAACTGGGCACTGAAAAAATCATCTGTATTCACACATGTTCTGCATTATTATCTCTTTCACAGGGATATGACTTAACACTGCCGGGAAAAAGAGAAAGCTAGACCATCAACAAAACAATGAATTGAGCCCTGATTTGAAGCTCTTGCCGATTCCCGAAATTTTAACTGGCTTCCAAAGTAATGAGATGCTCTAGTAATGCTCCCTTGCAGCTAAGAGAATACCCACCAACTCACATAGGTGACAGTGATAACCTTCCTGTCTTTCAAGAAACTCAATGATCTATTTCCCCTGCTCTAACACACATATTTAGATTTACACAAACACACACATACACAACTCTGTCACAATCACTACTTTATAGAGCACCTACTCTAAAAGGTCCTGGTTTTTTATATATTTCATCAAAATGAGTATTCAGCATCAATACTTCTGCTTTTTGAATAATCTGTAGAAACATAAGTACATATGAATATACATGCATCTACAAGGGTGTGTGTATATATGAATACATATATATATAATATATACATATATACATGTTTATATATTTACTACACCAAGCTGATACTCAAAAGGAATATATAAATATTATTATTTAGTCATTTCAGTTGTATTCAACTCTTTGTGACCCATTTGGGGTCCAAGATACTGGAGAGATTGGCCGTTTCCTTTTCCAGCTCATTTTGCAGATGAGGAAACTGAGTCAAAGAGAGTTAAGTGACTTGCCCAGGATCACACAACTAGTAAGTACCTGAGGCTGGATTTGAATTCCAGTCTTCTTGACTCCAGGCCTGACACTCTAACCAGTGCATTAACATAACCTAGCTGCCTCTGATATATATATCAAATATATGCATATATATGCATATATTTATATTTATAGACAAATATACACACATGTGTGGTGGTCTTTTCCAGTCTTGTCAGATTCTTTGTGACACTATTTGAGGTTTCTTGGCAAAGATACTAGAATGGTTTGTCATTTCCTTTTCTAGCACACATATATGTATACATATATAAACACATGTGTGTGTTTGTATGTATATGTATATGTCTTTGAGAATCAGTTTGGTGCATTGGATTCAGAGTAAGGCTCAGAATTGGGAGGACCCAGTTTAAGTACTCCTTCTGACACACACACAGACCACTGGACCCTGAACAAGTCCCCTCATCTCTCAGTACCCCTAGAAGACTCTCAAACTTTCAAGCCAAGGTGAGCTGCCTTCCTGTAGCAGTCAGTCGGGTTTCTCACCACCGACAGCAGCTCCCTGGGGTGTAGAAAATAAAATAACAAGTAGGGTAGAAACATACAACCTCTGCCTCTGTACAAGTAGGCTGTTATTCACATAATTTAAACCAAGATTTACAAACTGTAACGCTATGTTTTTAAAAATGCGTTTGTTTGGGGAGGACTTCTTTTTCTTGAGTTCTCACTGAGCACCTTGCTGTTGGATCCAGTAATATAACACCAACTTGGTATTACATTAGTATTAGTTCTTTTGTTCTTATTGTTGGTTGATGAGTTAAGAACAATACCATTTAATTAAGATAAGTTGTGAAGAAAATAATGTTATATTGGAGTTCTCCAATTAATTTTTCTGTTTTCCCAAAACAGTGGGAGAGGGACCTATTTCTTGGGGTCAGTTGTTAGAGGTTAGTGTCAGCATCAGTCTCAGTTTAGTTACTTCCCTTTCATTTTCAGGCAGACTGAATAGCAAACAGGGAACTAGACCTTTAAAATCCTGGGTTAGGTCTGCAGATCCTACAGATCTCTCTGAATCTCTGCCATTTTCTTCATGACAATCTCATTCTCAAAGCCTGTGTCTGCACCTTCTGCATGGTCTAGATGTGGTCGCCACTTCTTCCCTTCTCGCCTTTCCTTCCCTTCCCCACATCTCCTGGTTGTCACATGTATCTCACTCCCAGTGAACCTCTTTTAAATGATCTATTCTGGAAGTTCTCTTACCCAGTCAGAGGGTATACTGAATGATATTGCCATTCTGCTGGCTCACATACAGCCTTCTAGAATATAGTCCAGACCATTTCTCCCAATGAATGGCCCCTTCTCTTGGCCTCAAGCACTGCAGGAACTGGATTCTGTCCATGAATGGACATATAAAAGATATCCCTCTATATCCATTTAAAAAAGTGTTTTTTTATTTAGTCTCTGAATATAATACCAGAAAACAATTGTTTGTAAGTTTATCTCATAAACATTGATAAATTAATATATACATAGTCACAGATAATTAGTCTAAATATATGGTACATGTTTAGATACATAAAACATAATATTCACATTAGAGTTGTTAGAGTCTGCCATGTTTTTGTAACTTAGTTTTCATCAGGCCCCAGGAGGCACTATGCAGAGGACATGAGTTCAAATCCCCCTCAATATCTATGTGACTTTAAAGCAAGTCAGTCAACCTTCCTGGGCCTCAGGTTTCCTCTTCCATAAAATGAGGGACACGTAGACTAATTGATCTCAAGTACCTCCCACCTCCAAAATCTGTAGGCTCATGAGAGAAGGGGACCCAATGCACACACTGGAGAACACTCACAGTTAGGGGATACAATGCAGGTGAAACCCCCATGGGAGGCTGAGAAGAAATGCTCCAAATGTAGAAGCCAAAAGAACCCAGGATAATGAAAGAAAAGAGAAGCAAAAGCATCCAGAAGGTGGTAGTGGTTAAATCTGTCAAAAGCCACCACGAGACCAAGAAGGATGAGATCCAAGAAGGGGCTGTTGGGCTGCAGTCAGGAGATCATTAAGAATAAGAGTAACTTCAGTGGAATGGTAGATTTGGGAGTCAGACTACAAATGAGTGAAGAATGGAGATAAGGAAGTAGAAAGAAGGAATGCACTCAAGGAATGTACTTGGCTTTTTCTAGTTCATTTATGAAAGAGAGGAAATATGCCATGTGATAATTTGAGTGCATAAGTAGAGTCAAATGAAGGTTGTGTAAGAATGAGGGAGATCTGACCATATTTGTAGGCAGCAAAGAAGGAACAAGTGAATAAAAATCACCTTCATTTCTGTTATTTTATTCTCAGAACAATAGTGTGCTATATTTGTAATATAACAAAATCAATTGATAAACATTTATTTACCACCAACCACATGCCAGGCAGTGGGGACACAAATACAAGAATGAAAAAGCCTATGCTCTCAAGAAGATTGCATTTGTTCTGGGAGGGGGGGCAGCATGCATACCAGTCAATCTGTCAATATTTACTAAGTTCCTATTATGTTCTAGGATGGCATAGTGAGTACAGGGCCAGGCCTGGAATGATCTTTCTAGGTTCAAATACAGTTTCAGATACTTACTAATTGTGTGACTCTGGGCAAGTCACTTCACCCTGTTTGCCTCAGTTTCCTCATCTGTAAGATGAGCTGGAGAAGGAAATAGAAAACCACTCCAGTATCTCTGCCAAGAAAATTCCAAATAGCGTCATGAAGAGGCAGACATGACTGAAAATTGATCAGCAACAAAATGTTTCAGGATATGCAAAAAGAAGCAAAAAGTGGTCCCTACCCTCAGGGGAGGCAACATACAAATGGATATGTGCAAACAAACTATAGAAAAAATTAGAAAGAATTACCAGAGGGAAGGTAATAGAATTAAGAATGCCTAGAGAAGGAAGTCTTCCAGTAAATTTTTAAATAAGGATACAGGAAATAAATGCAAGACACTTGAGTTTCTAGAGGAAGGTACGAGCAGCCTCAGGAGATTAGGACAGGGCCTCCTGTGGAAAGTGATGGCATGAACACTGCCTTGGAGGAAACTAGGCATTTCTAGAAGCAAAGGTGATAAGGAATTGCATTCTAGACATGGGAGACAGCCTGTGCAATGAAAACTGTCAAATAATAACAGTCCTATGAAGGAGATAAGCTCAAGGTAGCCCCCACATTTTAGAGATCTTGAAACAGAGACATAAACTTATGTCAGCGACTTGCCAAGAGTCACATAATAACTTACAGCCCACCCAGAACCAGAAAAAAAAGTCTTGATTGACTCCCAGACCTCAGGACTTACCACTGAATCAATCTCAATCTCTCTCCACAGTTTCTGAAAGTTCCTTCTTTGGAAACTTAATATTGGGAGGGTTTTGTTCAGTGAATGACCAAATGTATATCAGTATAGTCAACCTTCCTGGTTATTTTATTCTCAGAACAATAGTGTGCTATATTTGTAATATAACAAAATCAATTGATAAGCATTTATTTACCACCAACCAGTGTTTAAAAATACTGGTGGAGAGGCTAGAGGTCCTGGCAAACTCAGGCCTCAGAGGACAAAGGGTCTTGCTTTCAAAAAGCTCTCTCTTTCTTGACTCACGTGCTCTTGGGCATCTGCCCACACAGTTCCTGGACAAGATTTTTTTTCCTTTCCTGAATGTGCTTGCATGCTACATCTGGTCCAGATGGGGATGCCGTGGGCCCAACCTAGGCAGATGATGCTCGAAAGAACGTCCATTATACCTGGCATGTGTTTTATGCTCTGACTAGCATCTTTGTACCTGAGCTTGCCCTCCTCATTTTGCAGTGACTGCCCATTAATTGAATCTTGCTATAATGCTTTGTTTTGGATTACGTTACTCTGTTATGCCAAAGGCTGATTGCTTCAAGACTGAACTTCTGCTAACTCGTGTTATTAGAAAATAGGCAGAAGCTTCCCATTTGGCCACTCTTGCATATCATCTTTCTTTGGACTATGGGTCAAGACCAGAGAAGCATCTTGATGACGAGCAAATAATCAAGAAGCATTTGATTAAATATTTGTCAGGCATTGCACTTGAGAAGAACTAGAGGCATGAAAAAAAAAAGTAAAGGGGGACAACTGGATGGCTCATTGGAGAAAGAGTCAGGCCTCAAGATGGGAGGTCCTAGGTTCAAATCTGCCCTCAGACATTTCCCAGATGTGTGACCCTGGGCAAGTCACTCAACCCCCATTGCCCAGCCCTGACTACTCTTCTGCCTTGGAACCAATATACAGCATTGATTCTAAGATGAAAAATTAAAAAAAAAAAAAGCAAGCAATCCCTGCCCTTAAGGAGCTTATATTCTCCCTGGGGAGACAACATGTACACATCTGGGATGCATCAATCAATTCAGTATTTAATAAATAAGCATATACTATGTTTCAAGCATTGTGCTAGTGTCTGGGGCTGCAAGTACAAAGAATGAAACATAGGAAGCTCGCTAAGCTTACTACCCTCCAATGGCGAGGAAGGAAGCATATAAACATCTAAAAACCTATGCAGTACAAAGTTTAATACAAGTATTCACAAACTTGTTAAATAATAGCTGTTAGCATTTTGATTGCTCTCTAAGCATTTATATAGCAAATACAATGTATTTCAGGAATGAAGGCACTAGAGGTCGGCTGAGCTGTATTAAAGAAATCCTGTGTTCTAGATACAAAATGAATACAAAATAATTTGGGGAGGGAGAGACGGGGCACCTGAGGCAGCCGGAGAGGCTTCATGACGAAGGTGGACCTTGAGCCGAGTCTTGGAGAAGGTCAGCGATTCAAAGAAGTGAAGATGCCTGACACAACTGATGCCTTCTGGTGGCCCTGCCTAATCTGGACTGTGTACATCCCTGAAACGCCAGCTCTCAAACTCTAGGAAAGGGTTACCCGGATGAAAATTATCTTTATTTAACAGGAGTTCTGTTTTTCCTATTAATATAAATAATATACATATGCATGTATATGTATTTATAAATATATTTGCACACACACATATATAAATTAATGTGAATGTTTTCTTGTTAATACAAGATTCCTCTCCAGTACTATGAATTGTGTGCCTGTTAGCAGGGAATCATTCTCTGTGGTCTGATGAACGTGATCCCGCATTTCTTGGGTCAGAGCCAGTAGCCAAGAAGGTGAGAAAATTCACCAAAGTGGGTCCTTTTGTCAGGAAGGGTGTCTGACACGAGGGTTACATAACACTTCCAGAGATAGGGGAATCGGAGGAGATAATGGGTGTGAAGAGTATAAAAAAAAAATCCTTCCATGAATACAAAAGATCATCATTACATTTGAGCTCAAAAGGAAAGAAATACTAGAGTAGATAGGTGGCACAGTGAATAAACTGCAAGGCTTGGGGACAGGAAGACTCATCTTCATGAGTTCAAATCTGGCTACAGATCTTGGTAAGTCATTTAACCCTGTTTGCCTCAGTCACTCTTCTGTAAAATGAACTGGAGAGAGAAACGACAAGCCAAGCCAATAGCTTTGCCATGAAAATCCCAAATGGGATCAGGAAGAGTAAGGCACTCCTTAACTAAATAAGAATAAGACTAGTAATATGACAAAATGGACTACTGTCTGGACAGCCAGTTTATCACAGTTTTTGGCACGTAAATGATAAAAGCTTGTTGACTTAATGACTTGATAGCCCTAATAAGGACTTTCATAGCTAGTCAAGTTTCTGGTAATCTCTGTGGGTAATCTTCAGCTTCTACCACCCAATTAGCCATGAAGGAGCAGTAGGCAGTGTTTCTTTCATCCAATTAATAAATCAATAATAATTTTCTTATGTACATTATTTACTAGGTACCATATTAAATGTGGCACTTACAAAGGAAAAAGTCTCTTCTTCTACCACCCAATCATCTTTACACCTTGAATAGAATGTGCATGTGTATTACTGACTGCCATAGACACAAAAAAGTCAGAGGAAAGGGGGAGGAATGAAGATCAGACTGAATTCCAGAAGCACTGTCTTCATCGCCTTCTATCACCCAGTTAGCCACGAAGGAGCAGTAGACAGTGTTTCCTTCATCCAATTAATCAATCAGTAATAATTTTCTTATGTACATCCTTTACTAGGTACCATATTAAATGTGGGACCTACAAGGACAACAGCTGCCGCCCATCAAAGAACTTGCCTTCTATCTGAGAGAACAGCATGTATCTACATGCATATGCAGAAGATAAATTGGAGGTTATTTCAGTGGGGAGATCTTAACTTAGTTAAGCTTTGAAGTTATTTACCAGTTTTCAGGAGCAGAGGTGAAAAAGGAGTATGGTCTAGGGATGCAGAAACTAACTGTCTGGGCAAGGCAGGAAATGGAGTGTCATAAGTGAGATGGAATAGCAAGAAGGGCAAATTTGACTTAAGATTACTTAATTCATGAAGCAGAGTAATGTGTACTAAGGCTGGAAAGGTAAGTTTCTAGAAAGGATATGAAGTGCTTTGAATGTCAACCAAAGGGGTAGTTAGGAGACCCAGTGGCTAGAAAGCCAGGCGATTCTGGGTTCAAATAAAGCCTCAGAAACTTCCTTGCTTTGTGACCTTGGACAAACCACTTAACCCAATTACCTAACCCTTACCACTTGGAATTACACTTACTGCCTTGGAATCAATACTTAGAACTGATTTTAAGATATAGAGTAAGATGTTTTTTTTTAAATGACAATCAGAGGAGTCTGTATTTGATCCTAGAGGAAATAGGGAGCCACTGGAGCTGACAGAGCAGGAGAGTGACCTGCTCAGACCTGTACTTAAGGAAGATCATTTTGGCAGATGTATGAAGATATTTTGGAGAAGGAGACTTGAGACAAGGAGACTGATCCAGAGACTGTTGAAATAGTCTAGAAGGGAAATGGGGACTTATTAGTAATGTAAGTGAACAGGAAGGATATGATAGATGTTGGAGAAATAAAATTGGTAAAACTTGAGCCCTGACTAGATATGTGGTATGAAGGCGATGAAGACAGTGCTTCTGGAATTCAGTCTGATCTTCATTCCTCCCCCTTTCCTCTGATTTTTTTGTGTCTATGACAGTCAGTAGTGCACATGCACATTCTATTCAGGGTGTAAAGATGATTATATGAGAGCCCAAAGGTGTTCATTTGATCAGACAGATTTGTGTGTGTGTGTGTGTGTGTGAAGCCTACTTGGGGAGCTCTCTTCACTTTTACTTGGAGGGAAGGATGAGGTTATCTCTGTGAAGGGATGTAGCGGACAGAGATGAACAGTGCTAGTGAACAGATAAGGGATTTCTATGGGGCTTAATATTGACAGGTCTCCAGGACTTAATTTATTGCCTGGAACCCAAGAAACGCTTACTGTACCCCAGCCCCGTCAGGGTAAGGCTAAATGACTGGCAGCCTTGGATTTTGCATTACCAAAACTTTGACAGACAGCCTTCCCCAATTCCCTCTTCTTTCCCTTCTTCCCAGTATTCCCAGGAAAACTGATCTGACTGCTATTAATAATAAAGGTGGTTTATTGTAATTTGTGATCAAGGAATGATCAAGGAGAGAAGGGTAGATAGCCCTACTCTGACATGATGTAAAAGGGTCCTTCTCCCCTGGTCAAGCCCACAGGCTTTGCCCAGGAATTCTCCTCCCTCTCCTCCATCTGATATTAATCTAGGCGAGCAGACTCAATAGGATGATAGAGGGTCTTTCTCTAATGGCAAAGATTTGACAGAGAGTCTTCACAGTTAGGCCAGAAGCTTTCTGGGTCCTCAGACCCCTTCCAGCCTCTGATGATTGTCGGAGCTCTTCTTTGATAATTCAGGTGAGAGTCAGGAACACAAGCAAGTCTTCAGGTATAGAGATAGCCAACTGAATCCAGAGATTGCATAATCATCCTCTGTCCCTCTCAGAGTCTAGAGACGAAGACCCCCTTCTTCAGGTTATCTCCCCCACAATCCTTTGCTCCTTTTCCCAACTGCTGCTCTTGTCAATCACATTCCAAACTTTCTTTTGCAAACTTGTTCTTACAAAGGGAACAACTATTTTTACTACAGTATGAGGGAATCTTGAGAAACAGAATATTTACAGATATACTTTCATATGATTCAATTGGTTGGACATGAGTTCTAATATTAAACAGCTTCTTAAACTCTTTCGATTTCACTTCTCTCAAGTTGTTTGCTCCTTCTCTAGCTTTAACCTTTGGGGTAACTGTCTGTTTTCCCCCACCAATTCCCTTGACTTTCTCTAGCTCCTTGGCTACATGAAGAAATAGAGACATCGTCTACTCAAAGCCTTTAGCGTCAGGGAAAAACTTTCTTATTTGACACCATCTCCATTTCCAACATAGCTGGTATGACTGATAGGGTCTTTACTCTGTGCTCACAGAAAGTCCATGATTCATTTTTTTCCCCTTGGTTTTAGGTACTAGGGAGATAGGTACACAGATCTTGCTAGCTAAGCCTCTCATGTCCATTAGCCTACTTATAGGTTAACTTAAAAAAAAAAAAGGCAGAAAAAAAAACACCCTCCCACAGTGGTGTCCTCTGTTGTGAACAGCCCACTGGTTTTTCCAGAGGTTTTTTTCCCCATCCTAATATCATTATCACAGATGTCTCAAGCTCACGTTCCATTCTTCTTTTTCAGCAGGCAATTAAACTATGTATTATATTGAAAATTGCTGAAATCATATATTTCCCTACATAACTTATGTCCCAGAACCCCAAGCTCTGGGTTTACACAAACTGGGTTCACTCACTGGTTTGTACTTTGCACAGAATTTTCTTCTGTAATCATCAGAATTTGACTCATTTTCACCCTACCCTGGAGCTCCCTGGGGGATATCAAAAAAGAGCTCATGGCTGGGTCTCTGTGGATATATGTAACAGGGATCTCAACTTCTATACAGCTTCTCAAGTTAACAACATTGGATGGCCTTTATTTCATCTCACAAGAGGAATGCAAAACACCACAAAGAATCCATAAGAATGCAGAAAGAATAAAGGCTCACTCTCCACTTTCCTGAGTCCTAGGGTCCCAACTCTTTTCCCTCACTCTGACCTAATGAATCTTGCAAGCTCATAGTACCACAATACAACTGAGACTCTCTTGGAATGGAATTTGACTTTAGGCTTTATAAAGGGAATGACTGCTGTTCTCACTCCCACAGTCACATGGTTGCTCTTCTTTTATTTTGATCAGTCCAAGATCTTGGCTTTGGCTAGGAAGTTCCTTCTCTTTTGGATATAGGAACTTTTGCCATGACGTTAGGGTTCCTCATCACTACTCTTTCTTAATCCAGATAGTCCTTTCTTTTCCAAAGCTCCATGTTTTTGATGTCCAAGAACATCTTGACTGCTTTGCCACAGACTTTCCCCATCTGCCATTTTGGGAACTGAAAAGTGACCCGGGAAGTATGAACAGATGCACAAGACTGATCCCCAAAGGACTTGAGCCCAGTCTGCATGTCTGTGCATGCATATATGTGTTTGTGTATGTGTGGACACTCTGCTCGGCTCAGCATTGCTCTGGTTCTCTTGTCCTGGGGAAACATTATTCTCCTTTTCCTGAGTCCAAGTCCAGTGGTGAAGTTCAGATCTTCAGTTACTATAACTCAACAAATCATGGGAATTTTTGCATCTTCCCTCTTGTAATTTCTTCAAAGGCAGAATGAAGTTTTTATCCTTGAAACTTAACAAGTTGTCAGCTTATTGACATCCCATCTAATAGCAGTAGTATTCATCAAAAAGGGAATGTCCACATCTGGCACTCTGTTCAAGGAAGAATCTGTCATGAGGCTACTCAAGCAAAGTGTACAGTGTAAGTTAAAATGTGAGATAAAGAGATAAAGTCTAACACAAATTCTTTGGAGTACCTTGTGGGGAAAGGTGGTCAGTAAATCCAAATGTAAATAATTCTAGATTGTTCTGAATTGTAAGGTATGTTTTCCTCACCTAGCCACAGCTCTGCCATCCCAAACCAAAATGTGTATCTTTCAAAAGAAAGAGAAAAGGGAAAAAATTATTTTAAGAATATAGTACCTTGGCAGAAACCAATTAGAAGGGAGATTGTAGGAGAAGATTTCAATCATATCTTCCCAGTGCTACAGATTGGTTCTAGTAATGGAAAAATATAAATGTGACCCTTAAAATCAAAACTTAGAATCCTGTCATAATCCTTGTTGCCTCTTAGACAAAGAAAAAGTCAACAAGATAAGAGACGGAGTTCTATGGCGGGGAAAAAAAATACCTTGGATTGCTATCATGAAGATGGGCATAGGGACATTGGAGTGAGAGAAATGTGCCTAGGACAGGAGTTTGAAGGAGGGGGAGAGGCCAGTAAAGTGAGCACAAATGAAGAGGTTCGGTTTGCTTTTAAATTTCTGAGCTGCAGTATTCAGCAGTGCTTGCTGCTGCTATCTTGATGAAGGGAATTGAGTCATGGGTTATCACAAAGGGCTAAGAGTCCGTTCTTTACAGTTAAGTTTGCCCTTTATGTTTTAATTAGTACTTCAAAGACAGTTTACTCTAGATAAAAACTGGTCCCATTTCTGATTGTGAGATTATTGTAGGGATTTCTAACATGATCCATGAATTTTTTTAATTCAATATATTTCAATAGAAGTGTTTCCTTTGTAATCGAGAATATTTTGCCTTATATCCTTTAAATGATTAATCTGAGAAGGATCCATTACTTTTTACCAGACTAACCAAGAGTTCATGACACGCACAAAATAATATTATCTGTTTTTAGACAGAGAGAACAGTGGCAGCAAATGTCCTATAATAACCCAGAATGTTTTGGGTTTTTTTATCTTTTTTAAAGGGACAGAAGTTAGAACTATGGTCCAAAAGTTCCAGGTTTTATTCATCCTGGTTGGGGTCTTTGCCCCAAATGAGAAAGAAACTCAATGATTTTTTATTTATTAATATTTGAAAAATATTCTGAAGCAAAGCAAAAGCAAATTCTGGTCCTCTGCCTCTGGACAAAAAAGAAAGTGCCTGAATAAATAAATTTAAGTGATGGGAAAAGTGAATAAAGCTTCCTTCAAAGGCAGGGACCTCAGATAAATTGAGTCCTTCCAGGGTTCTGTCTGAAGGCTGGTCTCCTCTGTAGTTAGGGGTCTAGTAAATATTTAACTAAAGGAAAGTCATGCTTCAGGGCAGCTAAGGGAGGAGTTGGGACAGAGTGGTTCCACTGGCATTCTGAGCTTGGGGGCTAGCTAGAAAAGGAGTAGTTAGTTTGCCTGTAATATCAAATACCTGCACTTCCAACTGCTACAAATTCTACAGAGGCTTGAAGGAGACTGATTTTGATTCACATTTTACCAGATTAGAATACTCTCACAAATGAAGAAAATACGTCAATAGATGTGTAAGAAAGAATAAATATTGTGGCACATAAAAATGAAAGGCAGCTAGGTGGTACAATGGATGGAGCACTGAGCCTGGAGTCAAGACTTGGGTTCAAATTCTGCCTCAGACACTAACTGTGGGATGCTGTGCAAGTCACTTAATCTCTATCTGCCTTTATTTCTTCAAGTATAAAATGAGGATAATAATTGCACCCAACTCTAATTTGTGAGGATCAAATGAGATAAAGTTATAAAAAGCAATGGAAAATCCTTCTCCAACTGTCCCACAGAGGACCCAAGAATGACCAGTTAAGGTGCTTTTCTCTCCTATCAGATTGGGAGTGCCATCTAAATTCTCTCCCCTCTCCAATCTCTACAGAGCACAGATTCAACCATGTCATTTTCTCTTTCAAAAAGCTCCTGTGGTTCCCCATTGTCTGTGGGTTAAAAATACGAACTTTTCAGTTTGCCATAGAAAGTTCTTCATCATTTGGATCCTGCCTACCTTTCCAAGTGTATGGCACATGTAATGCAGGATTTATGCAAGATCTCTTGCATTTGCAAATTACCCTAGGCAATCCTGTCAGTTAGGAGAATGGAACTTTGGCCCAGCAGGTGCCAGTCCCGAGACCTGACAGTTTGAGCTGGGACTATAAATACCCCTGCAGAACCAACCTGGGGGTTCTGATTTCCTTGACCTCACCCAGATACCCAACTAAGCTTGACTTCCCCTTGGGGACCCTGGAAGGGGGAAGGGAGGTTGAAGGGAGTTGAAGGGAAGTTGGGTTGTGGAACATGGGCAGGAAATTAGATTAGGTCAGCATAGCAACAGGGACACCCCTAAACCAATTCATCAACTTCATCTGTCTAGCTGGTGGATCACATAACATCAGAGCAGTGAAAATTATCTCTGGCTGAGGGGCTGGTTCCCTCAGCCTGATCTTACCTTTTAGGTCCATTGCCAACACTGGCCAGTCACCCTTAGCAACAGCTTCTCCAGATCCTAAACCCTCTTTCGTCAGTTTTCCATTCTGTATTTAAATAAACCCTTAGCCTGAAACTGTGAGCTTCTATAGTTATTTATAACATCATCCTGGGCTAAGGGGCTGAGGAGAGGGGAGAATAGCAACCACTTGACTCCAAAGGAAGTACTGGGCAAGCATCCATTTTGTTCAGGAAGTGTGTGAGCTTCACTTCTGTTGAGTTCTGCTTTCACTCCAGCAGGGAGGAGCCCCTCACTCTTCCACCTTAAAGGAGCCTATAGGTAGCAGGGAGACCGACTGGGCATCACAGCTTAGGCTACACATCCCTGGCAGTCTCAAATCACCAGCTTCAGTAGTTACCGGCTCCCTGGCCAGGTGACTCACTTGAACCACTAGCTCCCCTGTTATCAGCCACATTACCCCCTTACTACACACATCATTTGACCTTCAAATATTCTGCCTTCTGGCCAAACTGGTACTTACTTGCTGCTCCCCATATAGGACATTCCACCTATTCTTTTTCTGGGGAATGCCTGTTCAGGCAAGTTGAGGGTGCCCCCAAGTACTACATTATTAAGTATTAATTGCTATTGTAATACTAATTATTATAAAACAGAGAAAAATGTTATAATCTAAGAGAAATAATCAATTTCTATCCCTTTCCCTAGAGGCTAGCAAGTAGTAAGATTTGTAAAATGATTTTAAGAAAGCTCTTAAGGGATCAAGTAAAGATAGAAGCCATAAAAAAAAAAGTCAAAGGTATTTTGCAAGTTATTAACGGATGCTTCAGTACAGGGGTGGGCAGCCTTTTTAGCCGTGAGAGCCATAAACGCCACATTTTTTTAAAATGTAATTTCGTGAGAGCCGTACAGTGCTCACAATACTGCTCCTGTAACAGCACCTGGAAAAAATGGACTTCATGGCTCCTGCAGAAAGAGCCATATCTGGCCCTCAAAAGAGCCAGATATGGCTCAAGAGCCATACGTTGCCAACCCCTGCTTTAGTGTTTCAATGAATCACACTGCTGTGTTTACTCCCTCCATTCTGTAACCCATTTGCACTTTACCTTTTACAATTCCGATCCATGTTTTTCCGTAAAGCCCCCATCAAGGCACTCCTCCGTGAATTGGAGGAATTCTAATAATTCTCTAAAAATTTTGCAGATGCAAGTCTCACATTTGGGCAGACTATTATTCCTTAATCAAACTAGTTGGCTGACCCAGGTCCTTTTTGCCAATGCTACACAGGCTTAATGATGTCTTTTACATCCCTTTCCACTTACAGTTATCATCTGTAATATGTCTCGCTTTCCTTATAGGGTTGTTCAACTTTCCATTGTTTTGGGGGGGAATCACTTCTTTTCCATGAAGCCTGGAGAGAGGAGGGCCTGGGTTTAAATATGGCCTCAGACGCTTCTTAGCTGTGTGACCCTGAGCAAGTCATAAAGTCCTTTAGCTTTCTGAGTCTCAGCTCTTTGCCTAGCCTTTGCTGCTCTTTCCTCTTAGAACTGATACTAAGACAGAAGGTAAGGGTTTAAAAAATGTCATCGAAAAATGTTTAACCAAATAAATAAAAGTATAGTAAAACATAAAAATAATAGCATTATATTAGCATTATAGTGAGAATATTGGTGACACAAAAACGGGCTTTTGATCACTGAAAATACTCTAATTTCCCAAATTCCATCCGGCCAAATCTTCTTTTCCTTTTTAGTTGCTCAGTTGTGGTCCTATTCATTCTCTGTGTGCAACACTGAGATAGAAGTGATATAGATGGGTGCACCCATTTAACTGCCCTTTGAACCATGCCTCCTACCTGACCAATATGTTTTCTTCATTCCTCTGACTTTTCTACTTTGTGAGTAAATGGACCTATCTCATTAGACTGTGGATAATGACAATAAAAATAATATATAAAAACAATAGAGAGCCTTTACACTTTTCAAAGTGCTTAGATCTTTCTGAGGAATGTTTGTGCTTTTCAAGTACTCCTGGGTCAGATGACTGCTGAGATAATATAAGACAATGGGGGATTTCCTGAGAATATCTTTGTTGGTTCTTTTCAGCAACAGATCAGCACTGTGAAATAAGTATTAACTTTTGAAAGGAGACATGAGGCATATTAGAAATTAGAACCCAGGGGGCAGCTGGGAAACTCAGTGGATTGAGATCCAGGCCTAGAGACGGGAGGTCCTAGGTTCAAATGTGGCCTCAGACACTTCCTAGCTGTGTGACCCTGGGCAAGTCACTTCACCCCCATTGCCCACCCTTACCACTCTTCTGCCTTGGAATTGTAGTGATAGTATTGATTCTAAAGTGGAAAGTAAAGGTTTTTTTAAAAAAAGAAAGAAATTAGAACCCACAGGATTACTAAACACCAATGGCAAGAGTTTTATAGGAGGAGCCCTTTGACAAAAGCCAGAATGAGGAACAGAGACACTGCAGAATGTGCTAAAAGAAGGAAGTAGAAAGGATATTTATTATGTATGGACGGATCAAGAAAATCCCTTTTTTTTTTTTTTTTAGTCACTTGAGTTTATTTATCAGGTGGATGAAATGGTCAAATATTTACTTCAAGAAAAAAAAATCAGTGGCAATAATGTGGAGGAATGAGTTCATTGTGGAGAGATTTGTCATGTTAGATCTGTTAGGAGATTATTGTTATATTATAGGTAAGAAGTGATAAGGAAAGAAAAGAGAGTAGATATGAGATATGTTATAAAGGTAAAAACCAGCCATATTTGGTAGCTGGTTGCTAGGTGGAATAAACGCCCGTAAGGAGTAGAGGATTTGTGGACCTGAAAGACTCTCAGGATAGTGCCACCCTTAACAGTAATAGAGAAATTCAGAACAGGGGTAGGTTTGGGGGGAAAGAAAGAAAATGCTTTTCTGATGACAAAACTGGATTTCTTTTTTAAGACTAGAGAGATGATAGGTTAGATCGGTTTCTGGAAAATGAGGATGTGCCATGCTGCCATCTTCTTGTTCAATTAATTGATAGGTCAAAAAACAAAGTGAGGAGGTTCAGAGAGGGGAAGCTACCTAAAGAGTCCCTTGATGTGTGGTCGGTAGGCGTTCTGATAAGAAAATACATCACCTCGCCTTTTAGAAAAATGGAGGGTAAAGACGAAAATAGAAATGAGCCCCAGGATTTTAATAATGCCATATATAAAGAACAATACTGAGATTTTAAACTATGCTGACCTTTAAAAGGGCAAAACCCTAAAATTAGAAGGAAATGGACCAATACTATAAAAACAGGGGATGGGCAAAGGAGAATTCTTTTCCTCTAGCAGGTGAAAGTTAGCTGACTTCTCTACTGAAATGGGGTCCTTTGCTGATCTGCTCTCTGATGAATTGCTTTCTGCTAACTCTCCACGTTTCTCCAATGACCTACTACTGCTCTCTGCTACCATCTGCTGGACCGATGGCTTCTTTCCTCCCTCTATGATCCTGACCACTCCATACACCTCCACTTGCCATTATTTGTCATTTCGGGGGGCCAAAGGCTAGCACAACTCTTATAATGTTGACGCGGCCTTTTGGCATCCAGCCTGCCAACTAGAAAAGTCTTTGGGTCATTATTTGTCTTTTGAATCTACTTTTTTTTCCTCTCTCATCTATCACTCAACCCCAGTCTATTATCTCACTTGGAATCTGAAGATTCCTTCCAACTCCTTGTTATGCTATCATGCCAGTTGGTTAGCAACATAAATGCCAGTCTTGGATCAATTTGAAAGAGGATTTCTTGGAGCTGGGGACCTTTATTTTATTTTTCTGACTTAAGTTGCATGCATCCCCATGCTTAGAATTTGGAAGGTCTTAGAAAATAAAATGAGATTGATCAAGCAATTTCTTGAAAGTTATTTATTCACTGTTTTAATCAACAAACAATAGGTTTAGTCAATGGCAGAGACCCATTGCTCCTTCTCTTCCTCTTACCCCTCTCCAGATGGCCCTGTGGCACAACAGGGCAAATCATTAGCTTATGTATTTATCAGCAGAAGAAAGAAGGTCAATCCCATTAAATGCAGAGTTTACAGTTTAAGGTTTTATATTTGAACTTCAAGAATATTTAAGAAAACAATAGCTAAAGGAGGAGCCTTCCGATTTGACTTGCCTTTGTTGAAGCATCTTTGGAAGAAAGTGCTCCCCTGAAAAGATTTCTGAAAACAGAAAAGGAAAACCTATGAAGAGGATACAATGAGGATGTCAGGGTAAAAGTTCAAAGGACGTCGAATGGAAAACCAGGAGAGCAGAATATAAATAAATGCCAAAGACCTATACTAGTACAATAGAAATTGAATTGAAGGTTGAAGACAGGGCTAGAGGAAATAGATATAGGATGGCATATGGATGGGACAGACTGCTAATTAGAGCCAACATAAAGTTTTTAGGCAGGTGACAGAACATCTGTGTAAAAGCCACAGTTCCCCTTCTCTCTCTCTAGCCCCCACCCTTGTGTGTTAGGCTAGTTTTTCTCTTAAATGTCAAGGAATCCCTCCCCAAATTTTATTAGTCTGGAGGCTACTATGAGCTTGCCTAGCTGGTAAAGCATCTTCTTGGTGGCCATAGGCCATGTTGATGGGACTTTCTTGTCACCTAAATGCATAAAATAGTCTCCCTATATAGATTCAGGACTCCTCTCACTTGGCAGAAAGACCAAGGTCAAGGAACACACTACATCCTGCAGCCTGGACCATTTTCCATATGGAGTGGAAAGGAGGTTCAGGAGAGAGAGGCCATGGCTGTCAAGCTGAGCACTATATCCTTTGGTGAATATCTTTTTTCTGCTGTACCTAAGTAATCGTCCTTTTATTAACTATTGAATCATCTAGAAGTATTTAATTTTATTTCATTCCAATAGCACCTAATGTACAAGGGGTCCAGACTGTGTTAGCCTCAGTCCACTGCAATCTGTCCTAGAGAAATGTATGGGGCGAAGAAATAGCCATACATACTCCAAATGTGCCATAGCAAGAGGTTTGTTTTTATTATTATTAGCCAAGATAATGGGGTGGAGGGGAGGAAGAAGAGAACAGAGTAATCAATTATAGAAAGAATAATTATTTATTAAGCACCTACTATGTTAGTCACTTTACAAACCTCATTTGATCCTTACAACATTCCTGGTATGTAGATGCTATTATAATTCCCATTTTACAGTCAAGAAACCTGAGACAGACAAAATTTAAGTGACTTTTCCAATATCTAAAAGCTAGGAAGCATCCTAAAGCTAGATTTGAACTCAATGTTTTGTTAGATGAAAATGGGAATCTCATGAGAAATCAATTGTTATTTGATCTCAACATTTTATTAAATGGAAAGAAGAATCTCAGTCTTATAGATATTATATATGAGAAAAATTAAAGCCTGTAGAGGTATGTCAAAAAAGAGCTAGCTACAGAATCATGAATACTATAGAAAAGAATATGAACCAGGCAAAGGGAGAACAACTGAAAAGATGAATTCAATTATTTTTACTTAAGTAATTAAAATGCAATTTCTGTGGGATTTTTTTTCCCCGTAAGAAAAGAGAGGCAACATGGAGAGCCACAGTGGAAAGAATATTGCCTCTGGAGTCAGAGGATTCTGATGTTTATTACCTGTAGGACCCTTCCTAAGCCTCAGTTTCTTCAACTATTGAATAGGAAAATTGGACTATAGAGCTCCTGAATTCCCTTATAGTTATTATATGTGGCATAGTGGTCAAAGAAGACTTGAGTCTAGCTCCTGTTTCTGGCATATACTGTCTGTGTGACTGGATAGATCTCTTTTCCCCCCCTTTTTTAAAATTTAGAATATTTTTCCATGGTTACATGATTCATGATCTGCCACCCCGCCTCTCGCTCTTTCCTCTCCCCCTCCTGAATCTGACAGGTTCCACTGGGTTATACATGTATCATTGTCCAAAACCTATTTCCATGTTATTCATCTTTGTGATCCTTTAACATAAAAACCCCAATTATATCTCCATCACATAATGTGAATGATCACATATTTTTCTAATGCATTTCCTTTTCCACAATTCTTTCTCTGATTGTAGATAGCATTATTTCTTAACAAGTTCCTCTGAATTGCCCTGGGTCATTGCATTGCTGAGGTAGAAAAGTCCATTACATTCAATTGTGCCATAATGTATCAGTCTCTGTATACAATGTTCTCCTGGTTCTCTTCTTTCACTGTGCATCAATTCCTGGAAGTCTTTCCAGTTCACATGGAATTCATCCAGTTCATCATTCCTTTTAGCACAATAATATTCCATCACCAACAGATGCCATAATTTGTTCAGCCATTCCCCAATTGATGAACACCCCCTCATTTTCCAATTTTTTGCCACCACAAAGAGTGCGGCTATGAATATTTTTGTACAAGTTTTTTTCCTTATTATCTCTTTGGGTATAAACCCAGCAGTGATATGGCTGGGTCAAAGGGTAGACATTCTTTTAAAGACCTTTGTGCATAGTTCCAAATTACCTTCTGGAATGGTTGGACCAATTCACAACTCCACCAGCAGTGTATTGGTGTTCCAATTTTGCCACATCCCCTCCAGCATTTATTGCTTTCCTTTGCTGCCATATTGGCTAGTCTGCTAGGTGTGAGGTGGTACCTCAGAGTTGTTTTAATTTGCATTTCTCTAATCAGGAAGGATTTAGAACACTTTTTCATGTGCTTATTGATAGTTTTTATTTCATCCTGTGAAAACTGCCTATTTATGTCCCTTGACCATTTGTCAATTGGGGAATGCCTTGATTTTTTGTAGATTTGACTTAGTTCCTTATATATTTGGTAAATTAAACTTTTGTCTGAGAGTTTTGTTATAAAAAACATTCCCCCAGTTTGTTGCTTTCCTTCTAATTTTGGTTGCATTGGTTTTGTTTGTACAAAACCTTTTTAATTTGATGTAATCAAAGTCATTCATTTTGCATTTTGCAATATTCTCTATCTCTTGTTTGGTCTTAAATTCCTTCCTTTCCCACAGATTCTGACAGTATTCTAATCTATCTTCACCTGATTTATTTATGATTCCAGTCTTTATATTAAAGTCATTTACCCATTTTGAATTTATCTTAGACTAGATAGATCTCTTAACCCCTTAGAGCATCAGACAACTAGAAACAGTTATTGTCCAGTAGTGGCCCTTTATTATTTGAATAAGTCTGTAATAGAAGGTCCCTACACAATATTACATGCTCACAGGATACATGTCAAAAACCTGAATGGGCCATCGACCCTAAACCCCAGAAAAATCACAAGTTGGAACAGAAAAAGTAATGAAAAGAATTTAAAATATTTTCTTCTGTGTTCTCAGTCATATCTGACTCTTTGTGACCCTTTTTGGGATTTTCTTGGCAAGGCTACTGGGATGGTTGGCCATGTCCTCCTCCAGATCATTTTCCACATGAAGAAACTGAAGCAAACAGGTTAAGTGACTTGCCCAAGGTCACCCAGTAGGAAGTGTCTGAGGCCAAATTTGATCTCAGGGAGTCTTCTTGACTCTAGGTCCAGCATTCTATCTTGTGAATCAATAGCTGCCCCTAAAATAGGTATATAGATTTTGATAATAAAAACCTCCCATAAGGATAAAGTGAGAAAATAAGAAAAAGTGCTTAAAAACATTGTACAAAGATGGTATTATTAAATCATGCTAAACCTATATAAATGGTAAATGAATAAAGTTGTCACTTGCCCTTGATAAGTTACACATTAAGACTCAAAAGATGAGTTGATTACTACTGTTCCAAGGTTTTATTATGTCACTTGGATCCACACCATGAATTTTACGTAACAGTAACAATTTGAACATTTTTTCCTTTCTCTTTGAAAGCACTTAGATCAGCAAAGAATAATGATATGAATGCTTGCCATCTGGTTTACTTTGAAATGCAGCATCCTAGAAGTCTTTCATCATTCTTGGCTTCCTATTGTTTTCAGAAATAACTGACAGTTGGAAATAAACATACTGGTAAATGGATAATATTTTCAGTTCTCTATTTATGCTACTTTCATCTGCCCACATCATACTGTATCCTGTACCATAGAAGGTGGATTCAAAACAGCAGTTGGCAGATTTTCACTGTCTTTCTGTGTCTTCCAGTCATGCTCCTAAAAGTTAGCAAGGACACTGGTATTGGCTTTTGAACAGAAGTTTAATATTTACTAACCGGGCAGAGCACAGGAAATTTTAACTGGGAGAGATTTAGAATTGACTGATTTAATGATTTGCATGTTAAATATTGCTTCTAAATTGTGGTATGGTGATGTGATGGAGTGTAATGAGGGGGACTGGCCAATGAGAGCCCATTCCTTAAACAAGGTGGAGATCTGTCCTTTCAGGTGAATTTCAGAGGACAGGTGTTGATATTTTTTGCCTGGTTGGAAAGTTCTAGACCATGAGGAAAATTGGGTAATCCTCTTTCTAACCAAATGTGCTTCAGAACCTGGTATTGTGTGATTGAAAAAAACGTCTTTAATTGGCTGGGGAGTCAGAAGGACTGATGACTCAAGAAGTGCCTGCTGGAGCTAAGTTTGAATATGAAAGGGATGGTGACCTCAGTTTCTCACTTTTCCTCTCCTGGTAAAATAAGGGAAGAACAGTTGTGAGCTTCTATAAGATCAGAAGGTTGGCTGCTCCACTGATCACCGCACCAGCAGCTTGTTTTTATTTTTATTTTTAACTCTTGCCTTCCCATTAATATGGTCCCAAAGCAGAAGAGGAGTAAGGTCATTTATATATTTATATACAGTTCCAAGGTAGAAGAGGAGCAAAGGTATTAGGGGAGTAAGTGACTTGTCCAGGGTCACACAGCTAGGAAGTGTCTGAGGCCAGGTTTGAACCTAGGACCTGCCATCTCCAGGCTTGGCTTTCAATCCACTGAACCACCTAGCTACCCTCTGATGATGTGTTAATATGTAAGCACATGGGGTATTTGTTTATTTAGTTCTCATTTTTTCCCAATCTGAGGTGAATGAGTATTCTGAGAGGGGTGTCCGGATGATCAAGGTCAATAGGTCCATCAGAGTTATCAGAGGTCCCACCCACAACCTGAATTGGTAGCAGAGTCCCCTGGACTTGGTAGCAGTTGCTGCCAGAGTAAGATAGTGATCCCTGAAGGTAGGTGGAAGAAGACAAACAGCCTTGGGACTATGGTGAATTTAGGGAATGGGACTCTTTAGCTAATGAACATGGAAAAGTCAGAATCCTCAGAGCCTAGCAGAGGATTGTAGCTAAGAGAAATGTCATGAGAATTCCCCAGTGGAAGAAAAAAGCTTTCCAATGTCAAGGTTTCAGTGAGTATAACATATGTGGATAATAAGTATTACAGCTCATTCAAGAGAAAGATGAGGGCTGGATATGAGGATCTGGGAGTCATCTTAGAGATGATAGTTGAATCTAAGAGAACTAATGAGATCACCAAGAGAATAGAAGAAAAGTGGAGGAAAGGACCTAGGTCAGAGCCCTAATGGACTCTCATAGTTTGGATAATTTACCACATTCTGAAAATCTCATTGGGTTCCAACCACTTTTTATTTCAGATTTGTACTCACCTGAGAACCAACTTCAGGTCACCTTAACCCAATAGTAACATTTATTTGCCACAACCTCTCAGGGACTGCTTTCTCCAAGGTCACTGAGGATCTGTTCTGGTTTCTTTTGCTAAATCCAATGGCCTTTGCTGAGTCCTTTAGACTTCTGGTCATTTATCATGTCTATGGTTGGTTTGTTCATAAGTGTTGAAGGCTGTCTCCTACACTGGCCTGTGAGGTACTTGAGAACAGGGACTGGTTCAATCTTTCTTTATATCCCCAGAACTCAGCTTAGTGACTGACACATAGTAAGGTGCTTAATAAATGCTTGTTGACTTAATTATCTTCTATGCAGCAAACATGGTGCTGGGCTCTAGGAATATATAAATACTCAGTGATAATATCGGAACCTCTCTGCAGAATTTGACACTGTTGACTTCTTCCTTCCCGATACACTCTGCTCCCTGGATTTGTTTCACAGCTCTTATGACTTCCTTCCTACTTGTGAGACTGACACTTCTCAGGCTCCTTTGGGGATTTAGAGTGTATACTCCATTTTAAAAGCCTGGCTCTCTGGGTCCTCTCCTCTTCTTTCCCTATACCCTCTTGGCAATCACATGAGCTCTCATGGATTCAACTATCATCTGTATATAGGTGACTCACAACTATATGCATCCAGCCTTCACTCATCCTTTTCTGGATCTCTTGTTTCATATCTCTATCTGCCGACTTGACATCTCCATCTGGCTGTCCTGGATCCCAAATCGAACATATCCTGAACAGAATTCATAATCTTCCCAATTTAATCTTCTGGAAACTACCTTGTTTCTTTTGGGGATGTTGCCCTTCTTCTACTTATCCGGGTCCTCAACCTATTGAATTCTTCACTAAATCCAATCAGTTATCAAAAAAATAAATAAATAAACCTTTGCCTTCCATCTTGGAATCAATTCTGTGTGTTGGTTCCAAGGCAGAAGAGCCTTGACCCTCCTTTCTCTAGGCCTGGCTTTCAGTCCACTGAGTCACCTAGCTGCCCCCAAGCTGTCCAGTCTTAATGATTTTATCTTCTCAATATTGCTGACCCCTGTCTCCCTTCTCTGTACTCATACCCCAACTACCCTAGTTCAAGCCCTCATCACTTCCATTCTGGATATTGCACTAGTCTCTCAATCAATTCCTCTGCCTCAAGTCTCTCCCCTGCCTGATCCATCCATTCTGCAACAGCTAAAATTGTATTTCTCAAGCATAGGGCTGACCATGTCACTCCCCCTCAATAAACTCCTGTCACTTTGGGATCAAAAACCAACTCCTGACAATTAAAGCCTTTTTATAAACAGGCTCTAGCCAATCTTTTCTTCCTTCCAGGTTGAAAACGCATCATTCCCCCTCATACCATCTAAGCTCTAGTCTTACTGTGCATTCCATCCCATCTCCCAATTTTGTATTTTTCATAGTTCAACCCCTTAGTCTGGAATGGTCTTTTTTCACTGAAACTTCTTGAAATCCCTACCAACCTTTGAGATTCAGCATATCCAGGCAGCCAGGTTCCAATAGTGCATGTGTGTAGCTATTCTGTGATTCTCTTAATGATTACTACCTCATCCACCCCAGTCTATATATTTTGTATATGGCTTATACTTATTGACCAACTCTGCTAGACTCTTTGGGAGGCAGTGTGATGCAATGGATATAGTCCTAGGCTTCAAAGTCAGGGAGAACAGACTGAATCAAGGGTGCCTGCCTACAGGCTATAAACCTACCCATGCCCATCCTCAAAAGAATCCTTTCTTGATTCCCTCCCTTGCCATTAGCTGTCATCTTTTTTGTGGATAAACTCTCTGAGAAGGTCACCTAATGCCTCCACTTCCTTTCCTCTTGTTTTCTTCTTAACTCTGCAGTTTGGCTTCCACCTTCGTCATTCCACTGTAATTTCTTTCTACCAGTCATTTCTTAATTAGGAAATCTTACTGGCTTTTCCTTAGTGCTCCTCCTTGAACTTCTCTGTAGACTCTGATGCTGTTGATCACCTCTTGCTATTCTCTTTTTCTCTAGGTTTTGGTGGCACTGTTCTCCCGTTTCTCTCTTCTGCCTGTTTTTTTTTTTTTTTTCAATTTCTTTTGTGGTTGTTCCAGGCAATCAACCATAGACTCTGGCCTGGGTCTTATTCTCCCTTTATTCTATTTCATTGGCAATCTCATCAACTCCTGTGGATTCCTTTATCTCCATGCAGATGATTATAAGATGTATTTATTCATTCCTAACTTCTAGTCTTGCTTCATCAATTGACTATTAGATATCTCCAATTGGAGGTCCTTAAACTCAGCATGTCCAAAACTAAAGTCATCATCTTCTTCCTGTCTCCTTTTCTAAATTTCTCTTTTTCTGTCCAGGAAACCACTGTTTTCTCGGTTACCCATGCACCCCACCTGGATGTCAGCCCTGATTCCTCACTCTCACTCTCATGTTCAATCAAGTGCTAAGTCCTAGCCTAGATCACGTCTCCTAGATGCACCCTTCTCTTCTCTGAAATTGGTGAGGGACCTTCTCATTGCCTCGTAACTGAGCTATTGCAATTGCCTTCTGATGTGCCTCTATGCCTTGTCTATCCACTCCAGTTCATCCTGTGTTCTGTTGTCAAACTGATTCTGCTAAAGCTTGGGTCTGACCATGTCATGCCTCTCTTCAATAACTTCCAGAGGTTCCCTATTATATTCAGGAACAATGGCGAAATGCTGTTTGGTGCTTTTCCCTCCCCTTTTTTAAAAGGCAAACTTGCCCAGGGTCCCACAGCTAGGAAGCATCAGAAGCCAGATTTGAATTCACAAAGAGTCTTCCTACCTCCAAGCCCAGTGCTCTATCCATTGTACCACCTGGCTGCCCCTCCTGCTTGGCTTTTAAAACATTCCTCCCATGGTCCCTTCCCATCTTTCCAGTCTTATCCTCATGCACTCTGGCCTCTAGAGACACTCAAGGCTGAGGGACTTATAAAAAGAAAACTAGTCACATTCAGAGGAAGAACTGTGGGAGGAGAAACACAGAAGAAAAACGACTGCTTGAGCACATGGGCTGTTGGGGATATTATCAGGAATGAAGACACTAAACGATAACTCTAGTCCAACTATCAATAATATGGAATTAGGTCTTGATCAATGATACCTGTAAAACCCAGTGGAATCGCGCATCAGCTATGGGGGGTTGGGGGTTTGGGGGAGAGGGAAAGAACATGAAACATGTAACTAGGAGAAAATATTAAAAAAAAAAAAAAACAAGGGATGCTCCCACCTCCTGACCCCGTCTTTCCCCTATGCCTATGGTCCTCTTCTTCTTCATCATCTGCATCTCTACTTGCTGAATAATGGAGAGGTTAACGTGGAGCAGGAAGCAGGTAGCACATACACCATAAGCCTTCCAGAATGCTTGTTAATCCATTTCAGGCATGGGGTGGGCTCTGTGGGGACAGAAGGAACCTTTCCCTAAATTCTGTCACTGTGCCAACTCCAAATGAGAAAAGCTAGGCAATGTGTTTGAGACGGGAAAGATGAAAGCAGGTTCACCAGTGACACTGCTGCCCCAGGGATCCCCTTTCTCCCAACCTGCCGTTACCAATACCTCACAGGAACGAGAGACCAAAGCTGTTGTGGTCTGTTACTCGATGGTCATAGTTTTAGGTCAGCTCAGCCCTGAAATACAAATTACTTGCCCTGGACTTGACTCCCAGTTCTTAGGGATATCTATACCTATTATTATTATTATTATTATTATTATTATATTATTATTATTATTATTATTATTATTAGAACCTAGCTGCCTGGATATCCCCAGATTTGCAATTCTATAGACTTGCCTTTATTTCAGGCAAAAGGTGCATTTGGTAAATGACACCCGGGAAATGTTTCAATTGGGCTCGGACACGTTCTAGTCATGCGACGCCAGGCATGTCACTTAATCAGCCTCAGTCTCCTCATCTATAAAATGGGGACAATAATAGCAGTTACTTGCCTGACACTGTTGTTGAGGATCAAGAGATCATTGTAAATTGCTTAGCACAGTTTTAGTTCTGCTTCCTTTTCCTTCTCTTCTTTCAAAAGATAGAATGATGCCACAGGAGATAAGTGGGAAATTGAAAGGGATGGAGTAGGGCACCAAAGAAATTTTACCCTCAAAATATTGCATTTTGGCCATGCCCCATTCAAAGGAACATCAAAACCAAGTAAATCTGAGCCAGAATCTCTAGACAGGAAATTGATAAGCAGAGCAGCAGCTGACTATTTTTTTTTTTAAACCCTTACCTTCTGTCTTGGAATCAATACTGTGTATTGGCTCCAAGGCAGAAGAGTGGTAAGAGTAGGCAATGAATGGGGTCAAGTGACTTGCCCAGGGTCACACAGCTGGGAAGTGTCTGAGACCGGATTTGAACCCAGAACCTCCTGTCTCTAGGCCTGGCTCTCCATCCACTGAGCTACCCAGCTGCCCCCAAGCAGCTGACTTCTTTAGGCTTATGTCATTTCAACAATCTCTTCCAGGTGGTGTAACGAGGCAACTTTGTTGTAAATGTTAAGTGACTATTGTAGAAGTAAAAATGAATACATATTCCTGATATTTTAAATTAAAGGATTTAATTATAACAAAAAATGAGAGGGAAAGGAATTCCTTCAGCCAAGTGAGCAGAGCACGGAGCCTGACTCACACCTGCAAAGCCCAAAAAGAGCCCCACAGCATGGGTCTCAGCCAAATTTAACTCCCAAGCCTCTGTAGTCAAATGAGGACATACTTGAAAGGATGCTGGGAAAATGCAGCTCAGGTGTGGCAAATTTTCCACCTGCACTCTATGTAAGATGAGAGAAAACTTGTTGGACTGGAGCAACAGAGCCAGTTTCAGGCCAGCAAGCTTTGGGTTCGAGTAGTGGCTGAGGCATAGTGGCTGTGTAAGCAGTTGACTTCTTAACCTGTTGGTGCCCAAGACAACTCCTCTGGGATCAGAGATGGATTTAAAGGGGGAGAGGAGGTTTCTCATTGAGAGCTTCCTTACATAGATGACATGTACAGAAACATGGGAAATGCATCTTGGGGATGAACAGGGAACTAGCACAGGTATTTTTTTTTGGCAGGTGGGAGGAGAAATGAATTTTTTAAGATTTCTTCCAACAGTGAACATCACTGTTTTTCCTTAAAAGCACATAGACAAAATAGATTGATTGTTAAAGAATCAATCTAATATAAAGAGAGCATTTAGAAATAAGATATACATGTAGATACTCTGCAGTATTACTTTTTAAAAAGACATAATGTAAAAATCATCTCTTTTCTAGGGGATCCCTGGTATTGGTGGCTAATGGCTTCCAAACATAGCTCAAATAATGATGGATTTGAATACCAGATAACGGTTCGTTTTATGTGTTTAAACCGACAAAAGTTAAAAAAACATTAAAAATAAATGGATTCTTGAAGCTTAAATTAACCAATTTAGATTGTAATCTCAACATAACCCTAATAAATCAGCACATTTTCTTAGTGTTGTATTTAAATGTATTAATTTAACTTTTCAACTTATTTTCCCCAATTTTAAAACCTAGATACAAAAAGGCATAGAATTACATATTTAAGAATTTTCTCTCTCAAGCAATAACTTCCAAAAAAACCTTAACTGAAATAATTACTGTTAAAAGCTCCCAATTATGCAGGCTAAGAAGAAAAGCTTTTTAGGAGCAAAATGACCTCAAATTTTCCTTTTAAGAAACAATAAAGTGACATAGAAGCCACCCGGGGATTGTCACTGCTCTCCCTGAATAATACCCAGAGATTACACATGGCCGTTTAAGTATTAGTTTTCTCCTCATGGGAACACTCTCTCCACTTCTTGGGGTGAAAGGGAGGTGGTAATGAGAATTTTTTTTACCACTCTCACCTTCCTACAAACCTGTGAAAAATTTCCTCTTGCTGGATTTACGGAGACCCTCTTTTATGAATGCTTAGAGAAATAGGCTTAATGTTTACAAAAACAAAGTTGCACAATAAATCTTTAGTCACCTGTTTCATTTTAAAACTTTTTTTTTACTATAATTTTCTCTACAATGGATAACAAAAAGGAGGAAATATTTTTACACTTAGTCTCAAAATAATGCTAACCGCCAAATTTTAGAATTCTAAAAAACAATGTGAAGATATACACACATCTCTTTCTTGCAACCAAAATCCCACTGAAACCTTAATTGAGGTGTCACACAGATAGTTTTCAAGAAGTCAGAGTGGAAACACCGTTATAGAGAACTGAAGCATGTCCAGAAGTTATTAAATGACTATCTAGAGGCTGATATGTAACTTACTAGACTTGATCTGAATAAATACCAAATATTTTAAAACAGTTTGAATCAAGAATTGGCATTTCCTGGTTTTATCTTTTTTTTTCCCCCCATTAAAAAAGTCCTTTATTGCTTGGTAGTCTCAATATGCATTTTTCACAATCCAAAGATAGACAAAACTGCTTTATGAAGGCATAGTTTTTTTTCTCTACTGTAGCCCACCAGGATCTTTTTTTTTTTTTTTTTTTTACTTTTATCCTCCCTTTCTCCCATTGGATCTCACCTCAAAAATTTCTAGTAGGTATAAGGGTTCTCAAATCTATTATGTCTTATTTTCACATATGGCTATTAATAGGCATCTTATCTCCCTAGATACAAGTACACAAGGGTAAGCCTAGAAACTAAGCTTTTCTCTCTAAAGGGCTCTTAAGTATTGGTATAGAGATTTCCTTCAGTGACTCACATTATTTGCAGTAGATCCTCTATGTACCCAACAAAACTGGGTCACCCATATGATCCATGCCTGTTAGAACAGTTTATAAAAATATCCTTAAAAAGTACCATGGATTGTTTTCTGAAATATTTAATTAGAATTATAAGCTCTATTCAATAATGACATTGGAGTTTTAGCATATTCTAAATGAAAACTACTTTTTATACAGGTTTTAAAATTTTCTTTATAGAAACCTTAACAAAAAAATGAAACCTAAAAGAAAAATATTTACTTTTATTTATTCTGAAACACTCTTCCTCCTAACCCCCATCCCTCCTGGGTTTAAAATTTCCAAAAATTAGTTTAAAAATGACCACTAAATGATTATAATATTCACAATATGTTTGAAATAGTTAATAGGTAAAGAAGTAGTTCTAGTTAACACAATATAACATATATGAAGAGATATCATCATATTGAAACAGTAAGTTTGATTGTCTGAGAAATATGTTCACATAAGAAGAAATGGAAACAGAAATATTTAATAAAACATGGAAACATTTTAATGAATCAGTAGTCAAAATAAATATTTAATTTAAAATGACCCACAACGGAAAACAATAGAATTTAGTGCTTCAAAAGAAATCAGAAGTCATTTTCTTTTCCTCACAATTAAACAACACTGGCTTTAGTGGCTTATTGCTGAACAACTCACAAGTATTAGAGCTTAATAAATATTTGTTCCATGAACATATATTAAAACTAAAAACCTTGTAACTTCAATAGTAAGAACAGATGGCTTTGGGAATACAATTTACTACTAAGTAGTTATTTTCTTAACCATTTTTTTTCATTTGTGTCTAATTCTTCATGACCACATTTGGGGTTTTCTTGGCAGAGATACTGGAGTGGTTTGCTATTTCCTTCTCCAGTTTATTTTTCAGATAAGGAAACTGAGGCAAACAGGGCTAAGTGTCTGGCCCAGGCTCATAGTTACTAAGTGTCCTGAGACCAGATTTGAAACCAAAAAAATGAATCTTCTGATTCCAGACCCAGCATTCTATTCACTATACCACACTAGCTGTCCACAGTACAGTTTAAGCTTAGACTATTGCTATTATGGTACAAAATTATGTGAGGAAGCTTATACAATGGAAAGAGCAAAAGCTTTAGAGTTAGGAGACACAGACCCATTTATGTCCCATCCCTCTACCCTGGTGACACCAGACACATCTTTAAAATAAGGAAATTGGACTAGAAGGCCTCCAAAGACCTCTCCAACTCTTAAGAGTTTTGATCCTATGATTTTATGAAGCTATATGTATCAAGATTTAATCCTTTTTAGAGTAAAAGACAAAGAATATGGAATTATAACAATTTTGCAATTTGCCAGTTGTGCTAAAATAAGTATACTCTCTCAAAAGAAAATGAAGTAAAATTCTATAAGAGCACTACTGGAAAGCTATATGTCACTTATGGTTGTTGTAAAAACTTTTTTGTACAGCTATAATGGATAACTGTACAGCTATGAAAATATATAATGAATAATGTATTTACATCCCACACATTAGTTGCTTTAAGAAAACAAAAAGTAGTTTCATTATTTCTTTTGAAAAACCCAATATAAAAACTAAGCCAGTGTTCTTTCACAGAGGAAAGCTTTTGACTAAACACTAGTGAGGATCAAGTGATAATAATAAAAAATATATATATATGTATGGTCAAGTAATGTTTTTCATCCATAGTCAGATTCCACTGGGGGAAGACTGAAATTCACAAGAAATAGGAAAATACAAAAAGAGTTGCAGGGAATAGAGCTGCACATACTGGAACTGTTCTGTGGGATCCCCATCTAGTCCTTGTAGTACTTTCTGAAAATACCCATCTGAAAATTTTTTGCCATCAGGCATTTCCTTTGGGCTTTAAAAATCATGATTTCTTCATTCTTGATTTAATATACTTTTTTCATATTCAAAAGAACCTCACAATACATAAAATTTTCCACTGATAAACAACTTGTTATATGTTGTTACATATTCTTTCCACTTTTCAAAGCACCCAGTTTGAGCAAAATTAATTTAAATGCCATAGGTTAAAATATTTTCCATAGCACTGTTATCATGATAAAGAATAAGGTTATTCACCATTTAAAATACGTTCAATCTCTTCTAGTCTTTTTAAAGCAGCAACTCTTTTCTTTTCAATGTCACTGATTTCTTTTGTTGTTTTTTTATTTTCTTTGTCTGTATTTTCTTCTAATTGCATGTTCGATTTAGACCTACTTTCATTATTATCATTTTTCATTGTCTGGGTAGATTTATGTTCACTTTCTTCTAAGTTTTCAAATGGAGGTTTTTTACCTCCTTCCACACGTGTGGTCCCAGTTGGTGGAAGAAATAACCGTTCTCCACCACCAGCGGAGGAAATTTTAACTCTCACTATATTCAAATGACGATGTATATATTCTTCATGTGGTGCTAAATCAAGTGTCTCAAGGAGGCACTTTTCTGCTTTTAATAAGTCTCCCTCCTCAAAATAAACAACACAAAGATTGTGTTTACCTTGTACATTGTTTGGATCCATTTCTACAATCTTTTCGAAACACTCCTTTGCTCCTAGTATATCTCTCTTTTGATTCATCAGAATGTCTCCCTTTAAAATGAGACCTTTGATATGATCAGGGTAGTATCGAAGGAGCTCATCTAGAACAGGCAAAGCCATTAATTCCTTTGAAGACTGAGAATACAGAAGAGCCAAGTTGAACAAAGCACTTCGGAAGCCTGCTTGCAGCTTTATGGCCTTCTTCATCCACATCTCTGCTTCACTACCCTTTTTGTCATCCATTGCAAGCATCCCCAAATTGAAGTATCCATTTGCATCATGGGGTTCTTGATTTATATAGTTGAGCAGTCGTTTCTTTGCTTCAGGCCTAACTTTAGCTTCACCTAAAGATTAAAAGAGCAAAAAGAAAAACTTTAATTCTTCCGTTCACCAATGAGATAATTCAGTAAATCTACTTCTGGTTAGATTATAGGAACCTGGGAAAGTAGTCTTTGGCAAGTCACTTGGAAACAATACATAGTATTGATTCTAAGATGGAAAGTAAGGGTTTTTTAAAAAAAGCTATTCTTAGATACCTTACAAATTAAAATATTTAATCTTATGGAAAATGAAATCAAAATTAGGTGATGGTATAACATAGCATTTAAATAACTTAAATTATTATATAGGTAAAATGTCTCTTTAGCCACCAAGTGTTTCAATACATGTATTAGAGGAAAAATTACAAATCAATGAGCAAAGTTCTAAATTAGCAAAAAGATTCTATTCATCTATCATGCTGGAGCACATGAAGGGCTGCCAGGTTTTGATATTTCTATATAGGTCATCTCCTACATTTAAAATGGAAGCCTTCTGAGAGCAGGGACACTTGTTTTTTTTTTTATTTTTTTTTTTTATTTTTATCCCTTGCCCTTAGCCAAAGTGCTTGGCATATAGTGATTAATAAATTATTTTATATGCCATTTTGGATAGCAAAACCTTATCTAAGGATACTTGAGATGAAATTCTTTTCCCAAATGAAAGACTTCCTTCTTATTTGAACTGAACTGATTTTGTTGATACAAAAGTTTTATAATCTCATGTAATTAAAATTATTTTTCAAATATATTTATTGCTTCTCTTTTTTTGGTTAAGAATTATTCTCAAAACCATATGTGTGAAAGGCATCTGATATCATTCTCCAATTTTTTATGGTATGACTTTTAATATTAAGGTGATGAATTTATTTTGAGCTTATTATGGCATAAGATGCTGGTCTAAAACCTAATTTGCCAAATTGCTTCCTGGTTTTCCTAGCAATTCTCTTCAAATAATGAGTTCTTTTCCAATAAATTTATGTACTTGAGTTTATCAAATACTGTATAATCAAGTTTAATAGCACCAGATTCTTCCCAGTCTGATCTAATTATCTACTTTTCTATTTTTAAACAATACCAATTAGTTTTGATGATTACTGTTCTATAATATAATTTAAGGTCTAGAAGTGCTTCTCCCCTTACATTCCTATTTTTTCCCTATTACCTCTTTTCAGATTCTGGCCTTTTTTTCCTATCCAATTTAAATAAGACTGACCCCCAAGATATTTTAAGAATTTTGCAGTTATTTTGAATGGAAATTCCCTTTCAAAATAATAATGGATTTAAATAAACATGTTTTAAGCACTTATTATGCTAGGTCCTGGAGGAGGGTAGATTGGTTAGATAAAAGTTTTTTTTTTTTTTCTCTCAAGTGGCTTTGGGGATTGGAGGGAATGGGACACAGTTTAAAAAACAAAGAGAAGTAACTATAATAAACATTAAATTTAAAAAATCATTAGGATTTAGAAAAACTGGTATAGCAAAACATCACTTCCTAAGAATCCCATTCTAATAAACATAAGAATTTTTTGTATTTGGTATAACATTGCAAAGTACTTTTAAGTAATTCATTGTTTGGTAATGCTAGAAAAGTTTCTAAAAAAAAAGGTCCAAAAGTTAATTCACTCTACTCTTAAAATTTTATTAAAATCACTGATTTGCTACATAAAATGCATTTGTGGATAAATACTAGGCAGATTTTTGAATTATGACATATCCTAAAGATAATAAGGCTTTATATTAGGGGAAGGAAATTCATGGTTTAACTAGAGACATATTTTCTATATACCAACATACCTGATTCTTGCATGAGCAAGGCAGAATTGAATAGTGCTAGTTTATGATTAGGATTCATCTTCAAAGCCCGGTCAAAGTTTCGTAGGGCTTCAGTTGATTCTTTTAGTTCAATATTCACAATTGCCAAATTGTACCAAAGGTCTGCATTGGATCTGTCAAGGTCCAATGCCCTAAGATATGACTCCTTTGCTTTAAGAGGTTTGTTCATTTTTAAAAGTAATTCTCCTCTATGGAAGAAGCAAATCAAAATTTTAGTATATAGTATCCCATTTAATTTGCAATTTAAATTTAAATTTAAAATAAAAAAATGACAAGTTAAACTTTTCTAGGCACTTACTCTTCCTCCTCCTTTTAGTTTTTCTCTCAAAAATACTAATACCAATGAGAGATTATAATAACATTAGAACTTCTATGTTTAACATATATCTCACTTCTTTAGTTGAAGAATGAATGAAGTGATTAAAAACAAGAAGAAAAATGTATGTTTCTTTAAGATGTTTGTTGAACAGAGAGAGAAGAAAGGGAGGAAGGAGAGAAAGACAGTGAGAGGGAAAGAAGAAAGATCTGCTCTGGTATTTTAAGGGAGGACTTACTAAGAAGTCAAGGTAAATATAATTAAACATGGCAATGATTCTTGAACTAGATATTCCAATGTTTTACCAAAAAAAGAAAAAAAATCATGAAAGATACCATATAGATCAGCACTCAATGGTATATCAATACCAATACCATTATATGAGTGCGAATAAAAAGAGGCAGTTCAAGTCAGTCTTTCTTGATCATTCCAATGGCTAATGCGTTCCTCAGACTACCTTTTATTAAATCTTTTTTTTTTTTAATTTTTACTTACGCTGTACACGCATATAAGTATTCATCTCCTCTTTTAGAATGTAAGATTCTTGAATGATAATTTCATTCTTTGTATTTATATCCTTGGAGTCTAACAGTACTTGGCACATAGAAGGTACGTAATAAAAATGGGGATAATAACAGCACTTACCTCACAGTTGTTGTGAGGATCAAATAATATAATATTTATAAGGAGCTCAAACCAAGTGCCTGGTTTGTAGCACTTGCAGATTCCCTTTCCCCTGAGATGGAATGACTGACTGAACAAGGTCCCGGTGGAGTTGGAAAGGGAAGGAATCGAGGGCTTCCTTACCTAACTTGTCGAGGACATGTAGTTTTACTCTTTGAGCTTAAGAGGTTTTGAGGAGGTGATGAGATTATAACAGATGTCTTCAATCATTTACTGAAGGAAAAGACAAGTGAGTTTGGGGTTTGAGATGAGAGAAGATGGTTTCTAATGGCTGCTCTGAAGATGTAAAAAGGAGTCAATTAGGAATGAATAGGATTGCCACCAACTGGTAAGAGTCTCATTCAGGCTGGGAGCATGAATTTATAATGTACCCTTATGGGATAGTTTTACGATTTTTTTCCCCAGCAGTGTTCAATGAAACAAGATCCTCAAGGGTGGGGAACAGCAAATAGCTAAAAGAATCACTGATAGTGTTAAGAGTTTGAGGGCAATGCATAGAATGCAGAATAGGTATTCCAGGAAGAAAGAAGAAAAAAAGATTCAGTTTCACTGGAGAGATGTCAGGGTGAGTAAAAATTAGGTTCAGATAGAGCGAGAGGGTAGGAAAGGTAGAAGAACAATACAGTTTACATAGGGGGAAAACATTCTAAATTCCAATTCAGGACACCAGGAATATGTCTCTTCCAAACTCTGGCGGCACAGGAACTCTTAAGAAAGTCTAATGAAAGAGGAAGGCCACTAAAAGCTCCTACTAGTTAAGTCTCAAAATTTGCATAAGAAAAGAGAACTTATTAAATCAATTATTTCCTAGGTACTTTGAATAAGGTTATTAGGCTAGGAGGAGGTGAGAAGCAGAAAATTAAGAGGCACACATTCATAATAAAGGAATTAACTATAAGATGAATTTTAACAGGTTTTGCTTTTGTTCTCAATTACATGTAGATGACTAAAAAATATCCACTTGACTAATTCTGCCAAAATAGATAAAATAAACAATTTCATATAAGAATGGTATGAAATGAAAAGCAATACCTGCTAATATAGGCCTGTTTGAAATCTGGCCGCATGCTAATTGCTTGTCTATACAACTGATCTGCTTCTTCCAGTCGAGATTCATTTGCGCGAATCAAGTTAGCAAGGTTGATATAAACATTTAAATGATTGGGAGCAATTCGTGCAGCATATTTTTTACCTGGAATGATCTGGTTAAAAGAAAAGGAACTTTTAGGATTTATGACATTCAGGCAAAAGAAATTCCAAGTCAGAGAGGGCATTCATGTCAGGTGACTAAATTAAGTACCATATATGTACATATATGGTTCTTAATATATATAGAATATACAGTTCTTAATAACATATAGAATATCTACTCAAGAAAATTTTAAAATTACAACACTATAACATACAAAGTCAATTTAAAAATAAAATCCTTAACACAATATTTAAATGAATATATGATCTTGCATGCACTTGCCCTTCAATGATGCGCATTATGACCCATTCATACCTATTTGTCCCTTGGGACACTTGCTATGTCTTCCCATTAGTTTGTCACAGCATTTGTCATCCCAATCCCAACCCCCTTCTTTTAAAAAATATCATAAAGATATCAGTGGGGCATTCCTCATTCTCATCACATGACAAATCCATTAAAAAAAGTTTATTTGGGGGTACCAGAAGGTGAAGCAGAATAGGCTGCAGAGAGCCTTTAACCCCCTTTCTTTCCCAGGTCCTGGGCTTCTCCACTGTAGGGCTGGAGAGTGGACATGGCTAGTGAAATCACTGCAGTTATCAGGGAGCCACTGACTAAAACCCTTTCAAGGCTACTAGGCCTTATCATCTCCCCTGCTGCCAAACCCTCCAGATTCCCAAGACGTGTCATCTTCCTTGCCATAACATTATATGGAACTCTGTGCCTTTCTATCTTACAGCAGAACCCTTCTATATATGTGTTGTCACCTTCACCTAAAATCTGAGTTCTTTGAAAGTAAGGTGTGTTTAGCATTTCAATTTGGATCTAGGTGCCTGGCACCTAGTTAAGAGCATAATCAATTCTTTCTCATTTATTCATTAATGCATTCTTTCATCCTAATACCCACTGAAAGACATGTATCTAACAAAAAGTGAAAATAGAATGCTTGGTACAATTTTAATACACTGGAGGCTATAATGTTCTATAACTCTATCATGTTGATATTGAAATTAAAATAAGACTCATTTCAAGAAGTTTAGGGTAATTAAATATGCTTTGAAATTTTCCAAAGGCAATCCAACCCTTTCTTCACCTGTTTAATTCTGGGCCCAAACTGTTGTCCATTTGTAGCTTAGGGATGAATTCTATAGGTTCTCTATCCAACTTCTGTCAGAACCTGAGAGATATCCATTCATCATCTGGTGGGTTTTTCTTTGGTGGAGGGTTAGAGTAAGTTCTTTTGGATAATTATAGATCAATTTTCTGAAGCTTTATGCAACAAGCAAAATATCAGCAAGAAAAAGAAATATCAGGGAGGTCTCAACATGACCTAACATGAAAGCCTAATGATTAATTATGAAGAATCCCTCCTCAATTTGGATTTTGCACAAAACCTTCATGACAATGGCAAATAGTTTTTGGGAGCCATATGTATCTCTGGCTTTCTGCCTCACACTGAGAGGATTCTCTATCTTCCTTTTATTTTAAAATGAAATCAACTTATCTTTTGTTTTTTGTGTTCCTTGCATTCAAAATATATGCTCCTTCCTAACGCTTAAGAGAAATCCATTCCCTATAACAAAGAACAACAAAATCCATCATGTGTGATGAACAGCTTCAAAGAGCAGTCACACTAGACTGCAGAGTGTGGGAAAAAAAGCAACTGATAATGAAGATGGAAAGATAGGTCTGGGTCAACTTGTGATGGGCTTTAGGATTTCTATATGTATTTTTTCATTTTTCTCCCAGAGACAACAGAGAGCCTATGAAATTTTATAAATATGAGAATGATATGAACAGATCTTTAAGCGGTAAAATCACTGGCAACAGTATTAAAGATGAAGAGGAGAAACTCTTGAACCAGTAGGACTAAGTTACTATTAAATCTCTGTCTCTGTCAGATACCACATGAATTCATTCCTCAATGCCCTCGCTATTTTGATATATCCAGGAGGGATCTACTTTATATATACTGGTTCAATCTTGCTGCTTATTTCATCTCTGTTTTGATGTGATTTCTACCTTCTCATGAACACATTTACAAGTCCATGATTCCAAGTTCAGTAGTTCTTTTGTCCTTGATGCAAAAAATTGTCATAAAACACTTTAAAAATCTTTCTTCAGTTTCCATCTGTTTCAACTTTATATGCCTTTGTGTAGGTGTATAAGTAGGCGGCTTACATGCCAATATTCATTTTGTTTCTCTGTCCCTTCTCCTTGAAAAGCTCCCCGCTTCATGGCCAACAATTTATGCTGTGTCTTCCCTAGTTTTATGGGCTATTGTAGACTCTCTTCTGTTTCTTCTCCTTCGTGTTTGCTATGAGAAAGCATGTAGGAGAATGGGTAGAAGTGTTATCTATAGATTAGATTTTATAAATTTACTTATTATTAAACTAACCTGGTGTTGCCTTTGGCAGCCATCTTTCTCCACTTAACAAATAGGTGTTTCCTGACTAAGGACTTTTTACAGTTCTTTTGTTCTCCACGTTATGGTAAGTGTGTCATATAAAATGTTATCAATATATCAGGTAACCCATATAAAATGTCTATAGCCTGTATACTTTCTTCCAGCCATATCCCATTTGTTGTTTGAAGAGGCTGGGACAGAGTAATTTCAATTGCTCATCATTTTCACAATTTTACTTTTTTCTAGCTCTCTACTAATTTTAATTTTTTCTCTAATAAGCTGTTGTTGACTTTGACTTAACAAATAGATGTGATTATATTGACAGATGATTCAGGAACTAAAGAAACCTATATCATTAACAAGTAGCTTACTGTCTTTGTGATGGGAAGTCAGTTTCACCTTTTTGGTGATGTTAATTGGTGCCTGCTACATCTAATAATTTCTGATTCTTTTCTTGCAGAATCACAATGTTAAGGCAAGAAGTTTCTATGTAAAAGTACAAGTATTTGACATCTTTAATTCCTTCTTCCTGACATAGTTTTATGGTTTTTTTTCTTTTGTTATCAGCTTTTGCATTAAAAAAGCAAACATATTATAAGATTCTGATTTAATCTGGATTATGTGTTCAGTTATTTGTAGAATTTCTCTACTTTTTTTATTCTTTGCAACAGATATTAGTGGTATAATTGTCACAGTCAATTCTCAAAAGCTAAACCAGTGAAACACAAACTCTGGAAGGTTCTACCATGCTACTTTCATGGATAGTTCTAGCAATGAAGAGTTTACTTTCCAAGGACCAGACTAGCTAAGTGCAGAAAAGCCCAAGACTGCCTCATTTTCTGCTAGTCTGCCACAAAGATCTTCTCACCAAGCCACCATCCTACTGATTAGTCTAGTCTCAAGTTTCTCTGCAGTTAGCTAGGCTGGTTCTTAGAAAGCATACTTATTCTATTGCTATAAGTATCCATGAAAGCAGCATGATAGAACCTTTCAGAGTTTGTGCTGCACTGGTATTGCTTTTGAGAACCAACTATGAAAATCATGTCATTAGTATCTGTTGTAAAGAATAAACAATCAGCTTTATAGTAATCCGAAAAGCAGCATGTAGTTTTAACAATTATTGATTTCTTTTAATAAACATCTTTCAAAATTCACACATGGCTTAATTCCTTACTCAATAAATTCTATTCTGTCCTGGGTATTTTCTTTCCTTAACTTGTTGCCAGTACAACAATTATTCATAGATGGGACAAGCTGAAATGACTTATTTCTGAATGGTAGTAAACTATAATTTCTCTAGAGTTGTTGTGTAATAATGCTTTAATTGAATTATTCTGATTGAGAATTACTATATCTTAAATTACTATATATTAAAATTTAACAAACTATATATGGCACTCTATCAAATCTAATCATATAATTATAGTATATAAAAGGGACTTTAAAGATCATCTAGCCTCTCATTTTAAAGAAAAGGTAACTGAGATTACCTGACTTGGGCAAACTCAAGCAATGTTAGTGGCAGTGCCAGAACAAAAACTGACTCCTAGTCTTTTTCCTACTTAATCAAGGTGCTGCTTCTAATGAAGTCATAAAGTCAAAATGATGAATATTTATGATAACTTCGCAGTGATGTTGGTGGAAAAGATCTGTACCGACCCTCTAGAAAGCTGCTTTTCTGAATAAATCCTTTGCATAAGATGATTTATTATTTCTCTCATGACGATGGAGGGAAAAAGTTGTATCTGAGACCTCATGGTTTTGTTTTGGAACAAGTGGGAATTTAGAAATAATAAAAATTTTAATTTTTAATTAATTTTAATAATTATTATTTTTAATAATAATTAATTTTATTTATAATTAAATTAAATTATATATAAATAATTATACATAAACAACTGCTCTGAGGGAGATTATGGGGAGGGGGGATTCCCTTTGCTGCTTCTGGGTTCAAGACATTTGCTGCATTGCCCATACACAGAATCAGGTTGCTGTCTGGGATGTGATCTGAGGGTGAGGAGGAATATGAGCAGACACTAGTGCTTGCAGCCACAGGGGAATAAGGGACCCTGATCACAGTTTCAAGGGGAAAAGAGTGCTTGGGGTTACTCAGACCAGACCACTGGCCAAGAGTTTTAAACACACCTCTCCTTTCATCATACCACCTTGGAAGAACTGAAAGCAGATTGATCCCCAGAGCCAGCTCTGAAGGCAGCTGCACAAAGAACCTGAAGCTTGGAAGAGTGCTCCCTTCACTACAGTTTCAGAGCCCAACTTTAAAGTTTTTAGAAATTAAAAAAAAAGAAGAAGAAAAGGCTGGAAAATTAGCAAACAACAGAAAAAGAAACTTATTTTGGTGACAGAAAAGACTAAAACACAAACTCAGAAGAAGACCAAAAACCCCCCCAATATTGTTGTACCTAAAACCTCCAAGAAAAATAGGAATTGTTCTCAAGTCCCCTCAAAATTAATGGAGGAGCTTAAAAATGGTTTTAAAAACCAAAGTAGAGAGGTAGAAGAAAAATTGGGAAAATAAATTAAAGTGATACAAGGCAAATCATGAATAGTTTGGTAAAAAGATATAAAAAAAAAAGCATACGGGAGAAATTAATCCCTTAAAAAACAGAACAGGCCAACTGGTAAAATAATCACAAAAAGAACTCCCTATGAAGCAGAATTGGCCAAATGGGAAAAGATATACAAAAATGCAATGAAGAAAATAACTTCTTGAAAGGAAATGGCCCTATAGGAAAAGAGGTACAAAAATTCACTGAAGAAAAGAAGTGTCTACAAAGTAGAATTGGCCAAATGGAAAAAGGTGATTCAAAAGCTCACTCAAGAAAATCAAGCCTAAAAAATTTAGAATTGGGTAACTGGAAGCTAATGATTCCATGATATATTAAAAACAATCAAAGTCAAAAGAATTTAAAACTAATAGAAAATGTGAAATATCTCATTAAAAACAACTGACCTAGAAAATAAATCTAGGAGAGATAATATAAGAATTATTGGAAAACCTGAAAGCTATGATAAAAAAAAAAAGAGCTTAGACATTATCTTTCAAGAAATTATCAAGGAAAACTCTGACATTCTAGAACCAGAGGGCAAAATAGAAATTGAAAGAACCCATTGATTAACTATCACCTCCTGAAAGAGATCCCAAAAGGATAAGTCCTAGAAATAGTATAGCCAAATTCCAGAATTCCCAGGTCAAGGGAAAAAGACTGCAAACAGCCAAAAAGAAATAATTCAAATACCATGGAGCTACAGTCAGGATAACGTAAGATTTAGTAGTTTTATATTAAAGTATCAGAAGGCAAGGAATATGATATACCAAAGGGCAAAGGAGTTAGTCACTCACCTAGCAAAACTAAATCTAATACTTCAGGGAAAAAATGGGTATTCAATGAAATAGAGGAATTTTAAATATTCCTGATGAAAAAACCAGAACTGAATGGAAAATGTGAACTCTCAAATTTGACAATCAAATAACTCTCAAAAAGACAAGACTCAAGAGAAGCATAAAAAGGTAAACAGAAAAGAGAAATCAAAAGATATTCAATAAGATCAAACTGTGTACATTTCTACAAAGGGAGATCATTCTTATAAGACTAAAGAACTTTGTCAATATTTAGAGTAGTTAGAAGGAGTATACACTGACAAAAGGCAAGGGCGTGAGTTGAATATGATGAGATGATATAAAATAAAATTGAGGAATGTATTGGGAGGAGGGGGAAGAGAAAAATTAAATGGTCTAAATTATTGCACATAAAAGAGGCATGAGAGAACATTTACAATGGAGGGGAAGATAAGGGAGGTGGGAGAGGGAGCATGTGAACTTACTTTCATTGGAATTGGTTCAATGAGGGAAGAACATACACAACAATCAGGTATAAAAAGCTATCTTACCCTAACGCAAAGCAGGAGGAGAAGAGGGGTGGGGTTGATAGAAAAGAAGGCAATTTAGGGGAGGTGGAGGTCAGAACCTAAACAAGGGTAAATAGGATGGAGAATACTATACAGTAATCATAATGGTGCAAAACATTTTCTTATAAATCTCTCTAATAAATGCCTCATTTCTCCAGGACAACTCTGAGGGACTTATGAGAAAGAACACCATTCACATTCAGAGGAAGAACTATGGGAGTAGAAACACAGAAAAGAAACAACTGCCTAATCACATGGATTGATGGGGATTTGATTGGGATACTGACTCTAAATGAGCACCCTAGTGCAAATATCAATAATATGGAAATAGGTCTTGATCAATGACACATGTAAAACCCAGTGGAATTGTGTATCGGCTATGGGAGGGGTTTGGAGGAGGGGAGGGATAGAACATGAATCCTATAACCATGGGAAAATGTTCCAAATTAATTAATAAAGATCTAAAAAAAATTAAATTAAAAAAAAAATAAATGCCTCATTTCTCAAATACATAGAGAAATGAGTCGAATATATAAGAATACAAGTCATTCCCCAAATGATAAATGGTCAAAGGATATGAATAGTCAGTTCTCAGATACCCTATTTAAAGCTCTCTATAGTCATGGAAAAAATGTTCTAGATCACCATTAATTAGAAAAATACAAATTAAAACAACTCTGTTATAATACCCCCCCCCCCCAAGATTGGCTGCTAACAGAAAAGAAAATGACAAAACTTGATGAGATATGGGGAAGTTGAGACACTAATGCCCTGCTGATAGAATTGTGAACCGAATCAACCATTCTGGAGAACAATGTGGACCTGTGCCCAAAAGGGCTATAAAACAGTGTTTACCCTTTGACCCAGCAATACCATTACTAGGTTTGTATCCCAAAGAGATGAAATTTAAAAAAAAAAGGGAAAAGACCTTTAAGTACAAAAATATTTAAAGCAGTTCTTTTTGGGGAGAGACAAAAAATTGGAAAGTGGGAGGATACCCATCAAATGGGGAATGGTTGAACAAGTTATAGTATATGATTGTAATGGAATACTATTGTGTTCTAAGAAATGATGAGTGGGAGGAACTCAGAAAAACCAGGAAAGAATCACACAAACTTAGAGTGAAGTAAGCAGAACCAGAAGAACACTGAACAGTGACAGGAATACTGTACAATGATCCAAAACTATTCCAAAGGACTCATGATAAAGAATGTCATCTGTTTCCAGAGAAAAAGAACAAATAGTCTAAATCCAGAGCAAAGCAAACTTTTTTCACTTTAATTTTTTTGAGTTTCCTTCCACATAAGGATTAATATGGGAAAATTTTTACATGATTGTACATGTAAAATCTATATGAGTGCTTACCATTTGAACATGAGTGGGGGGCTGACGGAAGGGAGAGAGGAAGAGAATTTGAGATTCATTATTCTTTGAAAAATGTTGGAAACTTGTTATATGTAATTGGGAAAAAATTTAATTTAAAAAAGAAAAATATAGAAATATTAACTACTTGAGTCATTTAAGTTGCTAATTAAAACATGTTAATTCAAGGTCTCCCAAAAGTCTTAGTGTGGTCTTAAGTTAATAAAGTTTAAAACTACATTACAACTTTTGAGACACCCAGTGCTTTTAAATTCAAATTGGTTAGAAACAATAACCTTCTTTGGAAAATTTCTAATTTTATTATACTGTAGTTAGAAGGAGAGATTAAAAATAGACAAAATTTTCCTCTGTATTATCATTTAACTAGCAATGATAAGGTTAAAACGCAAAATAATTACTTACTTGTGGCATCAGTGATTTAGCAATCATGTAAGATTCCTCAGCTTCTTTGGTTCTATTTAAATTTTTATAAGTTCTTCCTACATTCATGTGGGCCCCAATATCATCTAAAATAAAACATTTGATACCCTACTTCATATACAAGTATCTCATTAACAATACTAATTTTATACATAAATGATTAATAAGACAGTATTATATGGACACATATGCTGGAAAAAAAAAACCCCAAACAAAAATGTGTACTGTCCTAAGGACTTCACCATATTATATAATTGATACTAGAGTTTCTTCTGTAGAGAAAAGGGCAAGAGATAGTGATGTTTGTACCACTGTTCGCATTTATTTTAATATAACTTGCATTAGGTTTATTTTGTCTCTCTTATTAAATTCTAACCTCCTTGGGAGCAGGGACCATGTTTTGTATTTATTTTCTCATTTCTCTCAATACTTAGCAGTATTCTGGAGGAAAAAGCCTGCCTATGCCAACAGTGAAAGTTAAGATTTGAAACATGGTGAAATAAAGTGGTAGTATTTTGCCTAGCCTAAGACCTCTCCTACCAAGGATTCAGAACATAAAGACAAACTTCCCCACCCCACCCCCGCCCGATTCCTTTCTATTCTCTTTACCGTTATGACCCAAGGTTCTAGTTAGCTTTAGAGGACAGAAGAAAAGGGAGAGCAAGACACTTTCCTTGTTGATTTATCTTTATACCAATGGTTCCCAAACTTTTTTGGCCTACCGCCCCCTTTCCAGAAAAAATATCACTTAGCCCCCTGGAAATTATTATTTTTTTAAATTTTAATAGCAATTAATAGAAAAGATAAATGCACCTGTGGCCATCACTGCCCCACTAAATCACTGCAGCACCCACCACGGGGCAGTAGTGCCCACTTTGGGAATCACTGATTTATGCGAATGGTCTTTAAGTGAGTTTTATATTCCTGAGATCTTTGGTGATTTCAATTTTTTCCCCCTCACATTCCCCAGTTGCTCACTTTGTGACTCTTTCTCTTTGACTGAAATGTCCCTGGGGACTGGACTTCAAGATTATTTCAGTCTCCTCCCACTACCTCAAGGGACTTCCCAACATTTCTTTCCCTCAGACTTAGTGGGGTGCCTCATAGCTACACACTGGTGTCCTGTTCCAGTTCATTCTGTGATTGGAGAAAATGTCAATTCCTTCATCTTGTTGGTTACATAAACCGGAACCTAAAGCATAGTTCAAAGTTTTCTCATTCTTTTCTTCCTTGGACCCAATTCCAATCTGACAACAACCCAATTAAAATGGAGCACCTAGGACTGAATATAATTCTCCAAAAGTAGTCTGACCAACATGGAGAAGAGAATGATGAGTGCTCTTATAAACTTAAAAAATTTTCTATTAATATGCTAAAATCATATTAACATTTTTGTCAGTTGCATCACAAAAGTGATTTGTATTAAACCTATCAATCAAATTAAGAAATGAGCTGCTGTTTTTATCTTATCTCCTCAATTTGATTTTTTGGACCTAAGTGAAAAATTCTAAATTTATTCTTAATGAATTTCATTTTATTTTTAATATTAACCCAAATAATCTCTCAAAATTTCCCAAAATACTAATTATATACAAGAAATAACTCAATTTCTCCATGACCTAAGACTCTCTTTGGAATCTGATTCTGTCATTAAAAGTATAAGCTGTCTTCCCTCAACTTCCCATAATTCAAAAAATTCAATCAACAAGGTATCAGTGCCATGAATCATTCACAAAAATATTAACGGAGACAAAAATGAAAAATGAGGCATTATTCAGGAAGATAACTATATTCGGGAAGAACATACATCTTCCAGATTGACATTTAAAACTAATTAGTCTTTGGGTAGTTATGAAGTCAAGTGAACACACTATCACCTAGCCCTATTTTTAAAATCTTGTCAAAGTGACATGTTAAACATTTAGATGAAATTTAGTAGCAGTACTGCATCTACTCCATTCTTTTGATCTATAAGTCAATTAATCATATCAAAAAATGAAATATCAGTCTGGCCTGCCTGACTTGTTATCAGTGAAAGGATACTGATCCCTAATGATTACTACTTCCTTTCCAAGTGGTTCACAAACTTCTCATTTATTTATTTGTTCTTGAATTTACATTGTTTGCCAGTGCATCATATGCAGAATCTGTCTTCTTTCCTTTTTTTTTTTTTTGAAAATCAGATAAACATTTACCATTGCTAATCTTCTGCTTCCTTTCTTCATTCTCCAGGTTTCCCTCAACTCAACAATTTGGCAAAAATGCCAAAACCATTAAAATCATATGCATGATAAAAATTATTACACAAATAGTCAAGAATTGAAGATCATTTTCTGGCAGAGATGGAAACAAGATAAGAGTTAATTGTTTCTACTTAATCATCTGTTAACACTGTATCTATACTATACTGTAATGTCTTAGGTATTAAGCTTGTTCCATCCTTGGTTTTTTTCCTGTTCCAAACATAACCAAACAAATCCTTTTTGTTGTCCTGGATATTAGACTGGAAACCTAAAGTCAAAAACAGATTTTTAGTTTGGCTAAATTGTTACAGTTCTGTGCTCATCCTTTGTACTCTTTCTTAGTTATATATTTCCAGTTCTAACTTTTGTATATTTCTTCTAAAATCTGAGCTCTTTGGAAAGCTCCGTGTTAAGTCACATCAAACTCTTTTCATCATTAGCTTTTCCCTGTCCAACCTCAACAGGATTTTTTTATAGTTTTATTTAGAGAATTTAATCTCTAATAATCTACTATTCTTCCCAAACCACCTGTAGAGTCTCAAAATCTTGGAATCCTATTAGTTTTCTGGATTTTTTGAAACCTACATTTCTTCTCTAATAATGTAGATTATTCTCAGAGACTGTCCAACTTGCAGCTCATGATAGCTATAGAAAATCTGAGGATGCAAAAAAAGATTTGGATTCTACATACACAGGAAGGGACGAGGGGGAAGAAGATGAAGAGTTTCCAGGTTCATTCACCACAACTGTGATGTTTCTATGGGAATATTGTAAATTTCATCTGATTAAATTATCTAATTTATGTATTACATGGCATTTCTTCCCAAGCTGTCTCTTCACTTTACCACATCTCAAAATTTGAGTTGTTTACTTAATGTATTCTCTTAATATATAGTTCAAGAAAGGACAATCATTGAAATCCTGCCCATATTATTTTTAAAACAAATAATACTAAATATCATTGTCTCAACAGCTTCTTACTGGATAATCTAATTGTAAAAAGCAAATGAAATTGAATTTTTCAATAATATTTGAATAAGTGTGAGTATGAAAGTAGTGTATGTCAACATTTCAGTGCTATAATTTCATTAGTCTAGATGCTCCCCTCACAATCTTTTATACCCCAACAAATAATTGTCAGCAGCAATGTCTTTAATTCCTCTCCCAGGGGCTAAACTTTTCATGATAAGCCTCTAAACTTAGCTAGGCTGGTCCACTGTTGAAAATAGTCTATTATTGGTTCAGGTTGGTGAATCATAAAATGAAATCAGGATGGTTTTAACTTTACTTTAAAATTTTTTTACTGATATATTTTGTTTTTCATCTTCTTTATTTTGCCACCTTCCTTCTCTCATCTAGAGACCTACCCTTAAAACAAGAATTAAAAAAAAGAATTTAAAAAGTGAAGTAAAACTAACTGACACACCAATCAAGTATATGTGTTCTACCTCTGTGGTCAAGTCTCCAAATAAGGAACAAAGAAGATACATTCTCTGATCTCTACTTTTGGAGCCAAGGTTTTGGTCATTTGCTTTATTTACATTGTTGTAGTCATCATGCATATTGTTTTCCTGGTCCTGCTTATGTCACTTTGTATAAGTTCATAGCAGTCTAATAAGCATTTTTAAAAAGATCAATTCATCTAAGAGAGAATGTTATCAAGGTGGCCTAGGAGTCAGAAAAATCTATGTTCAAATTTCCCTTCTGATATCTACTAAATGTGTGAACTAGAGCAAGTCAATTAATGCCATAAAGACCTGAGCAATTTTTCTAAGGCCATAAAATGCAGAGCAGCTGATATGCATTAGTAGGGTGGGTCTTTCTTTCTTTCTAAAAAGACCTTCCATCCTAGAATCATTACTATGTATTGGTACCAAGGCAGAAGAGCAGTAAAGGCTCAAAACAGTAAAGCAATCAGGGTTAAATAACCTACTCTGTGTTGCACAGCCAAGAAGTGTCTGAGGCCAGATATGAACACAGCACCTTCCATCTCTGGGCTGAGCTCACTATCTATTGAGCTAACCAGGTGCCCCTAGAGAGTTTCCTTATTGGAAGTTCTTATACCAAGGAAATCACAAATTCATTTTTAAAAAAAGAAACAAAAGATCATCTAGTTTAATTCTCCCATTCATGAGATGAGAAAACTAAATCACAAAGGGATTTAAGAGACTTGCCTAAGATCTCACAAATAGTAAGCAATAGCTATAAGATGAACCTTACGTTCATATGTTCCTAAGATCAAAATTATTTCCACTCTATAACATATTGCTACTGGCTTACCATAGCACTGGACAACCTAGGATTGCACTAAGATTATAATAAAATGCTGCAGTAAGATCTTTCCTGGAGGAATGCTGAGACATAACTTAAAACAAATCCCTTATTCTTAAGTATCATCAATTTTAAAAAATAAACTATTAAAAATTGACAGTGATATTGACTTAATGTATACTACTTACCCGGCTGAACATGTGTTGCCTGTAAGAAATATTTTAAGGCTCTCTCAAAATTCTTTTCATTTTCCAAAGCATGACCCACATTATTCCACAGCTTTGCATTATTTTTATTTACCTTAAGTGTAAAAAAAAAAAACAAACATAAAAATGACACAAGGGATCCAGTTTAAAAGCTATGTTTTACATTTCAAACATATTCCTGTCACACCTAGCATGCATTTACATACCATTTTAAAGTTTATAAACTCTAATACTATGATGTTAGTAGTTAATGAAATATTATTTCCATTTTACAAAAAAGGAAAAAACAGGCTCCAAGGGTTTAAGTGACTTGCCTATAGCCACATAATTACTAAATGGCAAAAGATGATATTAAAAACACCAAATCCATTGTTCTTTCAACATGATCTTAATGTATCAAATATTATGAGTAGAAAATACATTGGAAAGCAAAAATCGTGCTGGCTCTTTGCTAAAGGAATGTTTAGAATGCATGAACTTATTTAAAAATAAAAAGATCACTTTTTAATATATGTATTAAAAAAACTGCAGTACCAACCCTAAAAACTGGGTTAGTGGAACTTTGTGGCTGGGAATTAACTACATTCTTTCTTACCAGGGGATTCAGCTATATGAAAATAGTAATTATAGTTAATTCCCATTTTACATTTGTGATAGTTGTACCCCTAACAAGACTGTGTTCTTAACATGAAAGAAAAACCCACTTTTAGGCATTTCATAAGATAATATAAAATTAGGACTCTAGCAAACAATATCCACCTGGTATCCATCCACAAATATCAAAAGAACCAAGAGACAGACTCTGGTTGGGTGTATCCTCCGGAGAAAACTTACACAAAGACAAGAATTGTACAGGATGACAAGGAATAAATGTAATGACCCGCACTAGTAGAACTTAACACCTTAATATAAGTACATGAAGCTCTATTAACAGCTTTTCTAATTCAAAATAGGCAAAAGTCAAAGGGGAAATAAATGAGGAAACTCTATTTGGTAAGAAGAAAATTTCCTTTTTAACAATCCTCTCTCTATCCTAACATACCCCAAGATACTTAAAAGATATTTTTAGTTATGTCACAAAAAATTAAACTAAGGAGAACATTGTAATAAATGTATTATAAGGTGGATTTATTTTGGAAGTTTACACACTTTATGAGTTGATATTCTGAGACACTGAAATTTCAAGGTTGGACAAGACAGGTGTACAAATATAAAATACAATGATTCTAGCAAGCTTTCAGATTTGAGGGGAGGAAGACTGTGGAGTCTCTTGCAGGTTATCACAGGTGAGGGGAATAGTGTCAAAGAGAGAAAAGTCTAGTAGAAAACTGAATGAAGCAAGCAGCAGAAATTTAGGGAAAAGAATGGATACTTGCAGCTTCTTCATTTATAGTTCCAACAGCCCAAATCTCATGGGGTTCTAGTTACTTTTTGGATTATCCTGAATATATAAAACAAAAATGGAAAGCCTAATTCTAAACTGCTTTAAGGTTCTCTAGAGGCTCCTTAAAGGAGAATAATCAGTTAAATAAGAATCTCTTTGTTTAACAGGTGAAATGAAGCAACAGGCAAAGCAGAAAAAACACTGGATTGAGAGTCAAATAACTTCTTAGCTTGACGGATAACTAGCTTTTGTCCCTGGGCAGGTCACCATTCACATCTTAATCTCTTACAGTTTGATTTATGACCACCACCACTCAATTGTAACTACAAAGAATAATGCTTCTTGATCTCCCCATATTCCTGAAGACCTTCCCATTCCTCTTTAAAACTATCTTCCCTTTGCTTCCATCTTATACTATTTCTTTACCTACCTCTGAACAGTCCCTTCTGATTTATTTACTGGGTTTCCTATTTCTGACTCATGTCCTTGGACCTTTCCTCTCTACATTTCCTTTGGAGATCTCATTCACTTCCAAAGCTTCAATTATCAAGTATGTTATAAATGTCAAATTTTCCATTTTTAAAATATGCTTTTATTTTGTTAAATGTTTCTTGGTTATGTGTAAAATACATTTTTTGATAATCATTTTATAAAATTTTGAGTTCCAGATTCTCTCATTATCAACTTTTTTCCCTGTCCTTGAGAAGCCAAGCAATTTGCCGTCATTTGTACAAGTGAAGTCATATAAAACATTTCTGTATTACCGATGTCATGAAAGACAACACAAACAAAAAAAAGTTAAAAAAAAAAAAAAAGCTTCGACCTGCATTCAAAGTTTATTCATCAGTTCTCTCTCTGGAGGTGAAAAACATTTTTTATTATGGATCCTTTGGAACTGTCATGGATCATTGTTTTGATTTAAGTAGTTAGCCTTTCAGAGCTGATCTTCTTTACAATACTACTGTGAACAATGTTCTCCTGGTTCTGCTCATTTCATTCTGCCTCAATTCATTTAAGTCTTTCAAGGTTTTTCCACAATCAATCCCTTTGTCATTTCTTGTAACACAATCATATACTACAGGGGAAAGGACCTACTTGCATAAAAATATTTCTAGCAACTCTTTTTGTAATTGCTTAGAATTGGAAGCTGAAGGGATGTCCATCAATTGGCAAATGGGTGAACTGGCATTGGCATATGATTGTAATGGAATCCTACTGTGTCATACGAGATGATAAACAAGATGATCACAAAAAAATCCTGGAAAGACTTATACGAAGTGATGCAAAGTAAGGTGAGCAGAACCAGGAGAGAGTTGTATATAGTAATGCAATAATGTATGATGATTGACTGTGGATGACTTACTATCAGCAATGCAAAAATCCAGGACACCTACCAAGAGACTCATGACAAAAAAGGCTATTCACTGCTAGAGAAGGAGCTGATGGAATCTGAATACAGACTACAGAATGCCATTCTTCACTTTTATTTCATCCATAAATTTTTCTCTATGATAAGCAATATGTTTCTTTTACAACATGACGAATGTGGAATATGTATTGCTAATAACACATGTACAATCTATATCACACTACCTGCTGTATTGGGAAGGGGAAAGGATGGGAAGGATGGAGTGAACATGGATTGCAAAATATCAGAAAACAATTATTAAAAACTATATTGACATGTAATCTAGGAAAAAAATAAATTAAAAACCCCACCAACAACAATAAAACCCAATCATATACCATAACTTGTTCAGCCATTCCCCAAATGACAGATATTCCCTCGGTTTCCCACAAGAAATAGCTGCTGTAAGATATTTTTGTACAAATGGATTCTTTACCCTTTTCTTTTATCTCTTTGGGATAGAAACTTATTAATGGTATTGCTGGGTCTAAAGCCAGGCATTTTTATAGCACCTTTGGAATAATTCCAAATTGTTCTCCAAAATGGCTGGACTAGTTTACAGTTCCACCATTAGTGTTCCAACTTTGTCACATGTCTTCTATCACTAGTCATTTTCCTTTTGTCATGTTAGTCAATCTGATAGGTGTTAGGTACTATTTTACAGTTGCTTTAATATGCATTACTTTAGTCGGTAGTAATTTAAAACTTTTTTTTTTTGTGATACCTTCAATTTCTTCTCCTCTGACCATGTATCAACTGGGGAATGGCTCTTATTTTTATAAATTTGACTCAGTTCCCAAGATGGTTAAGAAATGAGGTGGTTATCCTGTTCTTCAAAATTTGGCTTTATTAGTTTTGTTTGGGGAAAAGCTTTTAGATTTCATATAATTCAAATTATCTATTTTATTTCCCTTTCTCATTTGGCATCCCTTGATGTTATTGGCCTTTTGGTTTTTTCCCCAAAGAATTCTGTTGATTAGTTTTTCCAGCTCCATAAAATGTTTTTTAATTATTTGATTGGTATGGCACTGAATAAGTAAATTAACTTAAAGTTGTCATTTTCAGCCAACTCATGAGCAATGAGTATTTTTCTAATTGTTTAGATCTGTATTTGTGTGGAAAGTGTTTTGTAATTGTGTTCATATAATCCCTCATTTTGTCTTGGTAGGTAGACTCCCAAATATTTTAAGCTGTCTAAAATTCTTTTAATGGAGAATCTCTATCATTTGCTGCAAGTTAATTGTTTCAATGTTTTTTTAATTGACTCTGTAGGTTTCTTTAAGTATAACCATTTTATAATCTGCCATGAGTGATATTTTGTTTCCTCACTGCTTATTTTTATTCCTTCAAATTATTTTTCTTGCCTTACTGCTCAGCTAGCATTTCTGGTACAACACTGAATAACAGTGGTACTAACAGACATCCTTGCTTCCCCCCTGATCTTACTTGGGAAGGCTTCAAGTTTATCCCCATTACAGATGCTCACTCTTAGTTTTAGGTAGCTAGAACTAATCATTTTAAGAAAGGCTCCATTGATTCCTTTGCTTTCTAGTGTTTTTAAAAGGAACAAGAGTTTTATTTTCTAAAAGGCTTTTTGTGCATCTCCTTATATAATCACATAATTTTTGTTGTTTTTATAACTTATATGGCTATTTATGCTGATAGTTTTCCTAATATTGAACTAGCCCTTCATTCCTAGTATAAATCCTGCCTGAACATAGTATATGATCTTTGTGATATTTTGCTGGAAAATAGCCTAGTTTTCTTTGCTTTTGCTCTCCTTGGTTATTAAAACCGTATTTGTCATAAAACAATTTGGTAGGGCTTCTTCCCTTGCCTGTTTTTTCAACAAATTTATACATTATTGAGATTGTCACTTAAATGTTTGCTAGAATTCACTTGTAAATACATCTGCTCTTGGGGATTTTTTCTCAGGGAATTCATGGATGGCTTGTTTAATTTCTTTTTGGAATATAGGTTTATGTAATTATTTTAATTCCTCGTCCGCTAACCAGGGTACTTTTATTTTTGTCAATATTCATCTGTTTCACTTAGAAAGTCAATTTTACTGGCATGTAGTTGGCTAAAGTAACTCCTAATAATTGATTTAATTTCGTCTTTATTGGTGTATTCAAGGACATTTAATGTTTTCATTTTTGTTACTGGTAATCAAATTAACCATAAGTGTATCATTTTTTTCCATAAAACCAACCCCTAGTTTTATTTGTTAGTTCAATGTTGTTGTTTTTTCCTTTCAAATTTATTACTTTCTCCTTTAATTTTTAGGATTTCAATTTCATTGTTTAGTTGCAGATTGTCTTTTTTCTAGTTTGTTAGCTGCATACCCAATTCAATTCAATTCAATTCAATTCAATTCAATTCAATTAGGGGGCAATGGTAAGGGAAAGACAGGTTTTCCTAGTCTGCATCAATGGGTTATAGGCAAAGAGATGAGTTTATTGAGTTGGAGTCCTGGAGGGGAAAGTTTTTTCTTAGGGTGAGATTCCCATGTGCCATATTAAAAGGCAGAGAAGCAGATTCCTGAAGACTGCAATGTCCCTTATTTTGATGACCTTGGAACTAGAACAAAGTTAAAATTAAAACCCAGAATGAAAAGAATTTTAGGCAGGAGGGAATCTAGGATGAGAGGTATTTTTAGTTTATTAAGGATAAATATTAAACTATACAAATTTTTTGTGAACTAAACTGTTAAGCTTTTAAAATTGTTAATACTCCCCACCACCACTTCCACATTTTATATTCCCCTGAAGGGCTTTATAGCCTATATATAAATCATCATTTAAATTTCCAAAATGAGATATATTATTATCAAAGGACAAGGAAAAGGAAACTCTGCAGTGTTCTCTCCAGGGAAAGTTTTGGGAACTAGAGAGGTAGGAAAAGATTGAAACCTGAGGGGTAGTCAAAAACAGGGACTACAAAGAAGGAAAAAAATAATAGGGTCAATAGGATATAGGTGTTCCATTGTACTTATTTTCTAAGGATCTTCCTAATCCTCCACAGCATCTGACAATTTCAATTCTCGTTAAGTATTTATCTCATAACTTAATAAGGTAATAATTGCTAAAAAGCTTAACTTTATATATTTTCCTGACCACACATTATATCTTAAATCAAATCATGTGATGATTTCTATTGTCCCCCCATGGTGAGGGATGAAATCTTTACAATTATTCAGCCACACCAATTTCAGCTCACTACTTGGGTCCAAGTCTAATTTGTTACACTTAAAATATTCCAGACATATCAATCATGGGGAAAAAATCATCTCATTTCTAAAACTTTGCCTTCCATCAAGAGGCAACAGGGTATAATGGATAAAAAGCTAGTCTTGAAGTCATGAAGAAATGAGTTCAAGTCCTGCTTCTGATACATACAACAACCCATATTACCATGGGTTAACTGCTTATTCTCTCTAAGCCCAAGCAACTTAAAAGATTCTTAAGTTACAGGTGAGCTATTGCTCTATCATGGACAATTTTTACAGGTATAAGATAATAGATCTGGATAAAAACTATCTGATATATATCTTATTGATGAAGAGACAAAGGGTTATTCAAGAACAGATTTTATGATAGAAATGAAAAGATGTGGAAATTGCAAAATACTATGTAGAAGTAATGTACCATTATTGTTATTAGGTAGTTTCTCCATTTATGTTTCATTAATTTTTAAAGTCCTTGATTAAAATAATTTTAAAGTTATTGGGCAAATTACTTTTTTTTTTATCATTTCTAGCTTATTGTCATCATCTCTTTAAGTGATTAATATTTTATCAAAGTTTAAGTTTCCATAGTATCTTTTTTCTAGGATATAATTTTTATCCAATTACTGTTTATGTGGTTATCTTCTGTGTGGCCCTTGCCTACTTGATGCATTTGTAGTATAGAAACAAAGTGGTTTTTCCCATACATCCAGTATCAAACAAATTAACTCTATCAAAATGGTCATTTCTCAAAGGATTCCAATAATATTTTGGTTTATATGTTAATTAATTTTCTATTATTGCTCTATTTTTGCTCAAGCTAATGTTGCAGTTTTACATTCTCACACTAGTATGAAGTTTATTTACCACAAAAATAATATGTTAAACATATTCTAAATACATACCTTTGGATGGTAACAAATTCTCTTCTTTTAAGTTTGTTTACCATAAGTAAATATTAATATATGTTCTGGATGTATACTTTTAGATACTTTTTCATATTTAACTTACTATTTTTTAATTAGCTTAGCACAAGACCTGGCACACAGTGATGTATATCACAAATTCTCTATGGAATTTACAAATCTCTCCTATTTCTAAATGAAAAGTAAAAAATAAACCGGTTGGCTGTGCTTCACAAAGGAGGCTTTGATATAAGGCCTTTTGGTCATTTTGAAAAATATTTTACATACCTTTAAGGCAGACATAAACAAGGTATACTCAGATTCCCAATCCCAGTTTCTGTGAAGTGTCTTTAAGGCATGAGTGATCACTACTATAGACAGACAAACCCAAGACAGCTTCTTTAACACACTGTTCAAGGAAAAAGTAAAATCAAAATTACATTGAATCTCAAAAGTGACTTCAAAGGCTACAAAGTCCAACTCATATCTGATAATAAACCTCTCTATTATATATCATCATCAATTATTTGTTTTATGAAATGGAAGAATATTTTTACATTTATAAAAATCAAGTTCAAATCTATTCTACAGCAAAGACAATATACCTTTAAAATGACCAAAAATTACTTAACGCTAAATACCTTGAAATTAACTTTCAATTATATCATTTTAGTATATGTACATTTAAGACATTAAAATTTCCTTGCACTTAAACCTTTTTTAGTTATCGTAAATATAGGATGGCTAAATGTAGCTTTTAAAGTTAATTGGCCTTTTAATATATAAAGTGAAGATAATTCCTATCTTTCTGAGGGGAAGGTAGAAAGAATAAACATAAATGTTCTTTGTAAACTAAGAAATAATATACAAATGTATATATATATATACATATATATATATTATTAGAATTATGTCATGAAAAACAGTGCCAATTTAAAGTTGAAAATACTGATATAAAATAAGAAAATGGAAAATCCTGGAAAAATACAATTTGAGGTTTAGCATCCTCTTACTAGACTCAATACCTTTGAAAACAATCTAAAGAGAGCAGGCACCTAAAAAATGCAAAAATGCTTGTACTAAATCAAGAAATGAAAGAGGCCAAAAGGCTGTAGACTACACAGATATCTATTCATGATTATAAATCACAAATGTTTTCTTCAAGTCAACACTGGATGGTGGTAAGCACAGAATAACACTAAAAAGAAGCTGTGTTTTAATAGGTAGTAAACAATTATAGATGTAGAAGTTAGTCAACAAGCAATTAAGCACTTGCTATGTGCTGAGCTGGGCAGCTAGATGGCAGAATGGACAGAATGCAGGACAACTCATCTTCCTGAGTTCAGACATTCAATAGCTGTGTGATCTCAGACATGTAAAATGAGTTGGAGAAGGAAAAGGCAAAACACTCCAGTATCTCTGTCAAGAAAACCCCAAATGGGGTTGCAAAGAGTCAGAGACAACTGAAAAGACTGAACAACCACCTCTGCCAAGCACTGTACCCTAAGTGCTGAAAATAGGAAGAAACTCTCTGCATTCAAGATGACATTCTAATGGGGGAAATAACATCAAAACAACTATGATATATAAGGAATAGGAGAAGAAGGGATTTCTCAGAAAATAATGTGAAAGTAGAAATAACAAGATTTGTCAAAAAGACTGGACACATGGAGTAAGTATAAGGAGAGGAATCGATGTTGACACTGAGGTTGAGAGCCTGGGAAGAGTAGCATTTTCCCTTTTCCGAGCAGAGAAGGAAAGCAAAATTTGGAGAACAAGCATTTTGTTTTGGAAGTGTTGTGTTTGATTTAAGACCAAATCAGAAATATAAAGAGGTAGGTAATAATAACTAAGATTATAGCACCTCCAAGCTAGCCTCCTTGAAAAAGTTGTTAACATCAATTAAAATGAAAATGGATAAAGGAAGGGATTTTGATTTTAAGTATTAAAATTTCCTGGAGCTTGCTTAAGCAAAATAGTTACTCCAATAAGTACTTAGAAAGAGGCCCAAAAACTGCTATGACACAAAAGAGTAATATTTTCTTGGCAAGCAGAGACATGCAGTTTGGAGGGATGGGTTGAGAAAATAAACTCATTTATAAATATCACCAATAAAGAGGCCAAAAAAACACTTAAGATTTAAAAAAAGTGGCATGGCCCTGTAACAATAGCGTCAAAAGTACTAAAACTTAAAATGAGGCAAGAGAAAATCAAAGGCCTAGAGACAATTCTTAGGGCAGATGTGACTATAATAAATGAAGGAAAGCTAGAACTATTCAACTTTTGTTTCTGTTTTCTCTATTGAGAAGAATGATATTTGATATTTGGACTAAAAAGGATAGAATTTAAAAAGAGATATTGTATAGAACTGTTAACCAGAATATCTGAATTCAAGTTCTGACTTTACCACTTACTCTTTTTTACCACTTACTATTTCAGGCAAATAATCCTACCTAATCCCTAAAATGAGGAGCTACAATTAGATTCTAAATTGGCATTCTTAGGAGTCTTGGTCATCAGAATTAAAAACCAAGATAAATGAGAAGTAGATAGCAAAGTATATAAGTACTTAATAAATTCTTTAAAATTATAATTCATAAGGCCTAAAAAAATTGCATCCAACAATTAACTACTACTCTAATGCTGGTGGTTTTTTAAAAAAAATTATGGTGGCCAGTAAGGTTGCTAGAAGGTTACATAAGGAAAAAAATATTGTTTCTTTTTTTTTCAAATTATGGCTTGAATTTGATTCTAAAAAAAAGTTCTAGAATATTTGTGAGCACATAGAAACATGGTGATTACTACTGTTATTTTATTTGCACAAATAACTACCTTCTCTTCCCTACCTCCTTCAATTATACCCTTTTCTCCTCAGTGAGAAAGTGTGAAAAACAAAACTTTTATTATAAACATGTATATTGCAAATTCCCGCATGTCAATATCCAAAAAGATATAAACGACCTGGATGAAGATATATGGCATGCTTGTGAAATCTGAAGATGACACAAATTTGACAGGAATAGTTACCATGTAAGAATAGATATAAATAGGCTATAAGGAATAGTTACCATGTAAGAAAATAGATTAAGGAATCAAAATGACCCAAAGGATATAAATAGGCTAAAATGATGAAATTTAATACAGTTAAATCCTACATGGATTCAAAACATCTACTGTACAATCATAGAATGGGTGACACTGAAACTGGGCAAAATTTTGAATGAAAAAACTTGAGTTTTAGTGGACTTCAGAGTTCAATATGTTAGCAGTGGGTACATAGTCACGCCTAGAAGACAAAAAACCACTAAAAAGTGTCCACAGAAGGGCAAATATCTGTTGTAGATAAATTAATAAGATGTTTAAGATTAGGTATTATTAGGAGGCTTATCAAGCAAGGCTGGAGAATTCTAAATGGAATGGGGAAGCAGGAAGTGGCTCTCCCTTCTGAGATGGACTCCATGTTGGCTGAGTGAGAGTGGTTGCTGACCAACTGACTCAGTGGGAGACCTCAGAGAAAGTGGAGTTTGTATCCTGGTATCCTGAAGAAAGGAAATCATCTGTCTGTGGGAAAGTTAGATTGAGTCTATCAAACGTGACCTGGGCTGCTGGTCACCTCAGGCTGGTTTAACTCCCTAGCCTTACCCATCTCAAGGATTACTGGCTGAGGACCTGGGAGAGCTGTATCATTGCTGGAATTGGACAGGACTCAGCAGTGAGGATCCACTTCCATCCCTGATAGTCCAGCTGTGTCTTGATACGGCCCAAAGCTTAGTGTAGAGAAGTTCCTTCCCTGACCCAAAGACTTGCCCATAGGTTATTATAGACATCCCTTTCCCTTTCTTCAAAGGCAAAGTTTGTCTAATTAAACCTGTCTTTATAAATCTTTGGTCCCAGTCTGCTCACTTGGTAGTTTCACAGACTCCCAGGCTAGGTGGATCTGTGGTGGCACTTGGTCTCAACTGCCAATCCATAATCTCCCATTCCTTGTTCTTTGGTGGGGTTTGTGGTTTCCCAGTTTGTTATTCCCAGTCTGTTGCCCTGTCCTGTCAGTCCTCCTTCTCCCCTTTCTCTAAACCTAGTAATATTTAAGTTACCCATAAGAGTTCCCCCATAAGATATCCAAGGATAAAGCCCCAAGCAGATACAAAACTAGGAACACTATTCAGAGGGACTGAGGAGGGGAACTAGAAGAAAGTATGTTCCAATTATTAAACACATGACCACTCTGGCCTGGAAGACTTCTGTTGGCTTTGAAAGGCAGCACAGTGTAATAAGATCTTGGCTTTTCAACTCATGACACAAGGGTGTAACCTTGAGCAAATCATGAGAGGTTGGACTATATATCCTCTAGGGCTCTGGTTCCCTAGACTTTTGGGCTCTAAATCTATGACACTATTATCCATAACATATACCTGACAATTGGTCAGTTCATGTCATGTCATGGAGTCTAATATAAGCATTTGGTATAAGAACTGAAGAACCTCCAAAACCGCCACAGCAAGCAACAGAAGTAAAATGCACACAAATATTAAAGAGATAATCCAGGAGATTTTAAAAAAACAAAAACTATTAAAATAAAATTTAAAACAAGAATAACTCCAGTACAACCACTTATCTACTTTAAGATACTTGGGTCTGTCTTAGTTCTATGACTTGAACCAAAATTTAAACTTACTGTCTTTTAGATAATTTCCGCCATCCATGAGCGACTAAAATACAGAATCCCATGCTAGGCACATACAACACTCGCTCTGCAACCACAAATCCAACTGGAAAAAAGAGGTTTGATGCAGGAATAAATGGCAATGCCATTAAACAGAGTGCCTATAAAGAAAAATGTCCAGAGATTTTGGTAAATTTAATTGTTTTTTAAAAATCACTCAAAAATATCACTTTTTTATCTGATTTTAAATGATTTAATGGCTATAAGATAATGTAATGATAATACTTTAAAACTAATCAAAGCAAAATAGAGGATGTTTGTAGGTTTAAGAAAACCTAAGATTGCCCAAAAGGGAGAGGCAGTCTTATTACAGTAAGAATGCATTCAGCACATTTAAATGTATTCCCAGAACTTTTGTTAATGTTAGACTCTCAAGGAGGATTTTACTAAGAAATAATTACAAATACCTTTAGGTATATGAATAACTAGGAATAGTCGCTGGAAAGCAGAAATTATAATTTCTGCTATACATATTCTACTAGGTAAGATCTTAAAGTTCAGGTAATAAAACCTGATTCAATTTGAATTGTAGAACTAACCAGTAACATTTCACTGGTTTTCTATATAAAATGCAATCCATTCCTAAAGTCTTTTATTAAAACAAAAATTGAGTGATATATTTCTATCTCTACCCTAAAGCATTGAACATTGAAATAGAGGTTATTTTTAAATCTTAAAAATTTGAAATATTTAACACAATTTCTTTGAATCAAGGAAATCGATGACTGACAAATAGAAGTTACCAAAAAAACTGGAATAGCCAATTAACACAGAAGATTAATAATAAAACATAAGTTGTCTATTATATCTCTTGACTGTTGCAGCCACCATATGCTTATACTAAACCTTATACTATGAAATAAATTTAATCCTTACTCTCTCTGAGGACTTTTCATCTTCATCTCACTATTCTGTCATTATCTAGAATAGCTAATTGAGTGAATCAAAAGTAGGTCTGGCCTCAGAAGATTTAAGATAAAACTTATTTTGCTCCCTACTTCAGAATTTATGAAATAGATAGATAGCTTGTATTTGGTCCTGTTAATTTTAAAGAAGCAATAAAATACATTAATAAAACCAAAAGAATTTCATGAATTGTTGTGAATGCAGAATAAGGAAAAAAGAAATAATGACAAGAGGAAAGGAAAGGCAAAACATAATATATAGCTTTGTAGATAAAACATCCAGAAAACAAAAACCTGAAAGAGATCCAAATTTTTAGATAAGACAAAGGCCTTGACTTCATGGAACTAATGTTTTAAATAATCAATGATATGCTAAAAAAAAATCCTTTTCATGATTCATCTGCTTTAATGTAGTTTAATAAAAAAGGATTAATCATTAAAGTACCACTAAAAATAAGCAGAATAAGGGATTTTAAAAATTGAAACTATTAGCAAGAAAGCATTTCTTACCATTAACACAGTTTTAGAAGAATGACCAGGATATCGAACACTGAATACCAAAAGTGACCCCAAAAAGCAAAAGAAAATAAATGTGGCAAGATTTCTAATATCTAAAAAGGACTCTATAAGTGGTATTGTTCCCATTGTCCAATCACAGCACAGTTCTGAGGGATTAAATAGAAGCCACGCATTTACAGGAAGGAGGTAGTTAAAAGTCAATTGCCTTGTAGGAGTTGGGCTTACAGCAGCTGGATTGTCAAACCTGGAGGGATGAGGGGAAGCGAAAAAAAGAAAAATTTAAAATTATACTTTGAAGTATTCAAAATAATGTATGTAAATAAGGAATAAAACAAATATCTTAATCCTAAGCAACAATTTAGGAAAGTTTATTTTTAAACAATTTATATACTTGGAAGTCAATGAAAAATGAGAACTCTTATCAGTTTTCTTCTTCTTTCCAACTTTTTAATTAAAAGAAACTTAAACCTAAACCTCTTAAAAAAGTTTACCCTAAAAACAAACTAATATTAGCAAATACTATAGTTATGACAAACTACTAAGAACCCACCTAGAACCACAATTAAATACTATCACTTGATGAATAAAGTCTGCATTCTGGACACAATCCTCAGGATGATAAAAATAGATTTATATAGTGCTTTTAGATTTGCCAAATGCTTTACATAATTTATTTTACCTGAACCTCTGTATAAGACAACCCTCTGAAAATTATTTTTCCTATTTTATAGATATGGAAATAGAGGCTTGGAGATCAGTGATCTGCCCGTGGTCAACGTGTAAAGTCAGAGAGTTAAGTATAAGGACAAGGTTTTTCATGCCTCCAAGGCCAAAATTCCTTCAGTTGGACCATACTGTCTTTCATTTATAATTTATTTAGTATAGCTAATTGATTAAACCACAAAGGATAAGGCCTTTTTATAGTGCTATTCTAGAGAATATGTGCAATTACCTCCTTCAAGAGTAATTGCAGTGATACATATTGTCACCATCACTTGCCCTTTTTTACACCAGAACACTGTTATGAGTAAGTTGTCAGAAACTATTGATGAATGGACATAAAAGTTAAAGCCAACAAGTTTGAAATCAACTGAGAAGCCAAAAGAAAGACTGCAAGTTCAATAATGTAAAGAAGAAGGTGGCAGGTAATATCTGGAACCTTTTTGGTGTATTATTTTCTTTGGATTTTTAATGGAAAATTTCAGTATTTAATATGGTTTTTGAAGGGAGACGGGCTTCTAAAATGAAAGGGCAATTGCTCTTTGATGGTATGACAGCTTTAAACAGATCAGCACATCACTAAAGTCCTTTTATTTAATCAATGGAATACAGAGACAAACAAGAAAAAGTCCTTATTTTATAGGGCAATTTATAGTCAAAGAATTCAAAACCATAAAACTTTCATAGCATTATAGTCATATATACAGGAGTCTTTGTTAAACAGAATCTTTGCTTGTAATGGCAATTTATCTAATGGTTATTTCAAATAGCACAATTAGGCTATGTTTTGAAAACTGGTGTTTTCAAGAATAAACAATCACAAAATATTTGTTTAAAATTGAGTTTTTAAATCCAAGTGTTTCTGAAATATCTATGACCATTTACATTTGTAGTAATCTGTCCCAAAACCTAAAAAGCATGAATTTATTAGTATGGCTCTTACCTGGTAAATACTGGAAGCTGAGATTGAATAACCTGGACTCTGATCACAACAAGTAATAACGTGCTGAACATTAAGACAATGAGTTTTAGCAGTATCTGCAGCAGAGAAAAAGGAATACTACCCTTTCCACGAAGAATCTGCATAGCAGTAGTAAATAATAATGGCAAGGTATACTGGAATGGAGAAATGTGTTAAATAGTTAGTTTAGTTCATTAACAAACAAAGCATTAAATACTAGTCTAAAAATTCAGATATAAAAAATAACAAACAGAGGTGGTGAGAAATGGGCAGAAATTTTAAAATATGAGATAAGCTGACAAATGTTGTAAGATAAAATAATTAATGTCAAAAATGAAAGTATATTTTATAGAATTATTCTTCAGTGTTTTGAAATTGGGTTTAACAACTACATCAGTAAAATTTCAGTTAGTAAGGAAAAGGGTAGTAATTATTTTAAAACATCAAACATGTTTATTTTCTATTAAAAATATAAAAATCAATTTGCTACTTATAAGGCAAAAAGAGTGAATCATATTGATTAAAAAAACACACAAAATTTTAATTGAATTATTAAACAAAAAGACCAAAGTTTAAATTTCTACTTACTCCTTGAGCTATGAATACTTCATAGACACAGCATATCCCCACAACAGTGACTCCTTGCTCTTTACATAATGTGGCAGCAGCTACCAGAACAACAGTCAATGCAATTGGGGTCCATACTAGAAAGAAAACGTTTTATGAATTAATCTGAAAAATCATAATAAATTAGATATGACTGCTATTTCTGGTTAATGAAAAAGGACATATAACACTTCTATAAGCCTTATGCAGCATCCTGCCCTCAAAGCCTTTTTGTTTAAAATGTAATAAGGATTTCTATTTTGTGAGGACCATTTCACGTTGTTTGACAGGAATGTTAAAATCATGTTATACTTCTAAATTAAACTGCAGAAGAAGTAGGGTGTAGTAACAGACTGGGCTTATTCAAATTCTACCATATAAATTGGCTGATCACTTAACCTCCATACAACATTCTGAAAATTAGGCTGTAGTAATAATGCTGGACAGATTTATTAGAGGATAGGACCTTATAGAAGTCTTGGCAAATTGATAAATATGGAAGAGAGCATAAAAGATATTTTAGAAATCAGAATCCAGTTTGCTTTTGACCAAATGATTCCACTATAGGGTACATATACTAAAGAGGCCAGCAAGAGAATGGTCTAATATTTACTAAACTATTCATGGCACTCCCTTTTTTGGTAGCAAAGAAGTAGAATCAAAATGAGTGTCCACGGACTGAGAAATGATTAAACAAACTGGCATATCAATGTAATGAATATTATTGTGAAATAAAAATTGAAAAGCTGTAGGTATTCAGAAAAACCTGGGAAGAGGAAGAAGGGCAAATGAATATACAGTAAAATAAGCAGAACCAGAAGAACACAAACAATTGCTGCAGCAAAATAAATGAGAAGATCACCAAAAGGAAGTGAAGTTGGGGGAACCAAACAGCTAATAATGGCCCTACAGTACATGTTCTGAGGACAGAATATTATATGCATGATGACTCATCAGTTGTAGAGTAACTTTCTTTGATACAGGGGAAGTATTCTATATGGAAGGAGGGTGGAGTAATTTGGGGAACATATCCAGGAGTGACTGATATAAAATTAAAAAGTAAAAAAATGTATTGAAATAAAAAAATGTTGTTTGCTAGAAGCAACCTTTGGTGAAAAAGAGACAGCAAGAGAATAGCTACAAGAGTGGAGGTTGTGAATGGTGAGTTTAGGCTCTATAATGAGACCTGTATAACCTGAAAGATGAGCATCAAGAAGTTTTAGCAAATATGGTAGAGTGGGAAAAAATTACAAGAGGCTCCAAAATTTAAATAAAAGAATCATAAATCTTGCTCTTCATAAGAGGCAGGCAGGCCTAGCTAAGCAATACATACACATACATACACACACATATATTACATATATTAAATACACACACACACACACACACACACACACATTAAGAAGCTCTGGATTCTAGTTGTGTCCACACTAGTCATCTAATGTTGATTAATTTTTTTTACTACTCTGGGCTTCAGTTTCCTCATCTATAAATGAAATAATTATCTTAAAAAAGTTCTTTTCCATTAAAAATTCTATAAATGACTATTTCAAATATTATGCTCATTTCAAACTACTGTGATTTCATTGGTTTGAGTATGCAAGTTGGATTTGGTAGAGGAAATAAAACCACAATAATTTTCTAGCCTTAACATCCTTTCTGGCTCTAAAACTAGATGATTCCAAGTTGATTTTACACACAAGTTATTCTTTATCATTTGCCTAAACTAAGGGGAAATAGTGGCAAAGATAATTCAAAAGAGCAAAAGACATCAGAATCTTCTCTATTTGTCTTTCAAATGCTTGACACATGATTCTGGAAACTGGCTTGTATTCTGCAAATACATAACAACTTCTGAAAAGATTAATGTCTCAAAATATGCTTGATTACTCTTTAGTGGAATGCTAATTTGAAATAAAATATGTTGTTCATGAACAAATGAAGTTAGCCCAAAGTTAATTTTTCTTTACGTAATGACTAAAACCATTTTTAGGTAAATAATGTAGCAAAAAAAAACCCAACAAACACACACATACACAAAACTTTTAGTTCACTTCAAATGTATATCCACAGGAGATTTTCAAAGAATCAATTAAGAACCAGCAGTAGAGACGTGCCATTACTACCTCCGTATACTGGCTAAAGGAGAGCAATGAAAATCAAATTAATTGTACCAAATAGAGATATTTAAAAATAAAGCTGGGAATAAGACTAAAAGCATTTAAATCCCTAGGCACTGCATACTACTTTTGGACTTATCATCAAAGCAACAGAAGAATGGCATATTTTTCATGTTGAAAGCATACGAAAAATATGCCATTCTTCTGTTGCTTTGATGATAAATCCAAAAGTAGTATGCATGTTAAAGTAATTTTTGCATTCTCTTAAAAGTATTTTTCTTTACTATTCTATAGTCAAAGAAAATGTTAAACATTTACCTATGGTATTATTTGGACCTTTAGATTTTGTATATGACAAAAATGCAGTTAAAAAAAAAATTGATGATAAAAGTTCTGCTCTTCCTACAACACCTGTTACCTAAAAGAGAAAAGACAAAACAGGAAATTAGTTAATAAGCAATGCCTTGAAAACCAGCTTTTACAAAAGATTAGAATGCCTTCTTTGAGTGCCCTCATGTGGTGAGTGACCATAGCTTCTACTTACTCAAATAATTCTTGACTAAAATATGCATGTTAGGATTAAACACAACATTGAGATTTAGTGATCATACCAGGGGTCAAACTCCTTCCTTGTTGAACATGTTCATAAATATAGAAGTCTTCCCCAAAACATGCAGCTGAGTAACAAGGCAACCAACTATAAAGCTAGCAAAAAGCTCTTTAACGTGGATGAATCTAGTCATAAATGTGCTTTTGTCATTTCTTTAAACTCTTAATTTCTCTTAGTTACATTTAAATATTAATTTTAAGACAAACGAGTAGCAAGAGCTAGGGAATCGGGGTGAATACCCAAGGGCACATAGCTAGGAAATGTCAAAGGCTAGATTTGAATTGAGGCCTTCCCATCTCCAGGCCTGCTGCTCTATTCACTAACTACCTAGTTGCACCCTGACCCACCTGCCCCCTTTCCATATTTTTTTATACACTTTGCCTTTAAGAAATTTTAATATAAAATTTTTAAGTAAAAAATGTTAGTGATCATCATTATCAACACTGAAGGATTCTTTCCTTTTTAAGAGAACTAAATTCAGAGTTCCTTTAAATAATGAGTTGCTTTATTTAATACCTATTGAATTGATGAACTGAATATATCTTATTGCAGAAAAGAGATCTTTCATTTTTTCCTTTTTGACATAATTTCAATATAAATCTGATTCCTCAGCTCATGGAAGATTTAAAATACTAATGACTTACATTTATATATGCTTGCCCACAGTCACAAAGCTAAATAAATGTAGGAGGTGGGACTTGAAATCTCAACTCCAAGTCTAGGACACTAACATCATAGATAGAACTCAGACTATTAGAGATTCAGGGTACATCAGATAACACCTAGTCTAATTCTCTCATTTTACAGATGAGAAAACTAGAATTATACTTTAAATATAAAGGATAAATTGTGGACCATGACTCATTCAGCTATGAAATATCTAAGACCAAATTTCAACCCAGGACCTCTAGTGTCCAGGCCTCCTCTCTTTCTACTGAGCCACCTAGCTGTTCCCCAGCAGAGCTTTTTAAAGATACAAATCAATTTAGTCTATCTAAAATAGGAGTAAACAGGCATGCTCTACTTAATATCTTTAGAAAAGAAAAATTACTGGACATGATTAAGGACAATGCAAGATCGCTAGTATCTAGTTTATGACCCCTTCAATCCTAGGTATATAGGAATCTAGAAAATATAAAGAATATTAAGCATAACAAGTTTTGAATGGTCATCCCATCTGCATAATACACTGCTACTGAACTAAAAAATGATTTCCATTTTTACTGTTAGAAAGTATTGGGCAAATGAAATTTACTACAATGTATATATAGTATGAAGTATTTTTTATCAACAGGTCTTTTATTTTTAGTTTTTAATAAATTAAATGAATTACAATGCTTGAATTCTAAAGATTTTGCACACATTAAAATGTAGCATGCAAAATTCATTATTTTATAAGTCTTCCTCTGATTATATCAACTTCAGAGACCAGTATTTAGTCTCCTTAGGTAGTAATATCTAAATATGTTAGGGGAAAGAGCTTTTATTTAAAAAAAATTATTTATATAGCTTATAAAGACAAAATGCTACTGGAAAATCACTTTTAGGTTTCAAAGAAGAAAACAATCATCAATAAAATATCTATTATTTTGGTTTATACCTACCGCTTCTGTGTGTATAGGGTGCACAGCAAACATCAAGGAGGCAATTATACTACTTCTGGGGTCCAGAAACAATTTGCAGACTCTAAGGAAGACCACACTAACCACAGCATGAAAAATCAGATTTAGCAGGTGATAGGACACTGGTTTTAACTCACTATATAAATAGTTTAAACGAAATGTCAAAACTGTTAAAGGACGGTAAGATTTGTGACTTCTTTCCTAAAAGGGGAAAAAAATGACATTTAATTATTAGTTTTATTTAGTCACATTTTCAAATTTACATACAACATAACTACCACATTCAAACGTCCTTTCTACTTATTTTTATTCCTTAGGTAACACTAAGGAAGAGTAAGAATATGATGATTTGAAGCAAGAGTAATTGTCACTAAACATCCAAAATTTTTCTATAATTCGGGTAGCCATTCATGTTTAGAAGTCCCATTTCTTTTTCAAAGTAAGTTTTAGAAACTTAAATATTTATATTCAAAATATTTTTCAGAATAATGATGGAGATGAAGGCAGAGAATAAACAGGAGAAGAAGAATAGAAATTCCTTTTACCAGATATGGAGAGAAGAAAAGTGGGATTAAAATTAGATAAAAATTGTCAAGCAGTTTCAAGCACCAAGCACAATATACTACATATTAGGCAATAAATGTCTGCCAAATGAATACACGGTGCAAAGGGCAGCATAAGATTCTATGGATTATTTATAATTAAGAGAGATGTATAACTTCCAGTCCAATTTCTAAAAGGAAATAAGAGTGAAGAAAAGAAAGTATACCAAATAGGTGACAAGGAAAAACAGAAAATAAAGAGATACATTGACAAACAGTAACATATTAGAGGTATAGTCTAATGATGATAGTTATACATAAAATCTTTTTTTGGGGCAGCTGGGTAGTAGCTCAGTGGATTGAGAGTCAGGCCCAGAGACGGAAGGTCCTGGGTTCAAATCCGGCCTCAGACACTTCCCAGCTGTGTGACCCTGGGCAAGTCACTTGACCCCCATTGCCTACCCTTACCAATCTTCCACCTATAAGTCAATGCACAGAAGTTAAGGGTTTAAAANGTTATACATAAAATCTTTTTTTGGGGCAGCTGGGTAGTAGCTCAGTGGATTGAGAGTCAGGCCCAGAGACGGAAGGTCCTGGGTTCAAATCCGGCCTCAGACACTTCCCAGCTGTGTGACCCTGGGCAAGACACTTGACCCCCATTGCCTACCCTTACCAATCTTCCACCTATAAGTCAATGCACAGAAGTTAAGGGTTTAAAATTTAAAAAAAAAAAAATTAAAAAAAAAATCTTATTTTGAGGTAATTTCTGAAGTATGTAAATATTTAATTTGGTCACAGGATGATAGATTTTGAGTTGGAAAGGACCTCAGAGATCATCTAGTGAGATCCTATGCCTCAGAGCAGTGGTTCCCAAACTTTTCTGGCCTACCGCCCCCTTTCCAGAAAAAATGTTACTTAGCGCCCCCTGTCACATACTATCACCACCCCCTTACAGTTATTCACCACCCCCAAATGCACCTGTGGCCATCACCACTCCCCTGGATTGCTGCAGCACCCACTAGGGGGCGGTGGTGCCCACTTTGGGAATCATTGCCTTAGACAAACAGCTTTTTAGGGTAGAGATGCATGCATGGAGAAGTTGAGACAGAATGGGACAGTTATCTCAGTTAATAATTATGGAGGAGAAGAAAGCACCTTAAAAGAAAAGGAGGTAAACATCTAATCTCTCTCCCTCCTGCTTACTCAACTTATTTCAAGCTATTAGGCTGTAGCCTGTGAACAGATTTTCACTGTCAGATGATGGTGACTGACATACACACATTGATGTATGTAACACATTAAATTAAAAATGTAGAAAGACTAAACATATGTTACTTGATGGTTTTAAATAGGTGAAAATATATCCCAAATCTGTCTTACTCAAAGAGAAACAAAAATGAAAAGTATAAAGAACTGTAAGGAAATTGTACCCGCTCTAACACAAACACACTGATTTTCATTAAGGCGCAAGCTGACTTAGCCAAGAAACGAACCATATTCATCAAAAATTAAAAAGGTGCTCCACATGGTTAAATTAGTAAATTGGCAATTCCTGTTTCTTGTCAACAGAATGCATCCACAATTCATTTAACATTCATTTTTTAAAAATCTATAACTTCTGAGATGACTTAAAAGAGTAGGTGAAGAAAAGCAACACCAAGACAAACTTAAGTCATCACTTACCTCAGACATAGGGGTTCCCCAGAAGTCATTGTGAAATAAGTTTTTTAAAGGTGTAGAAGGATGTAAATCTTTATTGTCCAATATTGCTGAAACATCATCAAAAACAAAACCACAAAAGAGGCTATTCCAATAGCAGGCTATAACCACACCGACTATTAAGCCGATTTCTTTTAGGCTAACAGCCATTGTTTCCACCAGCACTCATGGACTAAAACTGCAAAAGAAGATTTCATAGAGACACACAATGAAATATGCAGTAGAGCTCCATAAATTCAATGACTATGACAATTTGGATATTATAATTTTATAAAACATATGTAATAGATTATTACATGTAACTGGGAAAATAAAAGATTGAATTTTTTTAAAAACACATTACAAGGATACAGAAAGAAACAATTCTAATAGGAAGGAAAAAAGGGAAGTTATTTAAAGAATAAAGTGGATACACAGGGAATTCATAAACTAAGTTAATTTTTTAAAAGACAGATAGGCAGACAAAAAGATGGGATTAGTCTATTAAAATGTCAGAAATGCTAAGGCTAAGATGAATTTAAGTTAGTGAACAAAATAAACAACAAAAAAGTTTTTTAAAATCTATAATAAAGAAAAATAGGATCAAAGAAAAGACAGTGGACTCTTGATAGGGATATACTAAAATGATAACTAAGACACTGCTTCTGTTTCCTCTACTAAGAGATTGATCTTTAGCCTGGAAAGAATCGGACAAATATAACTAATAGGGAGTTGATTCCCAAGATGAGTAAGGAGATTATAAGAGAACATCAAACTTCCTTTGATGAAGTGGAGTCATATGCCTGGATAAACTACATTCTTTTCAGGTACTAAAGAACCTGTCATAAAATATTAGATTACCATAGATTATCATCTACTGTAATGGTATTACCATTACCTTTGAAATTTATATGGAAAACTGGAAAAAAGGAAATCTCTCAATTTCCTTAGAGAAAGAGAAGAGGGATGGGGAAGGAAGAGAAAGGAAAAGAAGGAAAATGAGTAAAATACAGTGTAGTGAGCTTGACTTTGTTTCAGGCAAATTTTTTGAATATATTATTAAAGAGATAGAAAATGAATATCTAGAAAATGAAGTAAAGAGCCAGAAAGGTTTCATTAAGAGCAAATGTCAGGCTAACTAATTCCCCTGTTTTTGACAAGGTTGCTAGAGTAAATTCATAATCAGCAGGGCAATGCCACAGGTTTAGTTAAACAATATTTGAGCAAAGTATTTGGCAAATTTCTCATGTTTTTCTTGCTGAAAAGATACAGACTATTTGATTGCATAGTTACAAGGGTTTTCTGCTGGTTGAAAGGCCAGACCCTAAGGACAGACAGTATCATTAATGGTTTAATGTCAACCTAAAAGGTCCCCAGTAAGTGTGCCAATGATCTGTTCAACTTGTTCTTTTTAACATTTTTATCAGTGACTTGTATAAAGGTATAGTTGGTATTGTGATCATTTTATCACTGTGCTGATTCATAGAGAATTTTTGTGATAATGAGCTTTTAAGTCCATTAAAATCCCCAAGTCTTTTTCAGATGAAGTGTTGGATACCTAATCTTGTAGCTGGATTAAAAACAAAAGTCAACTCCACAGACATAAGGCTTTATATTTATTTCTGTTAAATTTCTTGAGCAACCATCCTAGCCTTGATTTATCAAGATATTTTTGTTTCTTGATTATCCAAGGTGCTAGCTAATGTTTCTTACCTTGTTTCATCCTTCTCAGAGATAGATAAATCTAACCATAAAATCATTAAGATGTTAAGGTGATTAGTAGAATCTTAGAGACTCTGGAAGAAACTGAATGGGAATAGAGAAGTGTACCTTTTTCTCAAGAGTATATGACACATTTTGACCATGTTTTAGCATAAATATTAAATGCAGCCTGCTCAGATCATAATGTAATAAAGATTACATTAAATAAGGGGTCATGGAAGCCCAGATGAAAAACTAATTAAAAACTAAATAATCTAATTCTAAAAAATGGGTGGGCCGAACAGCAAATCATAGAAACAATCACTAACGTCATTAATGCGATTGATGAGACAATATTCCTAAAATTTGGGAATGATTTAGCCAAAGCAGTACTTAAGCGAAAATTTCTATTTCTAAATGCACACATCAATAAAAGAGAGAAAAAAGCAAATCAAGAATTTGGCCATCAACTAAAAGAACTAGAAAAAAGAATAAATAAAAAACATCCAATTAAACAAAAAAATGGGAATCCTATAAAACTAAAGGAGATGAAATAAAAAACAAACACCACAAAACAGTAAACTAATAAATGTAACTAGGAGCTAGTTTCATAGGGAAAAAACCTCACAATCAAATATAAAAGATTGGTTAAACTGATTTTTTAAAAAAGGAAAAAAATACTATCAAAGATAAAAAGGATACATGCACTACCAATGAAGAAATTAAAGCAATTGTTAAAGAGTTATTTTGACTAACTATACGTCAGCAAAACTGACAATATAAACTTCCCAAACTAACAGAAAAAGAAGTTGAATGTTTAAATAACCATGTCATAGATAAAGAAATTAAACAAAGCATCATTGAATACTCTAAGAAAAATATGCAGAAACAGATGGATTCACAAATGAATTCTACCAAACAGTTAAGGAATAATTAATCTCAATACAATATAAATGATTTGGAAAATCAGGTAAAGACCTACCAAATTCCATTTATGACCCAAATGTGGTTTACGTAACTAAACCCAGGAAAGCAAAAACAGAGAAAGGAAACTATAGGCCAATTTCTTTAATGAATGTCAATGAAAAAAATGTAAATAAAATACTAGCAAGGATATTATAGGAATATATCATAAAGACCACAGACTATGACCAGGTAGGATTTATAAATGGAATACAGGGCTAGTTCAATACTAGGAAAACTATCAGCATAAATAACCATATCAATAACAACAAAAAACATGTGATATTAATTAGTGCAGAAAAAGGCTTTGAAAAAAAATACAATGCCCATTCCTATTAAAAACACTGAAAAAGTACAGGATTCAATGGAGCCTTTCTTAAAATTATAAGTGGTAGATATCTAAAACTAAAAGCAAGCATTATATGTACAGAGATAAACAAAGTCTTTCCAATAAAATCAGGAGTGAAGCAAAGATATCCATTGTGTAGGATGAAATTTGTGCATTATTCTCCAATATATATTGATTAGTATTAGTAATTATAGATTGGCAACTTCTTACAGAAAAATAGTGAAGTTAGGTATGCTCTCCACTAGGAGATATCTCTCCTTTTGAAGAGTAGAAGAAATTCCCTCCCCAAGCAGTTTTATACATATATATTAATAATATAGACCTTTAATATACTCTTTTTCAAATGTGGCTAGGAGGCTGCCCCCCCACTTTTCTTCTATTCCTGTGGAAAGAAGTTTAGGGGTGACCTAATTCCTATGAGAGAAATCTCAAAACTTACAAGTTATAATCTTGACTATATGTCCCAAGTAGAGTGTCTTAGCTTGAATTGTTGCAATCTGATAAATTCTTGGACAGGGCTAAAACCCTGACTCAACTAAAAAAAAATTCAAACCAAAGGAATATTCTCATATATTTAGAAATGTCAGAAATGCTGGAAAAGGATTGAGAATAAGATACAGATGATGAGAAAGTGGAGATAGCATTATATTGGATCCCTATAAAATCTGAGTAAGCCCAGGTATTGATGCCCACTGTTTCTGGGACCTCAAACTGTGGAGTCTGTCTTTCTGTCTCTCCCACCACATGTGGAAGGTCGATCGGAAAAATAGAGTCTGTAATAGATATTTTATCTGAACCCCATCAAAAGATCAATGCAGCCCTTCAAGGCCATGCTTTGACCTTTTTCTGCTCTAAATCAGTCAGACAGGATGAGCTATATAAGATAAAAATCTGAGACTCCTCTTTTGACTCCTTTTCTGATCTACACCTTTCCTTATTGGAAAACATTATAGTCTTATTGGAAAACTTTAAGTTCTTAGCAAACCAACAGCCAAGAGGCTAACAATTTCTCTCTTGGTTAAAATGCAGCTGCTTGGGTTCAAAACTGGACCTAGACAGTCAAGGTCAAAATTAGTCAAAACCTCATTCAGCACGGGCTTTCCACTCAAGAAAAGTATCCCGGAATTAGCTTTCTGATAATAAGGTGGCTAGAATTCAGCCTTGGACCTTGTTCTATTCCAGGCTATCTCTACCTTGAAGTCACTGACGCTCTTTTGTATGACATAATTTGTAATTTCTGCACAACTGCAAAGTTTCTTGAAGTTCTTTGTGTGAAATGAGTCTTGAAGTCTATATAAATAAAATTCCATGCTACTAGTGAGGGGGCCGCAGACCTGAGCTGACAAATCGTCTCTCTCCCATCTTCTTCTTTCTCACCTAAACCGTCCCTTATCAGAATCCAGGAGCAGTTGGATAGCTTTCAACAACTACACACCTCTGAATAAAGTCACATGAACTCTGCCAGCATCAAGTCTCCTGTCAGCTCATTAGAGTGATTTTGGAGATACAAGGCCCTCCTCCCTGAATTTCATTTCACATATCCATTATCACCACTGTTACTCAATATTGTACTAGAAATGCTAGCTATAGCAAAAAGACAAGAAAAATAAATTGAAAGGATAGAAATAGGCAAAGAAGAAAAAAGATCATCTTTTGTGGTGATATGAAGGTATACTTAAAGAACTTTAAGAGAATCAACTAAAAAAACTAATTGAAACAACTTCATCAAAGTAGCAGAATATAAAATAAACACATAAATCATCACTATTGCTACTTATTACCAACAAAACCCAAATGGGAAGAGATAAAAACAGAAATTCCATTTAAAATTATGGTAGACAAAATTACTGAAAAGGAAAACGGCTGCCAAGACAAACCTAGGAATTATATGAACACAATCACAAAACATTTTCATGTAAATAGATAGATCTAAACAAGTGGGAAAATTCATTGCACATGGTAGGCCAAGCCAATATATTAAAAATGACAATTCTACATAAGTTAATTTGCTTTTCAGTGGCATACCAATTAAACTACCAAAGAACTATTTCATAAAGTTATAAAAAATAACAAGCAACAAAATCATTGAGATAAAAAGTTCTAGAATATCAAGGGAATCAATGAAAAAAAAGTGAAGGAAGGCAGCCTCACAGTTTTAGATTTCAAACCAAAAGCACAAATAGTCTGGTACTGGTTAAGAAAAAGAGTAAATAGATCAATGCAATAGATTAGGTACATGATACATAGCAGTAAATGACCGTAATAATGTGCTGGATGATATATACAAAGATCCAAGCTATTGGAGAATTCACCAAAATTGCTGGGAAAATTAGACAACAGTTTAAGAAAAACTAGGCAAAGACCAACATTCACTCTTTATACCAAAATAAGGTTAAATTGGATGATTGAGACATAAAGGGTAATATCACAAGTAAATTAAGAGAGCATGGGAGGGGGGCAGCTGAGTAGCTCAGTGGATTGAGAGCCAGACCTAGAGATGGGAGGTAATAGGTTCAAATCTGACCTCAGACACTTCCCAGCTGTGTGACCCTGGGCAAGTCACTTGACCCCCATTGCCTACCCTTACCACTCTTCTGCCTTGGAACCAATACATAGTATTGGCTCCAAGACAGAAGGTAAGGGTTTAAAAAAAAATTAAAAAAAAAAAAAAAGAGAGAGAAAGAATATGGGAAAATATACCTGTTAGGATCCATGGATAAGAGAAAACTGTAATAGTCCACTAGTAGTAGTAATATTACTACTCTAAGTATCTTGAACTAGTTTTTGGTCCTTCTGAGAGGTTGCTAGTTTAAGTTTCCTTTGCTGTTTGATGTTATGACTTTTTACATTGAGAAAATCAGAACTGTCATTTTGTGTCTGTTCTTATTTTTAAGTAATTGATTTCATCGTGTACTGCTTTTTTTTCCTATTAACTGCTTAAATCATGGTTCTTCAGGTGTTATTAAGGGTTAAGTTAAGAAATCCAACTCTTGCTAATCACTGATCTTTTCTTGTCCTAAGGAATTATAGCTGGCCTCAAAGACAATTGGGGGTCGGGGGGGGGGGGGGGGGAAGGATTTGGGCCTGATATCTTCGGCCACTAAGCTATCTAAGGATGTCAGGTTTGCTGTCCAAAAGCCTGAGCTGCTGTCTTGAACCTGGACTCCAAAAATGAGGCCTTCTTAGTCTTCAAAGGAGAAGAGGGGTTGTTGCTCACCCCAATTATCAAACTTCTAACCAATCATATTGTTCCCTGTGCCTCAGCTTTTCCCATGATGTCATCTACCCTGTTCCATGTTTTGTTCTGTACTCCCCAAAACTTTATAAAAAGGGATCTCTCTGTCTGCTTGGGATCTTTGGCATGAATGGAGGCACATCACTGATCCATTTATTTACAGGTGGCAGATTCCCTGATAATTATTTTTCTCAGAGATAAAAATTCTACTATAACAGCATGCTTCTGGGCCAGAAGTCATTTAATTTGTCATTTTTGGAGGATGGCTTTTCTTTCTTTTTTTTCCTTCAAAGCTTATTTAATTAATTAATTAGGAATATTTTTCCATAGTTACATGATTCATGTTCTTTCTCTCCCCTACTTCCATCCATCCCTCTCCCGTAGTCAATGAGCAATTCCACTGGGTTTTACATGTGTCATTAATCTAGATTTCCATATTATTAACATTTGTACTAGGGTAATAGTTTTGAGTCTATGTCCCCAATCATATCCCCATTGAACCATGTGATGGGGACCACTTTTCAATCAAGTTGTGATTTAAGTATTTTGACTGCTATGGTAAAATGCAATTAAGTCATTTATTTTGATTTACAAAAGCCTTCTTCAAACTTTCTCCCCTTTCTCATTTCCTAATGCCTTTTCCCTCTCATTAACTCCTTTTCCAGAAATGAGTTATTGTTACTTTCTCTAGATATAGCTTAGGTTTTTTTTTTTAGTCCCCTCTCACCTCAAAATTTCTAATATTTACATTTGCTTATTGTGATCATATCTACCCAAATCTTTCCCACCTCAATCTAAGCTATTTCCTCTCATAATCTTTAGTTTCTGATATAGTGTTCCTAAACCACATCTAATTATACATATGGGTATAGGAAGGATCAGAAATTGACTTGATTGCATTTTCTCCCTTAAACTAATATCTTTCCACATGCCCCCAAAAACATTTAATACCTCAATGTAAGTTTTCTAATAATCATCTTTAAAGTGAATATATATATATATAAAATCATCTTTCAACTCCAAAACTGCTACTATGAGTATAAGAGTAGATAGTCCTTTACTATAAACAGAGAAAGAAAAATATTAACTGCAATTAATGAAAACAGTAAAATAGCAGTTTTTACATCTTTGCATTCATTATTACATATCAGTAACTTAATAGTTTTTTTTCTGAATTCTGTTTGTCACACAGGAACTGTGTAGATAGAATCCACTCCCCTTCCCCCAGCTTGTCCCCACCTCGCTGCATGGCTGGATATCAAGTGAACACTCTGCCTCCCTTGTCAATCAAGGTGACTCCAACATTTCCCAGGATATGAATATAACAACTCCAAACAGGTCACAGATGAAGAGCCCTAGGAACATGACCCGGAACTAAAGGTTACACGGGTCCAGGTTCAAGAGAAGGGAAAAAAGTGTGGGGCGAGACATGCCTGGGCTCTCTATTCCCTTTGGAGGTAGTAGGGAAGGACCATGGCTGAGCGAGACAGCCATGTGGAGGAACACATGGTCAGAGTTAGATTAGATTAGGCTTATATCTCTATATATAATCTGCTTTCTGTATTTCAAGTGATTATTAATAAACTCTATGGAAAATATGAACCTAGAGTTATTAATTTTAACCTAATAGAACTTAGAAGAATACCAAAATACAAAAGAATGATGGAAAAGGGACTATTACAGTTTTCTCTTATCCATGGATCTAACAGGTATATTTTCCCATATATATTCATTCATTCATTCATTCATTCTCTCTCTCTCTCTCTCTCTCTCTTTAAACCCTTACCTTCTGTCTTGGAGCCAATACAAATAATATTAGCTGACATTTATATTGTGCTGTGTCACTTTAGTTAGTTAAGTCAGTCTCTCAGGACTCAAAGATAAAATGGGGCTAACACATACCTATCTTATCCCTACAGGGTTACTGAGACAAATTACTTACAGATACATGACTCTGTGAAGGTTGCCCCTTTTAGAGGGTCTATCCTTTCCTTATTTCTTGTCTTACCATTAATATAACTAAAAAGAAAAATCTCTTTTATTGTCTTTAGCATTGATGCCTATAAGTCTGCTTTTTGGATGCTTTTCTCATAGGTCTGTGGCACTCATATTATCTTTAGTTCACTAATAAATCAGGTCAACCTAACCTTATTTCCCTTTTGTTGACAAAGTATATTTAAATGTTAAGAAGGGATCTGCCAAAGTCTCTTGTGGTCTTGCTACTTCACTTTTTGCTAGCTGATGCCATATACTATCTCCATGCTTTTTATTCCTTCCTGATGAACTTGAAAGTAGAGGGTCTAGATTAAAATCCTGACTCTAATTACTACTCTCTTTGTGACACTGGGTTTAGTCAATAAGTAACCTCCCCAGTAAAATGGGCAATTTGGAAAGGATGGTTTCAAGGTCCTTTCAAATACAATCTATGATCACATGAAAGTAAGTTACTACATGACGGAAACAAGATAAAAAAGGTGCTTATAGGCTTGTACAATAAATTAATCTAATAAGAAAACTGAAGAGTAAAATCATGCACTTAGGCTAATAAAATAAAGTGATCACGCACCTTATTCATCAAACTTGGCTCTGAAAGACTTTTGTCTATTATCAGAAGGTTGAAGATCTGCCATCAATGACGTTATTAAAAATGAGGTACTCCACGTTCTGAAGGGGCGTTGTTGTAGGTAACAGTTTTGTCTATAGGCTGAATCACTGATATCGCACTGCAGGGCACCATGCCAAATCACTGGAGAAGGAAATGAAACTATAATAAGCCTGGTGGTCTCAGGCGGCAGAAGGATGCTAAATTCTATTCAACAGTGAAGTTATTTTCATTTTGCACAAAGACATGGCGCAAGAAAAGAACTTGTAAGAAATGTCTTTAATAATAATATATTTAAATATATTGACATCCTGATACTAGTCTACTCAAAAGCCAAGTTCAAAGAACACTGCTAAAAATACAAACGGTAAAGAGAAAAAAATGTTCATTGCTTAACTACAGTACTAATATGCCAGAGATTCTGAAGTCATGGAAAGAAACTGTCTTACTTTTTTTCATGCTATGGGAATGGAAGGGAGCCATAGGAAAAGTTGGGAGGATGATAAGCAAGTCTAGAATAGAGGGAATAGAAAAAAATTTAGAACCAAGTAAAAATAATTATTTTGAAATGTAATACTTTTTTTTGAAGGTTCAAGTCTATTTTAAAGCTATAGACCACAAACTAGTCTGTACAACTTGATTTGCCCATAAAATTAGGTTGTTTGGTATATTAAATTTAAAAGCAGACTTCACTCAGACAATTATTACAAATTTTCAAAGAAATATTATATCTTCTAGTTTTTACCTACTTATCAAAAACAGATAAGACTTTCAGAAAAAAAATTACCAACATTATAGTAATTTCACTTTAGTTAACAAAGAAGCATGTATTATGTAATCTCAGTTTTGTCAAACACATATAGAAAGCACATGTTTTGAGAAAAGGAATTGAGGGAAACAAATGGCGAAAGCAGCTGAAAAATCTAATGAATACAACTTTGACTACATGAAACTTTAAAATAAGTTTCATTTTCTGAATTATCACTATTAGCAGTTTTTTACAGCTTCATTTCTATCATCTTTATAAACTTCTAAAAAGTCAGGGTTTGTCTCCTTTGAGATAAGCTTCTTTATAATTTCAAGATTGTTTAAGTTTTGACTTGGTCTGAACACTTCCAAACTCAGGTCAATTTCTTTCTTTAGTAGATGGAAGAAGCTTAAAGCAGCAAGAATTAAGAGGAATCTGACACATAACATGCAAAGTCTTCATCATGCTGTATGAGAAATATACTTGGCAGAAACTTACAATGAATTCTTGGATCCTACATCTAAAAACTTTGCATTCTAGAACAAATAAAAGTCTTAAGAACCCATTTTCCAGAGAGATACTACAGTAGTCATATCCTCAATTGATTGTATTTATGCTTCTGAATTGTTGTTTAGTTATTTTCAGTTGTGTCTGTCTCTCTGTGACCCTCCTTGGTGTTCTCTTTGGCAGAATTACTGGCGGGCTTTGCCGTATCTTTCTCCAGATCATTTTACAGATGAGGAAACTGAGGTAAACAGTACTAAGCGACTTGCCCAGGGTCACATAGCTTGGTCTGAGTTCACATTTGAACTCAAGTCTTCCTAACTCTAGATCCAGCACTCTTTCCACTGTATAACCTAACTGCCCCATTCCTCTGAACACATAGTATCTAATGGCACCATTCACTCTACTGTTTCTTTGAGATCTAGTTAGGGGTGAACTCTACACCAAAAGTCAGCAAGGAGCCACAGTGAAAAAAAAGCAGTGAATCCTATGAATGATTCATCAGATAAAGATAGTAGTGCTTCTTATGGCAGAAGTGGCATGATTTTTCTGGAGATACTGTGGTCTTGGTCTTATTTATATCATTGCCAAACTTTTTTTTCCTCCAAAGACTGGCTTGCCTATTTTCCTCTGGGCTACTATTATCTGTTTCTTCTAAGCATGGATGGGGCATTTTCTCCATCATCTGTTTACTCCAGAAGGAAATGGAAATACCAGCTCTCAGCTTCTCCCTTATCCTCTAGTCTCTAAAGTAATCCCTTTTATGAGTTTTACAATTAGTGATGGGGGAAAAAAAGAAAGTGAAAATTAAAAAATTTCTCAAGTGTATCCCAATAAAAGCTGTTTTCAGGCTCTGCTGGAAACTAAATGGAGGTAAATCCTGATTCCTTTACAACTATATCTTTGTTTTTGTTTTCTCCAACCTACCTAACTTCTCTCTGTACTTCTTGCTTTTGAGGAATGGCATTCTTGGCTCCTTTTTCTAGGATCCCATCTACTTACAACCTAAACAGAAAGACAATCTTAAGTAAAGGAGATAATGTTGGGTCTTCAGAGGAAAACCTAAAAGACAGTCTTTTCTCAAGTGTCTCACTTTGTAACATAAAGATATCCTGGGCTTACAATCTGATTTTGTCTAGTTCTTACATAGGAGTATCTCATTCTATTGCTTATTCTCAGAAATATTAATGAACCAAAAGTATTTAGTTTTATATTATATCTTCGTATTGAGTAGTTTGTAAAAATCATTTGGGATTATTTTCATTTTACTAATTTCCTGGGATTAGAAAGGGGAAAAAACCCCAATAAAATCATGGATAAATTGCATTCCTTACTTATTTTAGTCTCATACTGATTACCCTCTCTTGAGTAATTTACAGAACTTCTCCACTATTATTATATATTATTCCCCTTAATCATATTCTTCATACAATGAGAATCCAACTAAGCCTTTGGATTTACAGTTGATTGACTTAATCCTGTTGGTATTTACCTGAAAAGATACAGTGCATGAATGTGGTCATCTGGTCATTTATGCCACAGAACTGTAAGTTCAGATTAAAAAATCTTATTTAAAATATTCCCTGAGGCTAAATATGGCATGTTTTGGAAAAGAAATGTTTAATTTGCAGAATAAAAATTACAAAACTGCAGGAATGTTACCAAGGTTCAGGGGTTGCTTAGGAAATTTAAAAATTATTTTTAACAAATCTCAATAGTCAATGAGTTCAATAAGACAATTCTATATCTAATTGTTTTTTCTGGACTTAATTATGGAATTCAGATGTACTAAAGAAAGTGTCAAAGACCTTTCAGATTGCAGAAATACTGAAAAGAGCTACTGAAGGTGACATCTTAAATAAGTGATTCCACAGTGGTTGAGACAGTAAGAAACTGTTATAGCCAGAAGCAATTCTTTAAGGAAACTGAAAAGATTCAAGATAAAAGGAAAATTATAATGAGAACTAGTTGGGAGAAGTACAGAATTACACCAGTTTGCTTTATAAAAATTATCTAAGTATTTTCTATAGTAAGCTATTTTTACATTAAGTTAGTTTATTAAAAATTTGAAATACTCACCTATAGCTTACTACAGGATAATATCACATGAATCAAGATATCTACTGCTATTTCATAAGTCAATTTGCATAACAATACCTAGAGAGGAAAAAAGCAAAAATCTAAAGTGATTACAAAGGTTCTACAAATATACTACAGAACATACTGGCATATTTTCTTACAAAAAATTTCAGGCTTCCCAAAAGGTCTGTAGAAATAATTTTTGTTACTGATTGTCATAGCAGACAACATTAAATTGCTTGGCTATGTGGTTGAACATTAATACTGACAACTATAGGTATCATTTCCACTGTGAGACATTCCTCATTGGTTTCAATATATTGGCATAAGAATTGGCATAAGAAATTAAATGGGACTTTTTTGGGTTTTGTGTGGGAGCCTCAGACTACATGCTGAAGGCCAGCAGACAACACAGAAAAAGTTTAAGTGACTTAGAAATGCAAAAAGTATATAAATGTATAAATATCAACATATTTTAATCTTTTAATACCATTAATATACACAATTTTTTTAAAGCTAAAATAAAGAAAAAGTTAAAATTTGTAAAAAGAGTGCAAAAGACAGCAGATAGTACACTGACTACAAATGTAGATATCTTAAAGCTTAGTAACTCATAAATGTCATTTGTCATACATGATTAGCTGTAGCCCTGTTCCATGAACACATCTAGATTTTCTGATACAGCTGTATATTTAGCAAAAATTACAACTAAATAATCCTACTCATAGCAGTAGCTATGTTCCATTTTCCTTTAGCTAGATGACTCAGGGAACGGAGCACTGCCAGACCCTGGGCAAATCACTTAACATCTATTTGCCTACATTTCCTCTACTATAAAATGGGGCAGAATAATAGCACCTCCCTCCTAGGGTTATTATGAGGATCAAATAAAATAATAATTGTAGAGGGCTTGACACATAGTAAATCTATATGAATGCTTACTTCTCTTTCCTTATTATGTCTGATTTTTCATTTCACTTTATTATTTACCTATACCTTCCAATACCATTTTTGGTACTGGATGAGGTGCCTTTACTATCCTACCCAAAAATTTCTGAAAACTGAGTCCCAGTTCTGGCTTCTTCCACTTACTAGCTGTGTCACTTTAGTTAGTTAAGTCAGTCTCTCAGGACTCAAAGATAAAATGGGGCTAACACATACCTATCTTATCCCTACAGGGTTACTGAGAATATATGCCCATTGTCAGCTTCTTGCTCAGGAAAAAGCATGGGCTTTGGCATTGGTGCACCTGGATCTAACTCCCATCTCTGCTCCTTACTACAAAGGAAACAAGAGAGCCACGGCAATTTTAGGCAACACTGAGATGCAGTATCTTAGACCAGGGAAATCACAGCAATGATGCATTCTGCCCTGGTCAGACTCCACCTGGAATAGCATATTCAGTTCTGGGTATCACATTTTAGGACGGACACAATCCTGAGGAAGCTGACCAGAATGATGTAAGTACCTCAAGTTCATGTTATATACAAATCAATTTGTTTAGTCTTGAGAAGATAAATATGGTGGTGGGGAATGAGATGGGATAGAATTTTTGAAGAGTGCTTCTATGGAAGGAGGAATAGACTTATTCTACTCTACTCCAGAGGAGAGAACTAGGAGTAATTAGGCCGAAAGTATATGAAGTGAAATTGCAAAAGTAAATTTAGAATTGGAATAAGGAAAATTGTCCTAACAACTAGAGCTACTTAAAAATAGATTAAAATTAGAAGGTCGTAGATTCCTCCTTCCATGAACAAGCAAAAGATGGATTAAGACCTCTCTGGTACTTTGTAAAGGAGCTCCTTATTTAGGTGTAGGTTAAATTCTGGCCTGTGAGACCCCTTTTAACTCTGCCATGTTTGTCTGTGTGGCCCAAAATTTCCCCATTGATATGTGTCAAAAAGTAACTATAAAATTAGTAGTGTATACCTCTGAAAATGAAATAAATATCCAACTCAAGAAGTATTTAGTTGATGAGATACATTTTAATATTTATGAATTCACAGGTTGGGTGCCATTGACAAGATGACCTCTAAAACTTATGATCACCTATCTCCAGGTTCATTTGCAAAAGGGAAACTAGTGTCATGAGAGAAACACAAAGTATAAAATTCCATCATGGTCAAGAGGGCTTACAAGAGATCTTAAAGAAAGAAATAACTGTGGCTAGGAATTTTAATTGCCTGTCATTTCCTCAAAATTTCAAAATCACTGTAGTTTTTTAACTTAGAAACTATTGATTCTCCTATCCTTAGCTTTATCTTTCTAGCTAAGAGCTCCAGGAATATGAACACATTTACATCTTTAACAAAACCTAAGACAGATGTTAAATATTTTTAATTGCCCCACTTCTTTTTAAGTTTCTAATTAATCTTTGTTTTTGAAATACCATCAATTTCTCTTGGACTTCTAATAATAATAGCTAGCATTTATATAGCATGTTAAAGCTCTCAAATGACTTTACAAATATTATTTCATTTGATCCTCAACAATCCTAGGAGGTGTTATTATCCCTATTTTACAGATATGGAAACCAAGGCAGATAAAGGTTAAGTGGTTTGGTCAGAGTCACATAGCTTGTAAGTGACTGAGGCAGAATCATAACCCACATCTTCCTGACTCCACATCCAGCACTCATTCTTTATACCACTAGTTACTAAATCATCTGAATCTTTTTTATGAACTATTTGGGGCAAAGATTTAGATTATCTCTCCCCTCCTCCCCATACTTCTTATTCTTAGTAATCAGAGAACATGAACTTCCTATGAAGCAACTTTCAAACACTAAGGTTGATGGTCTGGTAAAATGATTTGTGACTGTATAACCCAAAATATTTGAAACACACAATTTTGAAGAAATCAACCAACTGCACACAATTAAATTCTAGTCATGACAAAGGTTCCTATACATTTTGCTAGAAGTTCTTGTATTTAGGTATCCTATCTCCATCATCCTTAATTTTAATTTAAGTGGAAAATTTAGTAAACCCGAACATCCAAATCAGTCACCTAAAAGTGTTACCTGATTTGGTTTTCAGCATATGTTTCTTCCTTCTCACTTTTTCTGTTTCATTACTCAAAGCCCTTCCCACCACCTCCAAACTTCTTAGGGTGAGGCTTTTGAAAATATTGGTCTTTGGTGGTTGCATGAACAAAAGATTCCCTATCTTGGCTCCAGGATCTTCTCTGGCTATCTCCCACATCTGGAAGTGTCTTCTTACTCGGCCTCTGCAATTCTGCTTCCCCAGCTCCTTTAATAAAGCCCCAAATAAAACCCCACTTTTTTTTAGGAAGTTTCCTCTAAACCCTTATCCCTATTTAATCTAGGGTCTTCTCTCTGTTAATTATTTCCTATGTATCCTTTTTTGTTTTTTAAACTCTTGCCTTTCGTCTTAGAATCAATACTATGTATTGGTTCTAAGGCAGAAGAGTGGTAAGGGCTAGGGCTAGGCAATGGGGGTTAAGTGACTTGCCCAAGGTCACACAGCTGGGAAGGGTCTGAGGCCAGATTTGAACCTAGGACCTCCCATCTCTAGGCCTGGCTCTCAATCCACTGAGCCATTCAGCTGTCCCCCCATTTATCCTAATTACATTCACAGACTACTTTGTATGTATGTTTGCATGCTGTCTTCCCATTAGAACGAAAGTTCCTTGAGAGCAAGGACTGTTTTGTTTAAGGGATATTTTTTTTGTCTTTTTGTATTCCCAGTACTTAGCACAGTGCCTGGCATATTTTATTCAGTCATTTTTCATTTGTGTCCAACTCTTTGAGACCCCATTTGGAGTTTTCTTGGCAAAGATACTGGTATTGGTTTTCCATTTACTTTTCTAGTTCATTTAAAGATGAGGAAACTGAGGCAAAAAGGGTTAAGGTGACTTGCTAAGGGTCACACACGCAGTGCCTGAGGCCAGATTTGAACTCAGGAAGACTAGTCTTCTTGTCTCCAGGCCCAGTGCTAGCTGCCCTGCCTGGCATATAGTAAACAATTAATAAATGTTTATTGATTAAGATGGTTCAGTAATATAAGTAGCTTAAATGCTGAATAAGTTTGCTGAGGGTACAACTGAAAAAAGGTCTGGTGATGGAGTCATTTACTTAATTTCACTCATAATTTAACATTTTTAAGTTATAAAAATAAAGGCATTTGCACCAAGAATTGGAAATTGGGATGTTCATCAATTGGGGAATGGTTGAACAAGTCGTGGTATAAGATTATAACAGAATGCTATTGTGCCATAAGAAATGATGAGCAGGATGATTAAGAAAAATCTGGAAAGACTTGTAGGAATTGATGCAGAATGAAGTAGGACCATAAAAGCATTGTACACAGTAACAGCAATACTGTATGATGTACAAGTGTGAATGACCTATCTATTCTCAGAAAAAAGAGTGATCTAAAACAATCCCAAAGACTCATTATGAAAAAAATACCATCTTCCTCCAGAGAAAAGAACAGATGGAGTCTGAATGGAGATCAAAACATATTATATTTATTCTCTTTCCTTTTTTTTTTCAAGATCTCTTCCACGAAATAACTAATATGGAAAAATGTTTTACATGACTGTACATGTAAAATCTTTATCAGATTGTATGGAGGAAAGGAGGGAAATAACTTAGAACTCAAAATTTAAAAATGAATGTTTTGAGGGAATGTAATAGGGGAAAAATAAAATATTATTTTTTAAATGTTATTTGCACCTCAACAAACTTTTAAATATAAGATTGTGCTGAAATCTATTGCCACTAAAGGGCTTTGTAGAAGAATTAGACCAATTAATTTATAGTCCTTTTTATATGGAATGTTTAAGGAAATGCCTCCAAAGGGAAACCATGTGGCTTAACAAGCCTTTAAACACTGGGGTTGGAAACTACAACTTCAAACTATGGGTATTTACTAAAATCTCCAAGAAGAAAATGGGAAGTGGCAAGAAGGGATGATCAGAACCTGGGATCTTAAACAAAAGTCTTCAGACGATGGCAAGAAGGGGAGATCTTAATGGTCCAGGAATCCCAGGAATATGCTTTAGGGCAGCTAAATCAGCTCAGGGTTATGGAGACTCAGCAATAATCTTGAGGTCACAGTCACACTTAACTCAGAAGCAGGTCTGATTAGTTTCCCATTCCTGAGTTAGGAGACAGTGAATATCCAACCTGAGATAAAACTGGAAGATTTTAGCTTGGAATACTCTAAGTATAGAAGTCTCTGGCTTATGGAGTAGAGGCAACAGATTCTGGAAATCAGGAGGAGGGGATGTGACTGAGGAGACCATCTGCTGGCCACAGAAATAAGGCAGTGTGGTGTGGTGAAAAGACCACTGAATTTGGAATCAAAGCACGAAAATATGAATCTTGGCTTTGCTCCTCAGGCAAGTCACTTCCCTTCTAACATATCTGCCCCTCAGTTTCCTCACCTATAAAATAAAAAGGAAGACTTTTAAGTCCCCCTCAGCCCTGAATCCCATGAATGTGCCAATATACTCATTGTCAGCAGGAACATTTAAAAACTATGTATGGGGGCAGCTGGGTAGCTCAGTGGATTGAGAGCCAGGCCTAGAGACAGGAGGTCCTGGGTTCAAATCCGGCCTCAGACACTTCCCAGCTGTGTGACCCTGGGCAAGTCACTTGACCCCCATTGCCCACCCTTACCACTCTTCCAATACACAGAAGTTAAGGGTTTAAAAAATAAAATTAAAAAAAAAAACAAACAAAAAACAACTATGTATAAAACCAAGTCCAAGGTGACATACTACACTTAAAAAATAAATCTAGGACCCTCTTGAAGTATGGGGGGGGGGGGGAGAGAAATACCCTCACATGTAGGAGAAAAGTGTTATTAAAAGTTGAAAAAAAAAAAGAAGTCTCTCATGAATTTGAATGTTTTATAGTTTAAATCTTGAAATCCAGGTTGATAAATGTTAACAGCTGAAAAGTATTACAGACATGGACTTAATAACAACTACAAAATTAAGAGAACCATCTTCAAATACAAGCAATAACACTGTAGCTGGTATTAAAAAAAGTTTACACAAATCAATGCAGAGAATCATCTTCAAGGAAAACCATAATATATATACTCTAGTTGGTCTTCCAAAGTTTACACAAATCATCTACCCTAGAAAAATTTACAAAGGGCCCTGGTCTTCCTTCTCCAAATCACATTTATTTTAAAAAATCCTGTGGCAAATCATTTCAAATTCTCATTATTCAGTTAAAGGATAACAAGTACAGACCTGTATATAGCAATCTCATTCTCCATGAGAAGCAATAAAAAAAGATAATAGCAATGTATATTTAGGTGTGCCTTAATTTATTTTAAGTCACAGGAATGTAGGCTAGTGCTTTTTTTTTTTTTCAATGACAAGGTGGCAGAAAATGAACAAATGAAACTTCTAAAAACTACAGTTTGATGTAGAGAATAAAGGTTGACATATAAAACAAGTCTTTCTTGGTTTAAATATTTCAATAGGCTAAAGAGTTCTTAAAGCAGAAGAAAATGAAATAAGGCCCTAAGGCAACTGTTTCTTTAAAAGGGCCCAATCAAAAAAGCTCTCACTTTAACATAAACATTAGCCAAGGAAGGCAATGAGGAAGACAAGTGCTAATTTTATCAATTTTTCGCAGGATTAAAATAACATACAGAACTTGGGTTCAGGTTCCATAAATCTAAGTTAGGTACATGACTAAAACAGATTTAAATTTCTAAGAAAATCTTTTGTCTTCACTTCCCCAGTAAAATTAAGAGCTGAAAATATTACTGATACAAATAATATTTAAATATCTGACTAATAATTATGCTGATATGTAATTTGATGCTACTATATATTAAGTAAGGCATTGCTCAATAATGTTTATTCCTTTTATAATCAGTTTAAAATAATCTGTCCTAGTTTCTGGTACACAGAAGCAGCCTAGCAGAATGCCAGACTTGCACTGAGGATGATCTGGATGAAAATTCTGCTTCTAATTATTACTAATACCATGGACAAGTCACTAAACTAATCTGAGCCTCAGTTTCCTCATCTGCAAGGTAGGGGTGGCACCTGTAGTACCCACTCCACAGGATTATGAAACTCAAGTGGATAAGCTACATTAAATAACATTTTGTATAGCACATTATAACCAATATCATATAATTTATAGTCTCAAAGGAAGGGGGAGGAAGGGAGAGGGAGAAAATGAACACCAAAAATTGTTTTTACACGTAAGAGGGAAAAATAAAATATTACTGAAGGGAGGAAAAGTGTCTTGTGAACTTTAAAGTACTATGTAAATGAAAAAAAATTATAAAAATACTATACAAATGTCAGTTACTAGTCTTAGAATTTGAGGTCTTTTAAATCCTACAGTAATGACATCAATGGTTTAATTTTGTGGTCACCCATGTCTTAGATAAATAAAAAAGTAAATTTATTTTGGAAAGAATATTGCATTATTTTCAAAAGGGAATTTCTATCATTAATGACAGCCACAAAATTCAAGCTAGCACTGCTAAAAAGCAAATATAAAGACAGACAAGCCATTTATATCTCAGACTTTTTTTCCTGGGAGCTATCTCCCCTTAAAAACTTTTCATAAAAACTTATTCTTGTTTTTTATATTTACTCAAATTCAAATCAACTGTGATGTCATCAAACTTGGGCATTCTCTTCAAAGAAGGGAAATCATATCTCACTCCTCCCTGTCCCTCTTGCCTGACCATGGACTTGTGTTAGAGGCTTTCCTTGCTTCCTCCTGTTATTATCTCTTGCCTTTTCTTGAAATCTGCCCTTGTCTTTCAGTCATACATTTTCCTAATGATATCCTTTATCATTCTTCTTCAAAGTTCTTTATTATATATAGTATAGTCTGCTCATTGACAATGCCTTCTTTCTATGTGGAACTAATGTGAAGATTTTTGGAGACTGCTGTGTTCCAAGTCTGATAGCCATGCATATATACACATTCTTTTTGGTTACTTCTTATTCACTGGCTCCTTTTCCACTGCTTATAAATATGCCTACATCTCTCCTATCCTTAGACTTTTTACTTGATTTTACTTCATCCTTCCTAGGTGCCTTACTCTTCTTCTCTTCTCCCTTTCACATCAAGACTCCTAGAGAAGGCTGCCTCTTATTCACTGCTATATTTTCTCTTCTCATATTTACTTCTCAATCCCTAGTAACTGCCAAATTTGAAAGCCTTTTTTTCAGTGCTTATTCTCTTTGACCACTGCATGATCCTCTTGACAACCAAATTCTTTCTCCTTTGGTTTTGGGACTTCTGCTCCCTTCTGGTTCTGTTCTTCTTCCACATCTATCTCAGGTCCCTCTTCTCTTTTTTTCTCTGGACTCTCCTGATGATCTCACTGGCTCCCAGGAGTTTAATTATCACCTCAACACAGATGACTTATAGACTTTATTTTTATATCTTTTATACACATACACAGTTCTACTATCTCCTCTTAACACTAATCTCATGTCACCCATTGGTTGTACCTCAAACTCATCCTGTCCAAAATAGTTCGTTGTCTCCCCTCCCCTTGGTGTTCTTTTTCTAAGTTGCCCTTTTCTGTTTTAGGGTACAGATAAACTTCCAGGCACTACAGGCTGTAATCCTGGAGTAATCTTCAACTCTTCCTTCTCTAACATATCTGATCAACTGCCAAGTCTCCTCAGTTCTACAGCTATAACATACATTCCCTTCTTTCCACTAATGCTGCTACCAGATGAATTCAGGCTGTTATCATTTCTTGGTCAACTGATTGGACTACTGTAATAGCTTCTAATTGGTCTCCTTGCCTCCAGGCTTCCCTTCTTCAAAGATGTTAAAGTAAAATTCCCATGACCCACCATTTTGTTGCTTAAGAAGTTCCAGTGGCTCCCTCTAGCTTGGATTTAAAACAAAAAAAAATACTAATAAAACACCAACCCTCATTTTGGCTTTTAAAACCCTATGCAATCTGGCTCTGATATACTTTTCTCAACACACTGCACATTACTTTCCTTCACACACTCTACATTCCAGTCAAACTAGTTTGCTTGCTCTTTCTTACTTGAGAAATTTCATTTCCGATCTCCAAGCCTTTGCAAAGGCTTTCTTCTTAAGTCTAGGGAGAACTTCCTCCCTTTCAACTCATAGAATCCCAGGCTTCCTTCCAAGCTCAGCTGGGATGCCACTGCCTAAAAGTAGTCTGTTTAATCTGTCCATTTGCTAATGTCCATTGTCAATCCTTACACCCTAAATAATCTTGTCTCACTTTAATCTGGTCATTTCCTTCCAACCAGAATTTAAGCACTGTTCTTGGGACCCTGAGTTCAAAAAGGGGAAATTCCAGGTGCTTCTTCCAGGCCATTTCCAAATCATGCAGCAATGTACACATCTGTCCCTTTTATGTGTTTTATTCTTCCAACAGAATGTAAAGGCCTTGAAGGCAGAAACCACATTGCTTGCTTCTATTTGTATTTCTAGTACTTAACATAATATCTGGCACATCCCCACAGCTTCACCCCTTCCTCTGCCCACACCAGGGCAGGGCAGGTCCAGAGAAGATTCCTTAAGCATTTACTGTGAGCTGGCCAAGAGCTGGAGTACAACTTATAATGGTTAACATTTATATGATGCCATTTGTGAGCCAAGTATTAGTGCAGGGGATACAGGTCAGGAGGACTTGAATTCAAACCCAGACTCAGACTTACTAGCTGTAGCAAGTGATCTGGACAAGCTATTTAATCTCAATTTCACTCAATTTTCTCGATTACAAAATGGGGAAAATAACAGTATCTATTTCCTAGAGCTGTTGTGAAGACCAAATGAAATCATACTGGTCAAGCACATAGCAAGTGGTAGGCATTATATAAACGCTGGTTGTTGTTTTTATTCCCAGCACTTAGCCAGCACAGTTCTTGGCAAAAAGTAGACACCATATAAATGTTTGCTTGTTTTATGAATCCCCATCACCTACTACTACAATAATCTGACACACAATTGGCACCATATCAATGATAATTATAATTTGAATTGTCAGCACCTACTAACACAATGCCTGGTAAACAGCTGGCACCATATAAATACTAACCATTACAATTTGTACTCCAGCGCTTTGGCTAGCACAGTACCTAGCTCACAGTAGGGTCACCGGGCACGAGCTAGGAAAGAGACTTGAATCAAGATTTTACAAACTCCAGTTCATTATTTCTCCAATGCATAGAGTCTGTTCCTCCAGGGGCCTGCAGGGAGGGGTGCGGAAAAGGAGAGAAGAGCGCTTGGGGTGGATGGAGAAGCTCTTATCCCCCTCCCTCCTCCTCTCCACCAGGTGGCCCCATTTCCCCGCCCAGCTAGTTGAGGCAGAAACTTTTCTCGCCTCGCCCAGGCGACCGTAAGAACGGGCCTGGAGTGTAGGGGCAACAAGCGGGGAAGGAGGGGCTTTTTCTGGGTGCTGCTCCCCCCATGCCTCTTCCCCTCCCCCCAAGCTTTGGAGAGGAATGAAGGAGAGGAGGAGGAGGAGGCCGCAATGGAATTGATAGAAGGGGCTACCCTCTGATTCTGCACCCCGCAGCCCTGTGCCAACAGCTCCTTACCTGCCTCCTCGGAGAGGCTGAGGAGACACCGAGAAACCTTCTCTTGACGCTTCTCAGGCTGGAACCTCCTCCTCGCCCCGCCAGAGACCAGCCAGAGACGCTCCTTAGACTCCTCGGACTCGGCGCACTGCACGCTGGGAACTGCCCCGCTCCGTGCGCTCGCTCAGAACTACATATCCCGGCATGCCTAACGTACCCGTTTCGTGCTGTCGTGCACTCTGGGAAACGAAGTCCTCACTTCATCAATCCCCTCCGGTGGCATCGAGGCCTCGTTTCAGACTGGAGCCGTAAAGCATCTCCCCGCGGTCGTGAAATGTAGGCTCCTTCAGCCGCTGCACATCCGGGTCTCTGGGCCAAGCCTGGACTGGAGAAGGCTTCCGCTGCCAAGATCTACGAGTCCGGGTGGGAACCATCGGGTCGCCTAGCAGCAGCAGCCGCCGCCGCTCTCGCAGCTGTGGCTCTCCTGAGTAGACCCGCGGGAGAGGCGCGGCGGCCCAGGACCAAGCCTCCTCAGAGAGCGCGAGGGTATTGCGGGACGTCCCCGCTGCCACTTCCAGTCACCGGTCAGTGCAGTGCGCCAGGGTGCTTTCCCTCCTTTCATTAAATGCCTCCCGCCTAATGTTATACTCTGTGCGCTAGCCGGCGGGATGCAGCATCACGAACTCCAGATTAGGAGTCATCCTAGGGGTTAACGGGGTGCGGCGGCATCTACTCGAACCTCTCTGGGCTTCAGTTTCCCCGTCTGTAAAATAATGGGAGCATCTCTAAAGATTCCTTCTCCCTCAAAGTCTGTGACAGCCAAAGTGATGCATAGGTTGCGCTATGCGAGGCAGAGCAGGGAACTACTCCTTAACTTAGCGAGTGACTCCCCCAAATCAGAGCTGGAAAGAGTTGGAGTCCGTGTCTCCAGGACCAGACCTCGCTTCTGCCTCAACCCTGTCCCCTGGCCTCCTCCAAGTTCTCAGCTAAAATTCTACCTTCTTCCAGAAGTCTTTCCAGCTCCCTTAAGGGGAGGGGAGGGGAAAAGTGGGGTGCCTCCCCCCTTGCTCTGTGGTTTGCTACTCTGTATCTGGGTGTGTAACAGTTGCTTTGGGCTGTTTTCCCCCATCTCCATTAGACTGAATTCCCAGAGACTGGGCTATTTTTGCCTTTCTTTGCTGGGAATTTAGCATGAGTAGGTGCTTAATGAGTGCTTCAGGAGTTGTTTAATAAAGAATCCTCTAAGCTTTGTTTTTTACTAGGATCATCCAGCCTCTGATAGAAGATCTCCGGAGAGCTAACCACCCTTTGGGGCAATTTTTGAATAGAGGCAATATGGGGCAGGACAACGGGTGTCTGACACAAGCCTCATTTTCTTCAGCTGTCAGATGAGTTTAATAATAATTCATATCTGACAGGGATGTTGTGAGGAATAAATGAAATCACATGTAAAAAATCATCAATCTTAAAGTGCTATAAACATGTGAGATATCATTGGCATTATTATCTTGTTTTCATCTTTTTAGTGGGATTCAGATAGAAATGGTTCTGGAACAAGCTGGTATCTTGCTTTTGTTCCTCTGTATTGTGTTTTATGGATTCTTGCACAAGTGTATGTAATAACTTTCTGGAATTAAATAAAAGAAATCAGGATGTACGCTTGTGCTCTATAGACCTCCTATAAGTTCAATTTATACAAATCTAGTAGAGTACAGGACTACAGAGATGGTATGTTCTTACTCCTATTTCTGCTTGAGGGTGCTCAAGCCAGGTTTCTGTATTTTGGAAGCTTTTTTGTTCCATGTAGTTTAGAGATTAATTATTTGAGATACAACATCTATCAAAAATTTTTGTCTTAAGTTTTTAGGGATAAATGCTATATTTGGGCTGTCATAGACAATAGTTTTGTCTGTGATGATAGTTCCTGTTCCAATGCAGTAATTGTTAAACTAGGGGAATTGTTAAAATATGCCCCATATCATCCATGTACCAAATATTGATAAAACTCAACCCTGTTATCTATCACTAATTAAATGCCTAATTTTGCAAGGCACCAGAAATGAGAAGAAAAACAAGTGATTGTGTTCTCAAGTTATTTTGAGATCCATATAACATGGAGGTTTGTTGTCTATCAATCCATGAAAGATACTAGGTTTCTGATGCATAATTCTAGCAAGCTGATCTTGTATTGCTAGGTATTCTATAGATGCTAAGTTTTTATAGCCTACCATGTTTTCCTCTGTCTCCACCATTCTTAAATAATCTACATTGATCATTAAATCTATCATTATTGTTATAGTTCTAATGTTTTAGAAAAATTTCCCTTATCATCAAGTTTGCCTCCTTGCCAATAATTCTCATTGCTCATCATTTTACCTTTTGGAGCTAAAGAGAATAAGTCTCATTGGCCTCTTTAATCACTGTGATGTTAAGTACAGGCCTATAATTGAAAGTTATTGATTTAGAGCTGGAAAAAAATCTTATCAGTCATTTACTCCAACTTCTTCATTTCATAGATGAGAAATTGAGATCCATATATATTAAATGACTTACCCAATTCTAGCTGATCTCTTAATTTCAGTTCAGTGAAATTTGTCCAATTTTCCTGTTTTCTTTTGTTTGCATATAGAATTACTAAGGTTTTGTGGAATCTCATCCTTTTAGGAATGACTCTAAGGTGGGGCAACTGGGTAGCTCAATGGATTGAGAGCCAGGCCTAGAGATAGGAGGGCCTAAGTTCAAATCTGGCCTCAGACATTTTCCAGTTGTGTGACCATAGACAAGTCACTTTACCTCCATTGTCTAGCCCTTACCATTCTTGTGTTTTGGAACCAATACAGAGTATTGATTCTAAGGCAGAAGGTAAGAGTTTAAAAAAAATGACTCTTAGAGAACCATATTTTTATGAGTTATTCTGTTTACTATGGAAATGCTAAAGAGTATATGTTGTTGTAGGTCAGTAAACACAGTGAAAGAAGTCAGCATGCTTTTGGATTGGAAAACGATCCGGAGGGTTAACCCAGATGACTTACCTCGCCAAGAAGAACTGGCAGATGACTTGCTTGTTTCTATTTCTAAGGTATTTTTTTGATATATTAAAATAAAATATGCATAGCTAAAGCAAAATGTATTAAAAGGTATAGATCTCTGAATTATTAGAACTAAAAGGAACTTTTTGCTAACATATTTGATTAATTTAAGTTTTATATAGAAAAGAATTCCCATGAACTGATTATATTTCTCATGATAGAAAGGTGAGGGAATACTGGAAAACAGAATACTATATACACAACCAAATACCATCATTCTATTGTGGATTTTTCCTTATTTGTTTTTCCTTTGTCTCAAGGGAGGGTTGAATGGGGATAGAGTGAAACATAAAAAATAAAAGGTAGCAATGATTTTAAAAAAATGATAATGAACACTGGTTGCTATTTTGTTTACATAGGTTGAAGTAAAAGACCTAAAAGATGAAAATCAAGAAAATGTGGTACATCTTTTCAGAATTACTCAGTCTTTAATGAAGGTTTGTATCAAGTACAATGATCCTGGCTGAGATTTTAGGAGAATTATTAAACTATGATTTATATAATCCATGTTATCAAACATTGATAAAATTTTACTCCATTGTTGTTAATCAAATGCCTAATTTTGCAAGGCAGTAGAAATTTTTAAAAGGGGGGAAAAAGACAGATTCCATCTCATATGCTTACATTACCAGAAGAGTAGAATTTAAAAGTGATATGAAAATTTGATGTGAGAGAAACCCACTTAAGGTTGGAAGATTTCAGGAAAGCTTTGTGTAGGGGTAATATTTGAGTTGGACTTTGCAGAAGAGAAGGGAAGTTTTTCAGAAATAGGTTTGGGGAGAATCCATCCTTGGCCTAGGACGATATAAATAGAGGCTAGAAGATAGAAGAAGGCAAGGTAGGGCTGGAGGTACATAGCCTGGTCTGGCTGGAAGAGAGAGGGCATTGGGGCAATAATATGAAAAGTGGCCACATGAATCAGTTGGGATTTGATGGTGGTAGGTCTTGAATAGCAGGATCAAGAACGCTTTATATGTGAGACAGGAAGGAGCCACTGAAAGTTTTTTGATTAACAAGTGACAAAGAAGTATATTGGGAAGCTTCCTTGAGTGATATGAACCTGAAAAATGAAGATATTAGAGGCAAGAAGACACACTAGAGGCTTTTGCCATTATCTGGGACAGAGTAGCAGGGTCTGAGCCAGGATCCCTCAACAACAGTAGCAGTGCAAAAGGGAATAGATAACAGAAAGCATCCTGGAGATAAAATCAACAGGACTTGCCAGTTGACTAGGTATGGGAAGAAGGATCAAGGAAAATGAAAAGTAACTAGTTTTGAGCCTCAGTACTGGGGTACTCCACAGAAATAAAAAAGGCCATGGGAGATTTTTTCTTTTTCTTTTTTAGCAGAAGTTAATGAGATTTTGGGTGCTAGTAGAGTTTCCAGGAACAGTGCCAGTAGATAATCAAATATGGCCCTAGAGCTGTCAGGAGAGTTGCTACCAGAGGTCTAGATTTGCCTATGACCTTGTAGCAGTAATGCTTGGAATCACAAAACTGAGTGAGGTCTCTGAGGGAGGCAGCGATGAACAAGGCCAGGAGAGAAACATATTGTACTACCCACATTGAAGGTGAGAGAGGCTTTAATCAATCAGCAAAATAGCCAAGAAGAAGTGGTCAGACAAAAGAAGGTTAATGGATATAAAATCCTATGAGAAATGTAAAGCATGTTGTAAATAATGCTATTTTGTACAAGACCCTGTGCTAGACCCTGAGGATACAAAGAGGCAAAACACTATAGCCATCAGGGAGTTTACATTCCGGCTGGGGAGAAGCAGCAGCAATCCAAGGCTTAAGGTACAAGGCAGTCTCTAAGTACCTGGTTTGTTGTACAAACAGTAAGGAGAGAGGGAAGAAACATTGGTAGAGTGCCGTGTGCCAGGCACTCTGATGTGCTTTTTACAGATGGTATCTGATTTGATTTTATGGTCAGGTTGACAACAAACTACAAGTATTCAGAGAGGGGAGAATCATAGAGATCAGGAGCACCTGAGTGCTTAGGCTGGGTACGAGGTACCTGGCATACGGGTACTGGGGATGCTAATACTAGTGATCATGGGCTAAGATGAAAATAAAATTTTCCCTGCTGCTTTCTATTGGTTGAGTGGGTACGATCAGAGAAGCTATTCTGAGGTGGTTGGTGCCATCACCTAGAAGCAGGACTGTTGTGTTTGAGTGTTTAGTATGTGACTTAGCTCAGTTTAGTTGTTTAAAGGAGCAGGTTCCAAGATGGGAGAGACAGGATGGGATTAGATTGCAGAGGACCTTGAACCTCTGCTTAAGGGATCTGAAACTGATTCTGTCCATAATAAGAAAAGACTTTTGTAAAGATTTCTGAAGAGGAAAATAAAATAACAATTAGTGTTAGCAGGGCCTTTTAAAAGAAGCTACTTAGGCCAATTTCTTCATTTATCCTGTACTTAGGGAAGCAGATCCAGAGTGATCTGTCCAAAGTTGTACAGAACTAAGGTCCAGAATCAGTTCTTCTGGCTCCAGTAACCTTTCGGGTATTTCCCACTGGCTCATCCATGTTTTCTGTAGAATTGGAATTCTCCATCTAGAAGCTTATATTTAGGGTGTCTCCCACAGGGAGAGAATCAAATGAGATAATATTTGTAAAGCATGTTGTAAGACTTCAAATACTGTAGAAATGTCAGTTATTGCTGTGGCATAATTACCTTAGTTTACAAGATAGTTTTAATTAGGAAGTCATTACTATATAATGGCTTATGTTGTCTTTCAGAGCTCTGCTTTAGGAGCATTAATCTGGCGGTTCTGGGCTGGATGGATTACAGAAACAAGAGACTAGTGTTATGAATGAACACTTCTGGGGTTAGAGGTTTGGGTTTATTTTAATTCCTCTCTCTAAATAGTGCATTGGATCTTTTGTATTTTGTTTATAGACTTGAAGTTTATTGGATCACAGCGTTTCTTTTTCTCTCTCTTTCTCACTCTCACACATGCATGTGTGTGCACACAAACACACACATACTCCCCTCAGAAGACTAAAGCATTTTTAAAAACCCTTAATTTCTGTCTTGATATCTATACCAAGTGTCATGTCCAGGTCAGAAGAATAATAAGGGCCATGCAATTGGGGGTAAGTGACTTGCCTAGAGTCTCACTAAGAAGTATCTGAGGTCAGATTTGAATCTTGAACCTCTCATCCAGGTCTCTATCCTCTGTGCCACCTAGCTGCCCCCACCCCCCTTCTTTTTAAGACAGAGACATTTTAATGAGGTTTTCTTCTAGGATAATTTCCATTGCAATATAGTTTGTTCACGTAAACTAATAATAACTTCCATGAATGGATCATGTAATTTCTAATACAAACCCTTAAATACAGATACATATTTATAAAAAGGAGAAAGATTTAAATTATAAATTCTGAACTCTCAGTGGCAATGTTGATACAATGATCTATGATTTAACAATTCTGAGTTCCAAAATGGGATGAGAAGAAAAGAGAAAGATTAAAAATTTTTATTTGGCTTTAAAACACTTCTCAAAGCTCAGAAAAAAAACCAAAAACTGCAAAGCCTTACACGAATGAAAGCAAAGTGAAATAAGCAGAACCAGGAGAAAACTGAACACAGAGAATGTAATCCTGTACAATGAATAACTGAACAATGGCTTTTCTCAGCAATACAATGATCTAAAACTCTCTAAAACATGATGAAAAATGCCATCTGCTTTCAGAGAAAAAAGAGCTGATAGAATTGAAATCCAGACCAATGCAAACTTTTTTCACTTTCTTAATTTTTTTTTTATTTGAGTTACCTTCCACAAAAGAATTAATATGGAGAAGTGTTTTACATGATCGTACATGTAAAAACTATAAAAGACTGCTTACCATCTCAACATGGGTGGCGGGGAAGGAAAGGAGGGAGGGAATTTGAGACTCAGTATTCTTTGAAAAATATTGAAAACTTATTCAATGTAATTGGGGAAAAATAAAATTAAAAATAAGAAATAAATAAATAAAACTTCCCTAACTTGCCAGTCTTCTTTTACTCTGCTTCCCTCTATGAATCCTAAGCCATCAAGACTGGCATTCTTGCTATTCCTCTCATATGTTGCTCCATCATCTAGCCCCATATCTTTTCAATGACTATTCCCCAAACCTGGAATACTTCCCACACACACACTTCTGCCACTGGATTTCCTGTCTTCTTTTGAGACCCATCTCAAATCCCACCTTCTGCAAGAGGCCTTTTCTGTCCCCTACTACTGCTGGTGCCTTCCTTCTGAGATTATCTCCAATTTTCCTTGTATAGGGTCTTGTCTCTGCTTATGTTGTTTGTGTGTCTCTCCCAATAGAATGTCTGCTTCCTGAAGGCAGGGTCTGTTTTTGCTACTCTTTGACCTTAGACTTAACACAGTCATTTCAAATAATAAGTATAAATAGATTCTTGCAGATTGAGTGAGAATGAGGGAGTGTGGAGAAGAGGGTAGAGGTTTACTTTACTATATTAGAAGTTTGACTGTCGTCTTCTAGTTGCCTGCCAGAGATGATGAAGCCTACTCTGGCCCTTGGCCCTGGCCTGGCAATAAGAAATTTAAGAGATTTAAATATGGCCTGTTGTGACCTGGATAAGTCTCGTTACTTTCACTGTAGTAAGGTCTTAGGTAAGAGCCACTCTGAGAGTGCCTGCAAACTGTTCCTTGGCTTTCCCTGGCTTTTGAAAGCAAAATCATGCAACCTTTCAATGAAAATTTGCTGAGTGCCTATCATCAGTTACATTTACAATGGAAAGTGTAGGAAGCTCATGAAGAGTCTGCTTGAGCCTTGAACAGAGAGTTATATCCCCAACCTAATCACCCTGTCTTGGAATTTTTTTTTTTTCCTCAGATCCATTTTGGCTGTGCAAGTCTGTAGAAAATGACTCTGAGGTATTAGCACATCCTGGCACATTGATCTAGATCAGGATAAAAGGCTTCTGACACAAGGCAGATAGACAAGTTTGGAGGCTCCTAGGCAGACATGTTGAAGTATGGACAAGATGTAGCAGTTTGGTTTTTTTTTTTTTTTTTAAACCCTTGTACTTCAGTGCATTGTCTCATAGGTTTCCAATCTTCCGATTGGTAAGGGTGGGCAATGGGGGTTAAGTGACTTGCCCAGGGTCACACAGCTGGGAAGTGGCTGGTGCCGGGTTTGAACCCAGGATCTCCCGTCTCTAGGCCTGACTCTCACTCCACTGAGCTACCCAGCTGCCCAAGATGTAGCAGTTTGAATAGAAAAGGTGGCTTGGTGGATCTGAGCAATATTACAAAGGAATTATTTCTGCAGCTTGGTAGTTACTTATCATTTATGGATTGTAGTAAATTGTTAAAAGTGATTCCAACCAATTCCCATAATCATCATAACACTGCAACATTTAATGTCCTTCTATCATGTTTAGATGAAAGCCCAAGAAGTGGAATTAGCTTTAGAAGAAGTGGAAAAAGCTGGCGAGGAACAAGCCAAATTTGGTAAGTAGTTGGCAAAAAAGTTTAAAAATGAATAATGAGGGAGAAATTGATTTCTCAAATTGATTAGTCAGACAAAGAATTGACTTAATACCTGATAGCCAATGTGTATATATAATTTATCAGAGCATTGTGGTTGAACACCAACCATGTTGCAAAATCATATCATATCATAGACACCTTTTCTCTATTATCTGATCAGCTTCATCTGATTTTTAAAAAGGTTTTTCTGGTGACAGGGAAATATATTTTTTTTATTTAAATAAATTTTAAAATGCATTTCTTAATAAATTCAATGCAATGAAATGTTTATTTTCTTTCAACAGAAAATCAGTTAAAAACTAAAGTAATGAAACTAGAAAATGAGCTCGAGGTATGTCCACTGTGCATTTTATGATTGTCACATTTGCATGACATTTTTTTTCTTTAATTGACTGGGAAATTTCATGAATGTAGTTGTGTTCATATTCAGCAAGATCAGTTTCTTTTGAAGTAGAAACATTCATTACAAACAAAATTGTGTTGGCACCTTCATTCTCAGTTGAGCCAGACTGAGCATAAATATCCCACCTTTAATAATAGATTTGGACCACTGAGAATCATTCTTGGGGCCTCTCGATTGAGTTTGACCCATCTGGTGATTTTTCACTTCTGATGGAGGTGATTACTCAGATACAGATTGTAAAGCACACAGGTTTGCAATATGTGCTCATCCACCTCGTGGAACTATTTATTTATTTATTATTCATTTATTTATTTATCTGTTTGTTTGTTCTTTTATTTATTTTATTTATTTATTTTAGGCCCTTACCTTCCCTCTTGGCATCAGTACTGTGTATTGGCTTCAAGGCAGAAGAGTAGTAAGGACTAGGCAATAGGGGTTAAGTGACTTGCCCAGGGTCACACAGCTAGGAAGTGCCTGAGGCCAGATCTGAACCTAGGACCTCCCGAATCTAGGCCTGACTCTCAATGCACTGAGCCATCCAGCTGCCCCTCATGGAACTATTTAGGTTGTTTCATAGAACAGTTTGAAAATTGGTGACTTTTAAGCAAAGGCTTTAATTACCTGCAATAAAAATGTTCCTAAATTAATATAAATTTAAGTGTAGCCATTGAACTTGTTGAAATTTTAATTAATCTTTTTCTTATTTTTCATCATTATAGGCTTTGACGTTCTTTTGATGAATTATTTTTTAAAATCTGATTTGTCATTATATTTGACACATTCTCAGAAGTTGTATTAAGACAAATATATTTTTATTTTGTTTTAAGATGGCACAACAAACTGCAGGAGGTCGAGATACTCGGTTTTTGCGTGATGAAATTCGCCAGCTAGAGAAACAACTGGAGCAGAAAGACAGAGAACTAGAGGATTTGGAAAAAGAAATGGAAAAAGAGAAAAAAGTCAATGAACAGGTAAAGGAGCCTTCCTTTCATATTTTCTAAATTGCTATGAAATGTGGTTTTGCTTGATCTTTAAGTAGGACATTTTGATGATGTTTCCCTTGAGAGACAGGAGATTATGCAAAGGAGACTGATCAGAAATCTGAATCTGAATCCTAGTTCTGGCAGTAGCTATATAACCCTGGGCCAGTTACTTAATATTTCTGAAGCTTAGCTTCCTTATCTGTTAAAATGGAGTTAATAACACCAAAGCCATGTTGAGGTAAGGAAAGCATTTTTGAAGCCTCAGAGTGCTGCTTAACTATAAATTATTAGAATAAAAGAATTAGTAAAATTCTTACTTTAAGATTAAGTATATTGGAATTATAAAAATTAAATTAAGAAAACTAGGATAGGTAGGTGGTCCAGTGAATAGAATATTGGACATGAGTTTAATTTTGCCTCAGACACTTAATAACAATGGGACTCTGGACACAATATTTAACCTCTTTTGCTTCAGTTTCCTCCCTGGTAAGATGAATATCAGAATATTTCCCAGGGATTTTAGGAGGATAAAATGAGACAATATCTGTAAAGTGCTTTTTGCAAACCCAAAAGTGCTATATAAGTGAGTAAAGTATATGTGAATTTATTGATCATTAGCTTCCCAGCTTAGTATTTATGGTGAAGAAGAAGATTCACTTCCTTGTAGCATTATATTTGCTTCAAATGTTCTCAATCTCAGTGTTTCCTTCCTGTACTGTGGTGTCTAGATTCATTGGGAGGGTTGGAATCACATGTCCAATCACAAGAAACACCCTCCACCTTCACCTCTGTATCTTAGTCATGTCTTCATTTCATAAGTTGTGACTATTTCTGGCAAACATAAGAAATGTTCCTGTATAAAGTCCATCCTCTTTTGCAATTATTGTAAACCCTCATGTTTTGCCTAAAGAAAGCAAAAGGGTGAGGCCTGGGATGGTAGAGGAGCATCTTTGCTATATACCATAACACCATCAATAGCAGCGACTAACTATTTTTGCCCTTTTCAGAGGTTTCCACTTTTTTAAAAGCTAGCTCATAGATTCCACTTTGACCATTCCTTATTGGCATGAGCACCTGGGGTCGAGTCTTTGGTCAAGGAGAAGGAAAAAAAGTGCTGAGTAGGAATTTAAGGACATACTAGTGGAGGTTTGGAGAATGAGAAAATAAGATTCAAGGCTATTAAAATCATAACAAGTTGCCCATTTAAAGGATCTGCTAAAAATCCTGTAAGTCATCCACATCATAGAAAAGAAATCATACTCTTTTAAGTGATAGGATTTCTCTAGTTCAAGTTTATGAAGAGTAAAAAGTATTTTAAGTTTAGCACATAATGGTAGTTCTCAAACTAAGAACTCATCATTATACCAGTTATTAGTTTTATTTAATTTTGCAAAAGATTCTATTCCTCACTTCCCTATATTTGGGGTTCTCATGTTTCTTTACTTCATCTAATTCCTAAGTGGTTGCTAGTGGTTTAGTAGTCATGTTTCCAATAGAATTGAAGTCGTGAAGTAAGAATTGACTGTTTTTAAAAAGAAAGTTTTATTTCAGTTTTATATGGTTGGCTACTACAGTTTTATAATGAAAATGCATTTAGCTTTTAATTTTAGTTTGCTTTGAATAACTTTCTTTTTATGTCATTCCAGTTGGCTCTTCGTAATGAAGAGGCAGAAAATGAAAACAGCAAACTAAGGAGAGAGGTTGGTAAAAAATAAAAATAAGTGGGATATCATTATATTATTGGTGGTTTCACAAAATTAGCAGCTATGAGTACCTCAGCAATCTCAAATTGGTTTTAAAATATTACAACCACTTGGTCTTTTCAAGCTGACTAGTTTTTTATTTGAAGTTTTCTCAAATACTTAGTAATAAATTGAGAAGTGGCAATATTAAATAATATTAGCTGCTCAGTGTTAAGTGGGAAAGTTTCACTTATAAATTCATTATTGTATGATAATTTCTATGATGATTAGACAAACATATGACCAAACTTATGTTGTTATTTCATTTTATCTTGTCAGTTAAAAAGTTGCAGTCATTTAAATTCTTCCAAATTTTGAAAATATTTTAGTTATTATTATTTATTCATCACCTTTTATTTTTTCTTTAGTAACTAATAACATTGCATTTTTTCATTATCTAGAATAGAACATTTAATGTTTTATTTACCTTTTTTCTTATTTCACTTTAAATATTTATCTCTTTATTTCTATTAACTTTTTACTATCCTTTTTTGGAGAACAAACATCTTAAGAAAAAGGTGAGGATTTAAGGATTTAGAAAATATGGGCACTTGAAAACATTAGTAATGGGGCCACTATTTAGAGAATAATTCTTCTTGTAAATAATTTTAATATTGTTTGGGGGACTTTGATTTACATGCAGAATGAACAGCTTCGTCAAGACATAATTGACTACCAGAAACAAATAGATTCACAAAAAGAAACACTTTTGTCCAGAAGAGGAGAAGATAGTGACTATCGATTACAGTTGTCTAAAAAGAATTTTGAACTTGTGCAGTATCTGGATGAAATTCAGGTAAATAACCCTGATATTTTAAAAAGTGAATTTCAAAGTATATTCCTTTAAAAGTGATTTTTTTAATGAATTTGATCTGAACTCTATATCTTGAAATTTCAGTGATTTGAAAGCTTCAGATAAGAATTGATTATAATTTTTTTCTCCCACATATTGATATGGAGGAACCTGTCAGATTAGCCATTAGTGGCAGAGTTAATATTTTTTAAGCGCTCACTTTAGAAACAGGAAATATATTAGTCTGTAAATGCTATAGTTCCTTTATTTCTTTTGTTTAGCTTGTTTAGGCTTACCTTAGGAAGAAACATATAAGAAACATTGGAGAAACATATAGTAAAGCCTCCCTACTCAATTTTTAAATATTTCTTTCATTTAATTGGTAAATGTCCATCTACATTCAAGCTAACGACCTATGTAGAGAAGGTGTCTTTTCTCTCATGATAGTCTAAAAGATCCCCCTTTCTTATTAATATAGTTCAACTCTAAGACTTAAGAATATTCAGTTATGTTTATAAAATGGTATCAAACTGTGATTCGTATCTTAATAGAATTTAACAGAAGCAAATGAGAAAATTGAAATTCAGAATCAAGAAATGAGAAAGAACTTGGAAGAATCTGTTCAGGAAATGGAGAAGATGACTGATGAATATAATAGGATGAAAATTATTGTGCAACAAACCGATACTCTAATGGATCAGTTAAAAAAAGAAAAGGACCATTACCGACTTCAGGTAAGAATTACTTTTAACTTACTTTGTCTTTTCACATAATGGCACAAAGGAAGCTTTGTCATATTGACACCAAAAGTTAAGTTAATTTTTGAAAATTCTGTATGAAGCCATAAATTTTATTAATTTCACATAATTATAGACAGAAACAAAGTAGAACCATCAGGAACAATTATTGGTCAAATTATTTAGAGAAAATCTAATTAATTTTAAAAATGAGTACATTGCACATTCTTAGATTCAAGGATGAACAGTTATGTAGTTGTCTCAAAGATATTATGAACAAGGATAGGGACCTTTGATTTTTTGGGTATAGGAAGGTTCCAGTTGAGAAATCTTCCCTCACAAATGCACTTTCTTCACTACTTAGAATGAGTAGCCCAGAGCACTGAGAAGTTATGTGATTCATTTAAACAGTTTATGCCAACATAAATAGTCATGCATTTTATTTGTACATTTTGAAAGAATATCATTTCAGAAAATTTGTTAAATTGATGATTTTCAGGTTCAAGAACTCACAGAGCTCCTGAAGGCAAAAAATGAAGAAGATGATCCTGTCATGGCAGCTGTTAATGCAAAGGTTGAAGAATGGAAGGTAGTTCTTCAAAATAGTTATGCAATTTCCTTATGTGTAATTTTAGACAGGGTTCTTCAGATTTTTATAAAAATGCTTATGCTACTTACTTAATTGTTTAAAAGTGTGGTATACCTTCACACATATTTGCATGTACATAGAGGATGTGTGTGTGTGTGTGTGTGTGTGTGTGTGTGTGTGTGTTTAGGGGTTTTATCCTCCGTGGAAGCCTCATCTAATGCCTTTTAGTGACATGACCTTGATTTCCAGTGGAGCTCTGGTAGGTTCTGATCTCCAAAAAGCCTTTACATTTAATAGACTGTCTTCTGTTGGAGGGCCAGTTTTAAAAATCCAAGAATCATGTAGCATATTCATTTTAATGTTGGAACAGACCTCTCTGTTCACCCAGTCCTTTACAGATGAAGAAACTGAGACTTTTAGAAAAGTTAGGAGAATTATTCAAGCCTACATTTAGTAAGTGACAAAAATGGGATTAGAACCTAGGGCTTCGAACTCCAAAACCGGGTTCTTTTTATCAATTAGATGACTAAGAAGTCATCAGGAATTTTGTCTCTGGGAAGAGTCTGGAGGTGCCAAGCTCTGAACATCACAAAAAATGAAACTGATGACATCTTAAAGGACAAAAAAAAGCTGAACATAAACATCTGTCATTTCAGAATAAGCAGTCTGTGTGCAATCATTAGCTGCTTAAACCAGAAGTTAAAATCAATATTAAGTTAAAAGAAAGGTTAAGCATGCAAGGTAATTTTGTGTAATTATGGCTGCTTTGGTTGGATCTGTTTAAATAAAATGAATTATGAATCTGTGGGAATTAGATAAAAGAGTTTGACTAGTAATATAATCAAGAATTTGTTCCATACTTTAAAAATTCTATATTCTTCTTGCAGAAAATTTTGGCTTCTAAAGATGATGAAATAATAGAATATCAACAAATATTACATAATTTGAGAGAGAAACTTAGAAATGCTCAACTTGATGCTGACAAAAATAATGTCATGGCTCTACAACAGGTAAAAATCTCCAAAGTTCCACCTCACTCCCCAGTATTTTCAGAAATTTGAATTTGATTTATTTTAATGGTTTCTCTTTTAACCATAATTTATGTATTATTATAGGTCATTAACCAAAATGTCTTATTTATGTATGATCTGGTGTAATTGCCAGCTTTCAAATTACAAAAAAAACTTTTAAGATGTTTTAATCCCATGATAACATGGCATTATGTTGTTAGCTTTTTAACTGTGGCTATTCATACCTTTTCCTAAGAGGCTAACAGTTTGTAACTGGTCTAATTTTGACAAAAGAATGCATTTCCAAAAAGGAATTGTGCAGAAGTTAGTTAAATTTTCGTCATTTGTATCATCTAAACATTATCTTAGTGAAAGCAAAGTTATTGTTTAAAAAGATAATAAAACTTTTACTACTAGAAAGGAATATACCTTATTTAGAGAGGCGGGAAAAGGGGAAAAATGAATTTTTCATAATAGCATGAGGAAGAATTACAAGAAGGAAAAGAAGTAATTTATGATGATTAGGCTAGGAGAAAAGTTCACTTTATTTTTTATTAATATGAAATAAATGGGGTATTTATGAAGAAAGATAATTTTTGTTTTGAGTAGATTTTTTAAAAAAGTTAAAAGGAAGCTAACAAAAGTCCAGATGCTATATTCAAGGTATTTTCAAAAAATCTGATTAATCAGCTTGTTGAATGCTTAGGATGTTTCTTGCATTGTGCCAGGCAACATTGGGTATAAAAAGGAAGTAAGAGACTTCATCCCTGCCCCTCCCCAAGGAATTAATAATATATATGAAGAGCTATTTTAATAATATTCAAGTTAGAGAATAAAACCATAAGTATATAACATAATTATTGATTTTAAAATATTTCTTGCAGGGCATACAAGAAAGAGACAGTCAAATTAAGATGCTTACTGAACAAGTAGAACAATACACAAAAGAAATGGAAACAAATACCGTGATTATTGAAGACTTGAGAAATGAACTCAGACTAAAAAGAGGTAGCTAATCATTCCTAAAATTTTTGATGGGCCGTGTTACATACATATGTGAATAAGTTTACAAAACCTCAACAAAGTAGTGATTTGGGCTTTCTCCATTTGAAAAACATTTGAATACTCTTCCTTTCCTAATGTATTTATTGCATAAATGTCATTAGTTAAACCAGTGGTTCCCAGACTTTTTTGGCCTACTACCCCCTTTCCAGAAAAAATATTACTTAGCCCCCTGGAAATTAATTTTTTTAAAATTTTAATAGCAATTAATAGGAAAGATAAATGCACCTGTGGCCATCAACGTCCCCCTGGATTGCTGCAGTACCCACTGGGGGCAGTAGTGCCCACTTTGGGAATCACTGAGTTAAACAAATGTGTAGTTGGTATTACAAGGTCCTGTTTTGTTAAAATATTTTCCCCTTTTAGATGTCTGTTTCTTTGTACCAGATCAACAGCAAGAGATAAAATTGTTGACATAACCCACAAGTTTAGTTTAAGATTTTTTACAATTTAATTGAATTTTGTAAAGCATCCTTGAAATGAATTTTTTAATGTGATTTGATTCATCATTTTGAATCAGCCTTTACTGTACTATTGCTCATCTAGGTCCCCATACCTTCTCCTTTAGTCATTTAGTCAACAAGAATTCATGAAGTGCTTACCATATGTTAAAGATTCAAAGAAAGACAAAAGCATTCTCTCTCTGTAAGGAGCTTCATTCTATTGGGAGAGAAATCCACAGAAAGCATTAGGAGGAATATAACTAATACAATTCCTTACATGCCAGTTAATGTCACATACCCAACCAAGACTATAAATTCTTTGGGGACAAGGACAGAATTTTATGCATTCTTTTGTATTGCTGGTCCCTTCCATGTAGTGAACACTTAGTTAAATGGCTGTTTATTGTTTACTCAGAGAAGAAAAAAGATCTGTTTAAATTAGTTCTGTGACATGTAGGTGTGTGGTATTTTAGTTGGGTTGTTATATTCAGCTCTTATAGGAATTAGATTAACACATTATGTAAAGGGAAGAATAATCAACTATGGATTTTTATTCACTAGGTTCTTCAACTCTATCTCAGTTGAATCATTTTGTAGAAATACAAGCAAAGCTTCAAATCTTAGAAACTAAAAATAAAGATGCTGAGAGGGTAGCAGAGCTGGCAGAAGCTGATGCCCGAGAGAAGGACAAAGAGCTTGTCGAGGCTCTCAAGCGACTGAAAGATTATGAAGCGGTATGGATTTTATGTTAGAGAAGAAAGAATTTAAACATAGTCTCTGTAGTTGACACCCAATCTCCTGTTCCCATGATTTTTCTTGGAAGCTGACAGTTTACCATTTTTAAGGTATTATTTTCTCTTTGTTAGTATTTAGTACAGTGATTACAGTCTTCTAAGAACTTTCTAGGATATCATCTATTGGATAAACCTACACTTTGGAAAGTAACTACTTCTAAATCATTCTAACTACAGTTTTTAATTTCTAGCCTTCAGCTATATTTAATCTAAAATCAGCATACATGAAGCAGTTTATATTTAGGTGAAGGTCCTTGGCAATTTTACAGATGTGTAGCTTATGCCTAAAGTTATGTTGGGAAGAAGTTGGAAATAATTCATTATTTAGTGCATAAACAGAACCTTAATGTTTAATTTTTATATTGAGTTTAAGTACATCCATGGTATCTGATAATGTGTTTATACCACTGGATGATCCTCCTAAAAATATTTCCTGACCCGTCCCTTGGGCTATTTCTTATTCTGCTCTCAAATAAGTATTTCATAAATAGTGCCTCTGCATTCCTTTGCTGCTAGAATTTTCTTGTTAACAAAACAAAGACACTTAAACTTCTATCTTTGTTATCATCATTAGGAAACATGTAAAAGCACAATGCAAAATTAGATAATTAATGATATAAACTTCTGTTAGGTTTTTATAAACATCGTAAATAAAAATAATAAATAATGTATTTTAAAATCATATCAGAAATTCCTATTTTAAAACTAGTTTTTTCTTTTTTCTTTCAAAAGGGAATTTATGGTCTAGAAGATGCTGTTGCTGAAATAAAGACTTACAAGTCTCAAGTTAAAATAAGGGATCGAGAAATTGAAGTATTAACTACAGAAATTAATAACCTTGAATTAAAGATAAATGATTTCCTTGATGAAAATGAAGACCTTCGGGAACGTTTAGGTTAGAAAATTTTCTAAAACTTTCTATGGAGTGCAACTTCTTACTAAATATTTTGTAATTTAAAATATTTTAATTGTAAAGCACTTAGCACCAATGCCTGGCACATAGTGTGCACTACATAACTTTCTATTTAAGAAATTAAAAGTAAATTTGTTTAGTCATTAACTTACTATTGGAGGCCTTGGTAGTGTTTGTACTTCTCCATGTTTAAGCTAATCAGCAAAGTGCTCTTGACTCACTTAAGTTTATGATGTTAACAAATTTTCTTTAAAGCTTTTATAAAGAACTATCCTTTTTAGGTATTTGACTTATTACAATCAAAATGAATTTATTTTTGTTAATGTAGCCTTAAGTAAGAGGTACAGTTTTATTGTATTTATCTGCTATCAATGAAGAAGTAGGTATTCTACTTAAGTACTTTTCTAAGTAATTAGGAAGAAAAGGATTGCATCATGAAAGTTCTTTACAGACTGTTCTAAAGAACTGTAGTAATTTTAAACTCCCCTCATCTGAAGTGGAATCTCCTAGTGTTATGTGTCAACTAGATGGCACAAGACACAGAGTATATTGAATTTGGTGTCAGAAGAACTGAGTTGAGATCTTGCCTTAAACATTAATTAGCTTTATGACTCTAAGTAAGTCATTTAAACTATCTAAGCCTTAGTTTCTTCATCTCTAAAATGGGAATAATAACAGTCCCTTTCTTGCAGGGTTGTTGTGAAAATAAAATGAGCAAAAATGTGTAAAGTGCTTTGTATGCTTGTATATTTGCAAATGCTAATTTTTATTATACATTCAGGAAAAATGACCATCTAGCCTCTAATCAGAGAATACAGTACCCATTCGACTTCCATGGACCATTCCAGTGGTTAAAATTGTTTCTTTTTAAAATCTATCTCTGCACCTTCTGCCCCTTATTTTTAGTTTTATCCTTTAGAGACAAGCAAAAGAATTATAATCCTGTAATATCTATAAACCTAAAGGTTAGGTACTTGGAAATGGCTATAATGTGCTAAAAACTCTGTTCTCTTTTCTTCCTGTTACCATCTTCAATTCTTTTAATTGTCCTTATTGAATTGAATGGTTTCCATTCTCCCAGCCACTCTTGGGACCTTTTTATAGCTATGCTCCCGCTTGTCAGCAGTCTTTCTGAATGTGGCTGAATCTGAACACAGTATTCAAGAAGTGGTTCAACCTGTCTAGAATACAATGGAATTACCAGTCACCCCTCTCCCACATCTGCATCTTTGCTCCTTTTAACACATCCTAAGTTTGCATTATTTTTAGCTTATATTAAGCTTCTAAGCCACTAAACCTTTCATTTTAAAAATATGAGATGTCTAACCAAAGCCCCTTATCTCACATTTGTGCATTTCATTTTCTGGACACAGGAATAGGACTTCATATTTGTTCCTATTACATATAATCTTAAGAGTCTGCTAACAAAACAACCTGTAAGCGTCATTGCTACCTGCGTATTTCATATATCATTTAAGCCTTTATCCAAGTCATAATAAAGTTGTTGAAAACACCAAGACCTAGGCCAAATACCTGGGATACTTTACTAAGTACTACTTGGAAGTTGATACCAATTTTTAAATTTGGGTCTGCTTGTTCAAATAGCTCTGAATCTACTTGATTAGATTATCATTTGACTGAAAATTACACCCATCAAGAGTCCACCCTGTAAATATTTTGACTTAGCTTTCTCTTTCATCAAGTCTTATAACTAGAGATGCTCTCTTTATCTTTTGCATTTTATATCTCTCTTCTTGTTTTTTGGACATCCTTTCATTATAATTTTTTAGGGTAGTTGAAAGAATCCAAGATCTGTAATTTAAAGACTCATGTTAGGGCCTCTACCATTCACTGCTTAGGTGACCATTTGAGGAGACATCCATCTTTCACTTATGCTCCTGACTTCCCAGACTTCAACTACCATGCCCCTGTGTTAGAATTTTTCAACATAAGATATGTAAGTTATCCACTGTATTTATTAAAAAAAAAAAAAAAAAAAAAAAAAAAAAAAAGCAACATCCTACAAGTTAGATGATAGATTTAGAAAATCAAAGGACCTTAGAGGTCATCTAGTCCAGCCACCTCATTTCATATATGAAAACACTGGGGCTCAGAATGGTAAGTGACTTGCCCAAGGTCACACAGGTAGGAAATAGTAAAGCCAGGATTGAAACCTAAAACTTTTTTTTTAAAGAAACTCTTGTTTTGTTTTTGTGGAGAATAGTGAGGGATATTATCTGTTCAAAGGTTTTTGTAGGAGAAGCTTTTGTAAATGCAAGTAACTAGAAGAAAACCTAAATTTATGACAAAAGAATTATGGTCAAATAAATTTTAAGTTAGTATGATGGAATTATTGTACAATTAAAATCAACACATGAATATGAAGAAAATGGCAAGATATAATACAGAGTCAAAAAAAATTAGAAGAGACCAATGCTAATGCCTATTTAGAGGAAGTGACTAAAGATGTTTTATGTATATTACATGTTAAAATTGATTTATTGATGAATATTTTCAATATTTATATTTAATGTTAAATTTATAATTTCTTTTAGAAATAAGAAGTTATATTATTTTCATTTATGACAGCTGAAGAAGGCAGAGAAGTATATTGTGTACACTATGAGGCTTTTCTCTAAATATTATGAAAACTTTAGAAAATTTGAGCACTTAAATGAATTGTTCAGTTATTACAAAATGTCATTTCCTTATGATTCTAGACATATGAGTTATTATTATAATAGTTAATTGTCTCATTTATTTTTATGTCAATTCCTAATTTTTATTCTTTATTTTAGGTCTTGATCCAAAGACAATGATTGATTTAACTGAGTTTAGAAAGAGTAAAAATCTAAAACAGCAACAGTATAAGGCTGAAAATCAGGTTCTTTTAAAAGAGGTAAGTGTTACATTCAAAAGTTTCTTTTCTTGATTGGTGTAAAGTATAATATTAATAGTTCATGTTTTATAGATTGAAAGTCTGGAAGAAGAAAGACTTGAACTGAAACAGAAGATTCGAAAAATGGCTCAAGATAAAGCAAAGAAATCTGGAACTTTAGGTATAGTCATTCCATATTTTTTAAAGCAGGACAGTGCATTGATATGGGGCTACAAATTTCTTCATGTGAGAAATATTTTTTCTGTGTTTTTTTCCCTGCTTAGTCAATATTTTTTCTGTTTAGTGTACCACAGTTCTGAAATTGAATCTTATCACAATAGTTTTCTCAGTTAAATGTGAAGATTGAACTCAGTGACCTGTATAGTCTCTTCAAGCTCTAAATCGATTCTCTTATTACTTTATGTAAAATAAATCACCCTAGCCCACACCACCTGAAGGCCAAGTGTGTTAAGTTTTATCATTTTCCTGATGGGTTCTCTGGTACCCATAAGGGGTTTGGAAGGGTGTCTAGACTCTTTGCAAATGGCTCTATGGTGATTTTCCATCAATTGATAATTTTCCCCCAAATGTAGGAGTGAGTGGTCCCTTGCACTCCAATTCCATTTAGCCACTATCAATCAGATTAGCTTTCCTTTAAAAATCTTTAATTCAAAAGGTATAAACACAAATATGCAGACTTAACTCTCTCTACCCATGGGAGAACTAATTTACCTCTCCCTTTGAATCCCATCCTTCTCAGGGAAGGAGAAGGGATTAGGTTCATAATCTTACCTGAGTACTTAGAGTGCAAGCCCAGTTCCAAGTCTAATAGCCCACTGGGACTCAAGACTCAGGGACCCTGGCTTCTTTGGGCTTCCATGCGAGGCTGGCTTGCTTTATCATTCCCCCTACACCTGTCTTGAAGGACTCTCAGGCTTTGGAGAATAACCTCAGACATATGAAACTGAGGAGGACAAAGCACAGAACAGATCAAACACTCCAATCCACCTCTTGGAGAAAGGGATAAAAGAAGGAGCAAGGGAAGGAAATCCTTCCCCGCTCACCAGTTCACTTCATGGCATTCACAGCAAAAAGGAATCTATGGGACAAAGCACTGATGAGAGCAGCAAAAAATGAGTGAAAAGTGGCCAGCTTAGTCAAGTCAATTTTAAAGACACAGACTGGCCTCCCTCCCCCACTGTTGTAGGGGCTTCCATGTTAGGCAAATTGTAATTGCTCAGATGAGCCCAAGTTACACAATTCTCCCTGTTTGAATTTGCTGTTACTGGAAAATTATTCAGGGTTGCATCTTTAAAAAAAATAATAATAAATTTCTTGTCCCAAATTCAAAACAGTTTTTTCTATGATCTGTGAGGAGGCATAGCAATGTCTTTTACTTGCTTCCCCAGTGCCATATAGTCAATTCTCAAATATCATATGCAGTCCCACATATACAGATGAAAATTGTGATTATATCTAAATACAAAGTTTTGCTGAGTCACAAAACAAGGAACGTTTCACAAAGTTCCCTAAAATAAGACAACAAAGTTTACCAGATATCTATGCTTGTGTAGCCTTCGTCTTATAGGGCCTTCTTCAACCCAGATGCAAAAGGAAAAAGTGAAGACCCAAAAGAACTGGCTTCCAAGTCAAACAAAAAACCTGTCCACACTGAACTTTCTAAACTACATGGATCTCTTTCTGTGGGCATCCCTAGATGCCCTACTCTAGGGTCAACTTGACATTGCCCTTTTCTGAAATAAGAAAACTGTCTGGGATGCATTGATTCTGCAGCATATAAAGTCATCCAACTGTGGTCTGCACAAAAAGTTTCCCTTTTTACATGGATCACACTAAAGTTCTCTAGCAATCTCTCTAGAATAGGCAATCACTATAGGAGTGTAAGCAATTTCCTTAAGGTCCCTATCCTAAAGGGAACTCTTTTCCCCCCATGGATCCTTGCCTACTGCCAAATGCAATTGCAAAATCATCCATCAGGACAAGAAGAAAAATAGGTGAATAGAAGTAGCAGAGCATGTGAACAGCTTGTGGATTGAAGGCACAAGCATTCAGTCAAAGGAGACTTCCCTCCAGATGGTTGGCTTCCATGATAAACAAACTAGGCATGCTCAGACAAGTCCAGGTTATATCATATTACATTTACTACATGAAGTGGTTTTCATTTTTAGAGCTCATTCTTCTTATTTGGTCTGTGGTCAAGACAAAACAAAATATTGATTCTATTTTCTTCAAGTGTCTGCACTTGAAGATCTTTATTATAAATAATCACTAAAAAATGAAAGTAAGTTAGTGCCATTAGAGTTTTTTAATGCTAATTTTTATTATTTTACTCTATTGAAGGGATGACAACTCATTAAGTTTTCAATAGTTGTTCATTTTTAGCACTTGCTTACAAGAAAGAATGGATTATTTTACTTAAGGCAATACCATGAATCTATGTAGAGGTTTGGCTTTGAGACAGAGTTCTTGATTCTAGGTTTAACACTTCAAAGGCCATAGGTTAATTTGGACGGTACATGGATTGCTTAATCTGTTAGTGGATTTTTCCCCTCTTTCTTGCTATCTACCATTTGACTATTTCAGAACTACATAGGACTTAAAACATTATGGGGAAGCACTTTTAAGGGAGGTAAAATGTAAATTAATCACATGTATATATTGTGAAACTTAATTCTATTAAAAGTTGGCTTAGGAAACAAAAGGTTATAATGGATAAATTATGGTTTGGGATTATTTATAATTTTGTCATGAATAGTTGTAAGAATTTAACAGTCTAAACAAATGGAAGGCAAATCCAAGATGATGAATTAGAGGCAGCAGCCCAGCAAAAGTCTTTCCACATTGCCCTTCAAACAACTTTAAAATAATGCCTAAATCAAATGGAGTAGCAGAGACAAAAAAAGGCCAAGATGAGACATTTTTCAAACCTAAGAAAAGTTAAGAGGTCAGCAGGAGAGGTCTATGACACTAGAACAGGTACTGGCCTAGAGGGCAATAGTAGCACTAGTGGTGTGCCTCGTTGGTGGGTATCACCACACTTTGGGAGTCAGAAAACTGGTCAGAAAGAGATTGTAATCAATGCTTTGCTGGCATGACTGATATTGATAGGCAACTCAGTTGTCCATACAAAATTCTGGGTCATCATTTGGGGACAGAGAGGCATGCTTTTGGTTGGTCACAAAGGATCAGAGACCCTGGTCATATTTCCAAAGCAGAGAGGAACACCAAGATGGCAGCAGAAGAGAGGGGGATTGACCACAGTTCCAAGGTCAAGAGTAGTGGTAGTTCCTGTGTCTGCAGGAGAGCAGGAAATCTTCCTGGGTAAAGACTAGAGTATAGACCAGGAGAGCAATGACCAAATCTCTCCCAGGATTACACCACCTTGGAAGCACCAAACTTGCAGACTCCCAGAATTGGTTCCAAAAATAATAGCATGGAAAAGCCTGAAGTTTGGGATAGTCCCTTGCAGAACCCAACTTTAATATGAAGTACAAAGGCTAGGAGCAGGGGAGGAGAGGGGTAGCCGCCAGCTGGCTTAGTGGATTAAGAACTAGGCCTAAAGATAGGAAGCTCTGGATTCAAATCTGCTCTTGGACATTTCCTAGCTGTGTGACCCTGGGCAAGTCACTTAACCTCCCCTTGCCTTTCCTTTACCACTCTAATGCTTTGAAACCAGTATACAGTATTGATTCTAAAATTGAAAATAAGAGTTAAAAGAAAGAAAAGACATAGACTGGAAAAATAAGCAAAGGAAAAAAAAACAACTTGATCATAAAAAAATACTACAGTGGCAGGGAAGACCAAGATACAAATTTAAAAGAAACAATAACTTGAAAAAACTTACAACCAAAGACTCAAAGAAAAATGCTAATTGGATATAAGAGAAGCCCAAGAAGAATTACTGAAGAGAAAAAAGAAAAAGATGACTGGTGGAGGAAACATTGAGAAAAGAAAAGAAAGTTATACAAGAAAATTATTAAAAGATAATTAACTTCTTGTTAAAAGGCACAATTAACTTCTTATTTAAAAAAAAACCTGAAGAAAATGAGTACCTTAAAAACAAAATTAGCCTAATAGTAAAAGAACAAAAATTCAATGAAGAAAAGAACTCTTTAAGAAACAGAACTGGCCAAATGGAAAAAGAAGCACAAAAGCTCACCAAAGAAAACAATTTTTTAAAAATTTGAATTAACCGACTGGAAACTAATGACTTCATGAGACAGCAAGAAACAATCAAACACATTCAAAAGAATAAAAAAAAAAGAAAATTTCATTGGAATTTCATTGGAAAAACAACTCACCTGGAAAATAAATTGAGGAGAGATAATTTAGGAATTATTCAACTAACTGATAGCCATTATCAGAAAAAGAGCCTAAATTTCATATTTCAAGAAATTATCAAGGAAAACTACCCTGATAATCTCAGATCCAGAAAGCAATGTAGAAATTGAAAGACTCTATTGTTCACCTCCTAACAGATCCCAAAATGAAAACTCCCAAGAATATTATAATCAAATTTCAGAGCTCCCAAATAAAGGATAAAATATTTCCAGCAGACAGAAAGAAAAGTTCAAATATTGTGTGGCCACAGTCAAAATCACACAAGGTTTAGCAGCTTAGATGTTAAAGGACTAGAAGGACTGGGATATGATATTTTGGAAGGCAAAGGAGCTAGGATTATACCAAATTAAACCTAAGCAGCAAAATTGAAAATTATCCTTGAGGGGGAAAAAATGGATGTTTAATGAAATCAAGGACTTAAAAGAATTCCATATCATTGTTGAATAGAAATTTGATATTCAAAGAATAAGACTCAAGAGAAACATAAAAAGAAACATAAAGAAACAAGCATGAAAGAGAAATTGTAAGGGACTCAATATGGTTAATCTGTTTATATTCTTTAAGGGAAGATAATGTTTATCAATCCTAAGAACTTTATCATTATTAGGGTAGTTAAGAGGAATTTACATAGGGGACAAAGGTGCGAGTCAGTTTGTTAAAACGATTTCCCAAAAAAATTAAGGTATGAGAGAGAAGAGGGGGAGAGGAGAAAAGGGGAAAATAATCTCAAACAAAAGAGACATGCAAGAAAGATCTTTGACAATGGAAGGTAAAATAGGGGAGAATGGACAATGCCTGAATCTTACTCTCATTGGAATTGGTTTAAAGAGGAAAGGATGTGTGTGTGTGTGTGTGTGTGCATATACATATAAACATTTAGTTGTGTGAAAAATTTGTACCCAAAAAGGAAAAGAAGGGGAAGAGAGTAAGAGAGTTGAGGGGTAGATAATAAAGTGGAGGGTGAATTAAAGGAGGCAGTGTTTAGAAGCAAACTGGACTTTTTTGAGGAGGAATGGGATAAAAAGGGAAAGAAGAATAAAAAACAAAATGGAATAGAGGAAAATATACAGTTATTATAACTGCAAATGGGATGATCTTCCCCATAAAGCAAAAGCAGATATGATGGATTAAAATCTAGAATCCAAGATATATTGTTTACAAGAAACACAATTTAAACAGGAAGACACACACAATTAAAATAAAGGATGTGAGCAGAATCTGATTAATTTAGCTGAAATAAAAAAGGCAGAGGTAGCAATCATGATCTTAGGCAAAGCAAAAAGTAAAACCAGACCTAATTAAAAGAGATAATCATAGAAACAATGTTTTGGTAAAAGGTATCAAAGTGAAAAATAAATTATAGCAAGTTTCTCTAATAAATGCCTTATTTTTCAAATATATTGAGAACTGAGTCAAATTTATAAAAATAATAGCCATTTCCCATTTGATAAATAGTCAAAGTATATGACCAGGCAGTTTTCAAAAAAAAGAAATCATAACTATAGTGATATGAAAAAAAAATATTCTAAATCACTTATTGAAACATCTCTGAGGTACCACCTTACATCTACAAGAAATAATGTAAAGCAAATGCTGGAAGAGATGAAGAAAAATAGGTATACTAATGAATTGTTTGTGGAGTTGTGAACTAGTCCAACCATTCTAGAGAACAATTTGGAACTGTGCCCAAAGGGCTTTAAATCTATTCATACTCTGTGACTCAAAAATACTACTCCTAACTATCTGTATCCTGAAGAGAACAAAGCAGAAGGGAAAGGACCTATATGTATACAAAAAAATCATTTTAAACCCTTACCTTCTATCTTAGAACCAATGGTTCTAAGGCAAAAGAGCAGTAAGGAGTAGGCAGTGGAGGTTAACTAATTTGCCTGAGGACACATGGCTAGGGTCAGGACACTTGTCTGGGGTCAGATTTGAACCCTGAACCTCTTGTCTGTAGACATGGCTTTCAATCCACTGAGTCATTTAGTTGCTCCCTGAATAGAAATATTTATACCAGATTTCTTTTTTTTTGGTAGTGGCAAAGAATTGAAAACGGAGAGGGATATTCATCATTTGGGAAATGTCTAAACAAGCTGGGTTTTTTGGGGGGGAGTGGTTAAGTAACTTTTTCAGGATCACATTAAATGTCTGAGACCAGATTGGACTTCAGGCTGTACTGACTCCAAGCCCCTTACTCTATCCCCTATTCCATTTAGCTACCCAGCATATGATTTGTGATGAAGTACTATAAGAAATGAATCAGGGTGGTATTAGATTGTCATCTGTGAAATGACTTGGTTCCTCTGACCCATACAGTGATCCAAGACAATTCCAAAAGACTCATGATGAAAAAATGCTATCTACTTTCAGAGAGAGAACTGATGAACTCCAAATGAAAACTGAAATATATTTTTTCACTTTTTTTTGCAGTATGATGAATATGGAAATTTTTTTATGATTTCACATGTATAACTGATATTGTCTGTGAGTTAGGAAGAGAGTGACAGAAAGGGAAAGAATTTGGATCTCACAACTTAAAAAGAAAATAATACTCTAAATAAATTATTGAATAAGTTAAAAGAACAAAAACAATTCTAACATGAACACAGAGTCGTAGATTAGTTATGATTTGCACAAGAAGGGGACAACACCTGCACCACTGAGCTCATAGATACATTAAACTATAACTAATATGTAGGATGTTATAATTAAGGTTTCTAGTTTTTCTTTGCTTCTTATTTTTTTTTTTTGCATTTGATATGAACAGCTGCTGGTGACTTACATCTGACCAACATCTTTAACCAAGAATTAAAAATGGAAGAAAGAAAATCTCAATTTGTGAGTCCTGAAAATGTTGAAGAATTTAAATTAAAGGTAAGCTCTTTCGAATGACAATTAGAATTTTAATGTATTCTGATGAAGAGGAAAAGGAAAAATACTTGCTGAGGCTTTTTCTTCCTTTTGTATTGAATTTTGAAAATTTACTGTATTTTTTCATAATTGTTCACTTTTTAGTGAAAAATCTTATACTTGAGAGATTTGCATACTTAGCAATCAAGGCATTAATGAATCATTGTTTACTTTGAATACAGATTAGAAGCACAGATAAAATAGAAGCACCACATAAGAGAGCACCATGCAGTGGTCAACAGTCAGATCAGAATATGCCAGAAAGAAGCATGATCTTAGGAAAATTATCAAGCAAAATTTCTCAGATCCTTCAGAATGTAGATCAGCCTATAAGTAGGCAGACTTTTGCCCATTTGTCGAGAGATTCTTCACCTATACAGCTCAGAGATCGCAGTTCAACTCCAGAAGGTTTTACGATTAGACAGATCTATAAAGCACCATGTCTGCAGTCTACAAGAAATTTAGAATCAATCATCTGTAGGCAGAGCCAAGAAGACCCAAATGACTATTTGTACTCCCTTTCTGATGACTATCTAAAGCAAGCTTCCACAAGTCATCAGACACTAGAGAAAACTAATAAAATTACACTGTCAAGAAGCTCCTTAAACTTAATGAAGCGAGATTTTCCTGCTGGACAGAGGCTGACACTCAGCCAGAAATCCTCAATATTTTGTCAGCTTATTCATGATAAAACAGCTATTGTGGAAAAGTCACAAATAGTGAAACCAGAGGTTGAACAACTTCCTACTTCAAGTAAGTTTTCTGATGATAAAAGTGATTTGAAAGATGAGGTAAAAAAAGAGCACATCCCATTCCAAGGAAAGATTTTGAAGAATAAACTTGGAAGTAGTCTTCATACTACAAAGTCTTGGCATAGTGTAGTCACAGCAACATCTCACCTAGATCCTGTTGAAAACCTAATAGAGCAGCTTCGGAAGGAACTTGTATTCCTTAGATCCCAGGTGAGTTTCCTTCTACCAAACATTCCAATATTGTGATTTAGATAAGTTTCTTTCCCTTTCAGATTTATTTAACCAAGTTCCAGCTGAATACACTTTTAGAGCATTTAAGTACATGAAATTAAAATAAAAATTAACTGTAAATTCCTTCAGGTAATGCCACTTTAAAAGTTACTGATAGCAAAATGTTTATTTCAAAAAACAACATAAAGCTAATATAACTTAGCAACTTGCCTGTTCCTTAAATGTTCCCTTAGAATGAGCTGATATTCCAGGATTTGTTGATTAAAGAAGCACAAAGCAGAGATGCAGAATTAGAACTTCAAAGACACAGGAACCAGGCAGAGCAGGTAGTGCCAAAATCTGACAATTTAAAAGAGAAAACGATTGGATTGTTATGTATAAACATTCCTTATGGTGCTTCTTGGAGAGTGGTGGGAGCAGGAGGTGGCAGGGACAGGGAAATGAGTAATTTTATATTAGATTGTTTCTTCAATAACCTTTGTTTATGGACCTTAACTAGTGGTAAGTAATATTTAATTGGTGAGCCTTTCTGAAATGATGTGTCTTAAATGTTTTCACTCTAAAAAGCAAAATCACATTTTTATTCATTTTGTTCATTCATTGATTCATTGATTTGTTCATTCATTCCTCATTGATAGAATGAATATCTTTCAAAGGAACTGAATGAAAAAGAAAGGGATTTGGAAAGGAATAGAATAGTAATAACCAAGTTCCAAAACAAAGGTGAGTTATATTTGAATAATATATTATATCTACTTATGTTTTGTGTTAGAACAGCTTAGAGTCATAATAGAATTCATGAATCAAAAGTAGTTTGCTATTCCCTAAACACTGTGAGTGAGTCTCTGCCTCATGTCCAGTGAGGGAGATCAAATGCAATCAACTCTAAAAACCAGCATATTCTCTCTTCCTTTCTTCTTTCTCTCTCTGTCTTGACACACACTCACACACGATAAACTGGAGATAATCAAGAGGGAGAAAACGCTAGAAACAAGGGTAATCAGACAAGACTTCCCAATAAAAATCTCATCTTCTGGAATTGGGAAGCCTTTGCTGATCCTTCTTAATTTAGGGCCTCCTCTTTATTTATATTTTGTTTATTCCATATATAGCTTGTTTGTACTAATTTGTTTGTTATCCCTCTGATTAAATTATAAGTTCCTTCAGGATAAGGACAGTCTTTTGTCTCTATTTTTATCCTTAGCTCTTAACACAGTGCCTGGCACATAATAACTGCTTTATAAATGCTTATTGATTAACTGACTGACTAATTTTCTTCTTGCATTGTGAGACAGCTAGATGGACATATATATATATATATATATATATATATATATATATATATATATATATAT